>NC_091290.1:152310729-152645656 GCF_032444005.1 Ranitomeya imitator | reverse complement strand
CCCGCACTGATCTCCCTCTTTTTCCATAGCCCGCACTGTTCTCCCTCTTTTTCCATAGCCTGCACTGATGTCCCTCTTTTTCCATAGCCCGCACTGTTCTCCCTCTTTTTCCATAGCCTGCACTGTTCTCCCTCTTTTTCCATAGGTCGCACTGTTCTCCCCCTTTTTCCATAGCCCGCACTGTTCTCCCTCTTTTTCCATAGCCTGCACTGTTCTCCCTCTTTTTCCATAGCCTGCACTGTTCTCCCTCTTTTTCCATAGGTCGCACTGTTCTCCCTCTTTTTCCATAGCCTGCACTGTTCTCCCTCTTTTTCCATAGCCCGCACTGTTCTCCCTCTTTTTCCATAGACTGCACTGTTCTCCCTCTTTTTCCATAGCCTGCACTGTTCTCCCTCTTTTTCCATAGCCCGCACTGTTCTCCCTCTTTTTCCATAGCCCGCACTGTTCTCCCTCTTTTTCCATAGCCTGCACTGTTCTCCCTCTTTTTCAATAGGTCGCACTGTTCTCCCTCTTTTTCCATAGCCTGCACTGTTCTCCCTCTTTTTCCATAGCCTGCACTGTTCTCCCTCTTTTTCCATAGGTCGCACTGTTCTCCCTCTTTTTCCATAGCCCGCACTGTTCTCCCTCTTTTTCCATAGACTGCACTGTTCTCCCTCTTTTTCTTGCCCGCACTGTTCTCACTCTTTTTCCATAGCCTGCACTGTTCTCCCTCTTTTTCCATAGGTCGCACTGTTCTCCCCCTTTTTCCATAGCCCGCACTGTTCTCCCTCTTTTTCCATAGACTGCACTGTTCTCACTCTTTTTCCATAGCCCGCACTGATCTCCCTCTTTTTCCATAAGTCGCACTGTTCTCCCCCTTTTTCCATAGCCCGCACTGTTCTCCCTCTTTTTCCATAGACTGCACTGTTCTCCCTCTTTTTCCATAGGTCGCACTGTTCTCCCTCTTTTTCCATAGCCTGCACTGTTCTCCCTCTTTTTCCATAGCCCGCACTGTTCTCCCTCTTTTTCCATAGCCTGCACTGATCTCCCTCTTTTTCCATAGCCCGCACTGATCTCCCTCTTTTTCCATAGCCCGCACTGTTCTCCCTCTTTTTCCATAGCCCGCACTGTTCTCCCTCTTTTTCCATAGCCTGCACTGTTCTCCCTCTTTTTCCATAGCCCGCACTGTTCTCCCTCTTTTTCCATAGCCTGCACTGATCTCCCTCTTTTTCCATAGCCCGCACTGATCTCCCTCTTTTTCCATAGCCCGCACTGTTCTCCCTCTTTTTCCATAGCCCGCACTGTTCTCCCTCTTTTTCCATAGCCCGCACTGTTCTCCCTCTTTTCCATAGCCCGCACTGTTCTCCCTCTTTTTCCATAGCCCGCACTGATCTCCCTCTTTTTCCATAGCCCGCACTGTTCTCCCTCTTTTTCCATAGCCCGCACTGTTCTCCCTCTTTACCATAGCCCGCACTGTTCTCCCTCTTTTTCCATAGCCCGCACTGATCTCCCTCTTTTTCCATAGCCCGCACTGTTCTCCCTCTTTTTCCATAGCCCGCACTGATCTCCCTCTTTTTCCATAGCCCGCACTGTTCTCCCTCTTTTTCCATAGCCCGCACTGTTCTCCCTCTTTTTCCACAGCCCGCACTGTTCTCCCTCTTTTTCCATGGCCCGCACTGTTCTCCCTCTTTTTCCATGGCCCGCACTGTTCTCCCTCTTTTTCCATAGCCCGCACTGATCTCCCTCTTTTTCCATAGCCCGCACTGTTCTCCCTCTTTTTCCATAGCCCGCACTGTTCTCCCTCTTTTTCCATAGCCTGCTCTGTTCTCCCTCTTTTTCCATAGCCCGCACTGTTCTCCCTCTTTTTCCATAGCCTGCTCTGTTCTCCCTCTTTTTCCATAGCCCGCACTGTTCTCCCTCTTTTTCCATGGCCCGCACTGTTCTCCCTCTTTTTCCATAGCCCGCACTGATCTCCCTCTTTTTCCATAGCCCGCACTGTTCTCCCTCTTTTTCCATAGCCCGCACTGTTCTCCCTCTTTTTCCATAGCCTGCTCTGTTCTCCCTCTTTTTCCATAGCCCGCACTGTTCTCCCCCTTTTTCCATAGCCCGCACTGTTCTCCCTCTTTTTCCATAGCCCGCACTGTTCTCCCTCTTTTTCCATAGCCTGCTCTGTTCTCCCTCTTTTTCCATAGCCCGCACTGTTCTCCCTCTTTTTCCATAGCCTGCTCTGTTCTCCCTCTTTTTCCATAGCCCGCACTGTTCTCCCTCTTTTTCCATGGCCCGCACTGTTCTCCCTCTTTTTCCATAGCCCGCACTGTTCTCCCTCTTTTCCATAGCCCGCACTGTTCTCCCTCTTTTCCATAGCCCGCACTGTTCTCCCTCTTTTTCCATAGCCCGCACTGATCTCCCTCTTTTTCCATAGCTCGCACTGTTCTCCCTCTTTTTCCATAGCCTGCACTGTTCTCCCTCTTTTTCCATAGCCTGCACTGATCTCCCTCTTTTTCCATAGCCCGCACTGTTCTCCCTCTTTTTCCATAGCCCGCACTGTTCTCCCTCTTTTTCCACAGCCCGCACTGTTCTCCCTCTTTTTCCATAGCCCGCACTGATCTCCCTCTTTTTCCATAGCCTGCACTGTTCTTCCTCTTTTTCCATAGCCTGCACTGTTCTCCCTCTTTTTCCATAGCCTGCACTGTTCTCCCTCTTTTTCCATAGCCCGCACTGTTCTCCCTCTTTTCCATAGCCCGCACTGTTCTCCCTCTTTTTCCATAGCCCGCACTGATCTCCCTCTTTTTCCATAGCTCGCACTGTTCTCCCTCTTTTTCCATAGCCCGCACTGTTCTCCCTCTTTTTCCATAGCTCGCACTGTTCTCTCTCTTTTTCCATAGCTCGCACTGTTCTCCCTCTTTTCCATAGCCTGCACTGATCTCCCTCTTTTTCCATAGCCTGCACTGATCTCCTTCTTTTTCCATAGCCCGCACTGTTCTCCCTCTTTTTCCATAGCCCGCACTGTTCTCCCTCTTTTTCCATAGCCCGCACTGTTCTCCCTCTTTTTCCATAGCCTGCACTGATGTCCCTCTTTTTCCATAGCCCGCACTGTTCTCCCTCTTTTTCCATAGCCTGCACTGTTCTCCCTCTTTTTCCATAGGTCGCACTGTTCTCCCCCTTTTTCCATAGCCCGCACTGTTCTCCCTCTTTTTCCATAGCCTGCACTGTTCTCCCTCTTTTTCCATAGCCTGCACTGTTCTCCCTCTTTTTCCATAGGTCGCACTGTTCTCCCTCTTTTTCCATAGCCTGCACTGTTCTCCCTCTTTTTCCATAGCCCGCACTGTTCTCCCTCTTTTTCCATAGACTGCACTGTTCTCCCTCTTTTTCCATAGCCTGCACTGTTCTCCCTCTTTTTCCATAGCCCGCACTGTTCTCCCTCTTTTTCCATAGCCCGCACTGTTCTCCCTCTTTTTCCATAGCCTGCACTGTTCTCCCTCTTTTTCAATAGGTCGCACTGTTCTCCCTCTTTTTCCATAGCCTGCACTGTTCTCCCTCTTTTTCCATAGCCTGCACTGTTCTCCCTCTTTTTCCATAGGTCGCACTGTTCTCCCTCTTTTTCCATAGCCCGCACTGTTCTCCCTCTTTTTCCATAGACTGCACTGTTCTCCCTCTTTTTCTTGCCCGCACTGTTCTCACTCTTTTTCCATAGCCTGCACTGTTCTCCCTCTTTTTCCATAGGTCGCACTGTTCTCCCCCTTTTTCCATAGCCCGCACTGTTCTCCCTCTTTTTCCATAGACTGCACTGTTCTCACTCTTTTTCCATAGCCCGCACTGATCTCCCTCTTTTTCCATAAGTCGCACTGTTCTCCCCCTTTTTCCATAGCCCGCACTGTTCTCCCTCTTTTTCCATAGCCTGCACTGTTCTCCCTCTTTTTCCATAAGTCGCACTGTTCTCCCCCTTTTTCCATAGCCCGCACTGTTCTCCCTCTTTTTCCATAGACTGCACTGTTCTCCCTCTTTTTCCATAGGTCGCACTGTTCTCCCTCTTTTTCCATAGCCTGCACTGTTCTCCCTCTTTTTCCATAGCCCGCACTGTTCTCCCTCTTTTTCCATAGCCTGCACTGATCTCCCTCTTTTTCCATAGCCCGCACTGATCTCCCTCTTTTTCCATAGCCCGCACTGTTCTCCCTCTTTTTCCATAGCCCGCACTGTTCTCCCTCTTTTTCCATAGCCTGCACTGTTCTCCCTCTTTTTCCATAGCCCGCACTGTTCTCCCTCTTTTTCCATAGCCTGCACTGATCTCCCTCTTTTTCCATAGCCCGCACTGATCTCCCTCTTTTTCCATAGCCCGCACTGTTCTCCCTCTTTTTCCATAGCCCGCACTGTTCTCCCTCTTTTTCCATAGCCCGCACTGTTCTCCCTCTTTTCCATAGCCCGCACTGTTCTCCCTCTTTTTCCATAGCCCGCACTGATCTCCCTCTTTTTCCATAGCCCGCACTGTTCTCCCTCTTTTTCCATAGCCCGCACTGTTCTCCCTCTTTACCATAGCCCGCACTGTTCTCCCTCTTTTTCCATAGCCCGCACTGATCTCCCTCTTTTTCCATAGCCCGCACTGTTCTCCCTCTTTTTCCATAGCCCGCACTGATCTCCCTCTTTTTCCATAGCCCGCACTGTTCTCCCTCTTTTTCCATAGCCCGCACTGTTCTCCCTCTTTTTCCACAGCCCGCACTGTTCTCCCTCTTTTTCCATGGCCCGCACTGTTCTCCCTCTTTTTCCATGGCCCGCACTGTTCTCCCTCTTTTTCCATAGCCCGCACTGATCTCCCTCTTTTTCCATAGCCCGCACTGTTCTCCCTCTTTTTCCATAGCCCGCACTGTTCTCCCTCTTTTTCCATAGCCTGCTCTGTTCTCCCTCTTTTTCCATAGCCCGCACTGTTCTCCCTCTTTTTCCATAGCCTGCTCTGTTCTCCCTCTTTTTCCATAGCCCGCACTGTTCTCCCTCTTTTTCCATGGCCCGCACTGTTCTCCCTCTTTTTCCATAGCCCGCACTGATCTCCCTCTTTTTCCATAGCCCGCACTGTTCTCCCTCTTTTTCCATAGCCCGCACTGTTCTCCCTCTTTTTCCATAGCCTGCTCTGTTCTCCCTCTTTTTCCATAGCCCGCACTGTTCTCCCCCTTTTTCCATAGCCCGCACTGTTCTCCCTCTTTTTCCATAGCCCGCACTGATCTCCCTCTTTTTCCATAGCCCGCACTGTTCTCCCTCTTTTTCCATAGCCCTCACTGTTCTCCCTCTTTTTCCATAGCCCGCACTGTTCTCCCTCTTTTTCCATAGTCCGCACTGTTCTCCCTCTTTTTCCATAGCCCGCACTGTTCTCCCTCTTTTCCATAGCCCGCACTGTTCTCCCTCTTTTCCATAGCCCGCACTGTTCTCCCTCTTTTTCCATAGCCCGCACTGATCTCCCTCTTTTTCCATAGCTCGCACTGTTCTCCCTCTTTTTCCATAGCCTGCACTGTTCTCCCTCTTTTTCCATAGCCTGCACTGATCTCCCTCTTTTTCCATAGCCCGCACTGTTCTCCCTCTTTTTCCATAGCCCGCACTGTTCTCCCTCTTTTTCCACAGCCCGCACTGTTCTCCCTCTTTTTCCATAGCCCGCACTGATCTCCCTCTTTTTCCATAGCCTGCACTGTTCTTCCTCTTTTTCCATAGCCTGCACTGTTCTCCCTCTTTTTCCATAGCCCGCACTGTTCTCCCTCTTTTCCATAGCCCGCACTGTTCTCCCTCTTTTTCCATAGCCCGCACTGATCTCCCTCTTTTTCCATAGCTCGCACTGTTCTCCCTCTTTTTCCATAGCCCGCACTGTTCTCCCTCTTTTTCCATAGCTCGCACTGTTCTCCCTCTTTTCCATAGCCCTCACTGTTCTCCCTCTTTTTCCATAGCCCGCACTGTTCTCTCTCTTTTTCCATAGCTCGCACTGTTCTCCCTCTTTTCCATAGCCCTCACTGTTCTCCCTCTTTTTCCATAGCCCGCACTGTTCTCTCTCTTTTTCCATAGCCCGCACTGTTCTCTCTCTTTTTCCATAGCTCGCACTGTTCTCCCTCTTTTCCATAGCCTGCACTGATCTCCCTCTTTTTCCATAGCCTGCACTGATCTCCTTCTTTTTCCATAGCCCGCACTGTTCTCCCTCTTTTTCCATAGCCCGCACTGTTCTCCCTCTTTTCCATAGCCCGCACTGTTCTCCCTCTTTTTCCATAGCCCGCACTGATCTCCCTCTTTTTCCATAGCCCGCACTGTTCTCCCTCTTTTTCCATGGCCCGCACTGTTCTCCCTCTTTTTCCATAGCCCGCACTGTTCTCCCTCTTTTTCCATAGGTTGCACTGTTCTCCCCCTTTTTCCATAGCCTGCACTGTTCTCCCTCTTTTTCCATAGCTCGCACTTTTCTCCCTCTTTTTCCATAGCTCGCACTGTTCTCCCTCTTTTTCCATAGCCCGCACTGTTCTCCCTCTTTTTCCATAGCCCGCACTGTTCTCCCTCTTTTTCCATAGCCTGCACTGTTCTCCCCCTTTTTCCATAGCCTGCACTGTTCTCCCTTTTTTTCCATAGCTCGCACTGTTCTCCCTCTTTTTCCATAGCCTGCACTGTTCTCCCCCTTTTTCCATAGCCTGCACTGTTCTCCCCCTTTTTCCATAGCATGCACTGTTCTCCCTCTTTTTCCATAGCCTGCACTGTTATCCCTCTTTTTCCATAGCCTGCACTGTTCTCCCTCTTTTTCCATAGCCTGCACTGTTCTCCCTCTTTTTCCATAGCCTGCACTGTTCTCCCCCTTTTTCCATAGCCTGCACTGTTCTCCCTCTTTTTCCATAGCCCGCACTGTTCTCCCTCTTTTTCCATAGCCCGCACTGTTCTCCCTCTTTTTCCATAGCCCGCACTGTTCTCCCTCTTTTTCCATAGCCCGCACTGTTCTCCCTCTTTTTCCATAGCCTGCACTGTTCTCCCTTTTTTTCCATAGCTCGCACTGTTCTCCCTCTTTTTCCATAGCCTGCACTGTTCTCCCCCTTTTTCCATAGCCTGCACTGTTCTCCCCCTTTTTCCATAGCATGCACTGTTCTCCCTCTTTTTCCATAGCCTGCACTGTTATCCCTCTTTTTCCATAGCCTGCACTGTTCTCCCTCTTTTTCCATAGCCTGCACTGTTCTCCCTCTTTTTCCATAGCCTGCACTGTTCTCCCCCTTTTTCCATAGCCTGCACTGTTCTCCCTCTTTTTCCATAGCCCGCACTGTTCTCCCTCTTTTTCCATAGCCCGCACTGTTCTCCCTCTTTTTCCATAGCCCGCACTGTTCTCCCTCTTTTTCCATAGCCCGCACTGTTCTCCCTCTTTTTCCATAGCCTGCACTGTTCTCCCTCTTTTTCCATAGCCCGCACTGTTCTCCCCCTTTTTCCATAGCCTGCACTGTTCTCCCTCTTTTTCCATAGCTTGCACTGTTCTCCCTCTTTTCCATAGCCCGCACTGTTCTCCCTCTTTTTCCATAGCCTGCACTGTTCTCCCTCTTTTTCCATAGCCCGCACTGTTCTCCCTCTTTTTCCATAGCCTGCACTGTTCTCCCTCTTTTTCCATAGCCCGCACTGTTCTCCCTCTTTTTCCATAGCCCGCACTGTTCTCCCTCTTTTTCCATAGCCTGCACTGATCTCCCCCTTTTTTCATAGCCCGCACTGTTCTCCCCCTTTTTCCATAGCCCGCACTGTTCTCCCCCTTTTTCCATAGCCCGCACTGATCTCCCTCTTTTTCCATATCTTGCACTGTTCTCCCTCTTTTCCATAGCCCGCACTGTTCTCCCTCTTTTTCCATAGCCCGCACTGTTCTCCCTCTTTTTCCATAGCTTGCATTGTTCTCCCTCTTTTCCATAGCCCGCACTGTTCTCCCTCTTTTTCCATAGCCCGCACTGTTCTCCCTCTTTTTCCATAGCCCGCACTGTTCTCCCTCTTTTTCCATAGCCCGCACTGTTCTCCCTCTTTTTCCATAGCCCGCACTGTTCTCCCTCTTTTTCCATAGCCTGCACTGTTCTCCCTCTTTTTCCATAGCCCGCACTGATCTCCCTCTTTTTCCATAGCCTGCACTGTTCTCCCTCTTTTTCCATAGCCTGCACTGTTCTCCCTCTTTTTCCATAGCCCGCACTGTTCTCCCTCTTTTTCCATAGCCTGCACTGTTCTCCCTCTTTTTCCATAGCCTGCACTGTTCTCCCTCTTTTTCCATAGGTCGCACTGTTCTCCCTCTTTTTCCATAGCCCGCACTGATCTCCCTCTTTTTCCATAGCCCGCACTGTTCTCCCTCTTTTTCCATAGCCCGCACTGTTCTCCCTCTTTTTCCATAGCCCGCACTGTTCTCCCTCTTTTTCCATAGCCCGCACTGATCTCCCTCTTTTTCCATAGCCTGCACTGTTCTCCCTCTTTTTCCATAGCCCGCACTGTTCTCCCCCTTTTTCAATAGCCCGCACTGTTCTCCCTCTTTTTCCATAGCCCGCACTGTTCTCCCTCTTTTTCCATAGGTCGCACTGATCTCCCTCTTTTTCCATAGCCCGCACTGTTCTCCCTCTTTTTCCATAGCCCGCACTGTTCTCCCTCTTTTTCCATAGCCCGCACTGTTCTCCCTCTTTTTCCATAGCCTGCACTGTTCTCCCTCTTTTTCCATAGCCTGCACTGTTCTCCCTCTTTTTCTATAGCCTGCACTGTTCTCCCTCTTTTTCCATAGCCCGCACTGTTCTCCCTCTTTTCCATAGCCTGCACTGTTCTCCCTCTTTTTCCATAGCCTGCACTGTTCTCCCTCTTTTTCCATAGGCCGCACTGTTCTCCTTCTTTTTCCATAGCCCGCACTGTTCTCCCTCTTTTTCCATAGCCCGCACTGTTCTCCCGCTTTTCCATAGCTCGCTCTGTTCTCCCTCTTTTTCCATAGCCTGCACTGATCTCCCTCTTTTTCCATAGCCCGCACTGTTCTCCCTCTTTTTCC
Organism: Ranitomeya imitator; assembly: GCF_032444005.1. Taxonomy (NCBI): domain Eukaryota; kingdom Metazoa; phylum Chordata; class Amphibia; order Anura; family Dendrobatidae; genus Ranitomeya; species Ranitomeya imitator. The sequence continues at coordinate 152,636,694 of NC_091290.1, read as the reverse complement.
ATAGGTCGCACTGTTCTCCCTCTTTTTCCACAGCCCGCACTGTTCTCCCTCTTTTTCCATAGCCCGCACTGTTCTCCCTCTTTTTCCATAGCTCGCACTGTTCTCCCTCTTTTTTCATAGCCTGCACTGATCTCCCTCTTTTTCCATAGCCCGCACTGTTCTCCCTCTTTTTCCATAGCTTGCACTGTTCTCCCTCTTTTTCCATAGCTCGCACTGTTCTCCCTCTTTTTCCATAGCCTGCACTGATCTCCCTCTTTTTCCATAGCCCGCACTGTTCTCCCTCTTTTCCATAGCCTGCACTGTTCTCCCTCTTTTTCCATAGGTCGCACTGTTCTCCCTCTTTTTCCATAGCCTGCACTGTTCTCCCTCTTTTTCCTTAGCCCGCACTGTTCTCCCTCTTTTTCCATAGCCCGCACTGTTCTCCCTCTTTTTCCATAGCCCGCACTGATCTCCCTCTTTTTCCATAGCCCGCACTGATCTCCCTCTTTTTCCATAGCCTGCACTGTTCTCCCTCTTTTTCCATAGCCCGCACTGTTCTCCCCCTTTTTCCATAGCCCGCACTGTTCTCCCTCTTTTTCCATAGCCCGCACTGTTCTCCCTCTTTTTCCATAGCCTGCACTGTTCTCCCTCTTTTTCCATAGCCTGCACTGTTCTTCCTCTTTTTCCATAGCCTGCACTGTTCTTCCTCTTTTTCCATAGCCCGCACTGTTCTCCCTCTTTTTCCATAGCCCGCACTGTTCTCCCTCTTTTTCCATAGCCTGCACTGTTCTCCCTCTTTTTCCATAGCCTGCACTGTTCTTCCTCTTTTTCCATAGCCCGCACTGTTCTCCCTCTTTTTCCATAGCCCGCACTGTTCTCCCTCTTTTTCCATAGCCTGCACTGTTCTTCCTCTTTTTCCATAGCCTGCACTGTTCTTCCTCTTTTTCCATAGCCTGCTCTGTTCTCCCTCTTTTCCATAGCCCGCACTGTTCTCCCTCTTTTTCCATAGCCCGCACTGTTCTTCCTCTTTTTCCATAGCCCGCACTGTTCTCCCTCTTTTTCCATAGCCCGCACTGTTCTCCCTCTTTTTCCATAGCCCGCACTGTTCTCCCTCTTTTTCCACAGCCCGCACTGTTCTCCCTCTTTTCCATAGCCCGCACTGTTCTCCCCCTTTTTCCATAGCCCGCACTGTTCTCCCTCTTTTTCCATAGCCTGCACTGTTCTCCCTCTTTTTCCATAGCCCGCACTGTTCTCCCTCTTTTTCCATAGCCCGCACTGTTCTCCCTCTTTTTCCATAGCCCGCACTGTTCTCCCCCTTTTTCCATAGCCCGCACTGTTCTCCCTCTTTTTCCATAGCTTGCACTGTTCTCCCTCTTTTTCCACAGCCCGCACTGTTCTCCCTCTTTTCCATAGCCCGCACTGTTCTCCCTCTTTTTCCATAGCCTGCACTGTTCTCCCTCTTTTTCCATAGCCTGCACTGTTCTCCCTCTTTTTCCATAGCCCGCACTGTTCTCCCTCTTTTTCCATAGCCCGCACTGTTCTCCCTCTTTTTCCATAGCCCGCACTGATCTCCCTCTTTTTCCATAGCCCGCACTGATCTCCCTCTTTTTCCATAGCTCGCACTGTTCTCCCTCTTTTTCCATAGCCCGCACTGTTCTCCCTCTTTTCCATAGCCTGCACTGATCTCCCCCTTTTTCCATAGCCCGCACTGTTCTCCCTCTTTTTCCATAGCCCGCACTGTTCTCCCTCTTTTTCCATAGCCCGCACTGATCTCCCTCTTTTTCCATAGCCCGCACTGTTCTCCCTCTTTTTCCATAGCCTGCACTGATGTCCCTCTTTTTCCATAGCCCGCACTGTTCTCCCTCTTTTTCCATAGCCTGCACTGTTCTCCCTCTTTTTCCATAGGTCGCACTGTTCTCCCCCTTTTTCCATAGCCCGCACTGTTCTCCCTCTTTTTCCATAGCCTGCTCTGTTCTCCCTCTTTTTCCATAGCCTGCACTGTTCTCCCTCTTTTTCCATAGGTCGCACTGTTCTCCCTCTTTTTCCATAGCCTGCACTGTTCTCCCTCTTTTTCCATAGCCCGCACTGTTCTCCCTCTTTTTCCATAGACTGCACTGTTCTCCCTCTTTTTCCATAGCCTGCACTGTTCTCCCTCTTTTTCCATAGCCCGCACTGTTCTCCCTCTTTTTCCATAGCCCGCACTGTTCTCCCTCTTTTTCCATAGCCTGCACTGTTCTCCCTCTTTTTCAATAGGTCGCACTGTTCTCCCTCTTTTTCCATAGCCTGCACTGTTCTCCCTCTTTTTCCATAGCCTGCACTGTTCTCCCTCTTTTTCCATAGGTCGCACTGTTCTCCCTCTTTTTCCATAGCCCGCACTGTTCTCCCTCTTTTTCCATAGACTGCACTGTTCTCCCTCTTTTTCTTGCCCGCACTGTTCTCACTCTTTTTCCATAGCCTGCACTGTTCTCCCTCTTTTTCCATAGGTCGCACTGTTCTCCCCCTTTTTCCATAGCCCGCACTGTTCTCCCTCTTTTTCCATAGACTGCACTGTTCTCACTCTTTTTCCATAGCCCGCACTGATCTCCCTCTTTTTCCATAAGTCGCACTGTTCTCCCCCTTTTTCCATAGCCCGCACTGTTCTCCCTCTTTTTCCATAGCCTGCACTGTTCTCCCTCTTTTTCCATAAGTCGCACTGTTCTCCCCCTTTTTCCATAGCCCGCACTGTTCTCCCTCTTTTTCCATAGACTGCACTGTTCTCCCTCTTTTTCCATAGGTCGCACTGTTCTCCCTCTTTTTCCATAGCCTGCACTGTTCTCCCTCTTTTTCCATAGCCCGCACTGTTCTCCCTCTTTTTCCATAGCCTGCACTGATCTCCCTCTTTTTCCATAGCCCGCACTGATCTCCCTCTTTTTCCATAGCCCGCACTGTTCTCCCTCTTTTTCCATAGCCCGCACTGTTCTCCCTCTTTTTCCATAGCCTGCACTGTTCTCCCTCTTTTTCCATAGCCCGCACTGTTCTCCCTCTTTTTCCATAGCCTGCACTGATCTCCCTCTTTTTCCATAGCCCGCACTGATCTCCCTCTTTTTCCATAGCCCGCACTGTTCTCCCTCTTTTTCCATAGCCCGCACTGTTCTCCCTCTTTTTCCATAGCCCGCACTGTTCTCCCTCTTTTCCATAGCCCGCACTGTTCTCCCTCTTTTTCCATAGCCCGCACTGATCTCCCTCTTTTTCCATAGCCCGCACTGTTCTCCCTCTTTTTCCATAGCCCGCACTGTTCTCCCTCTTTACCATAGCCCGCACTGTTCTCCCTCTTTTTCCATAGCCCGCACTGATCTCCCTCTTTTTCCATAGCCCGCACTGTTCTCCCTCTTTTTCCATAGCCCGCACTGATCTCCCTCTTTTTCCATAGCCCGCACTGTTCTCCCTCTTTTTCCATAGCCCGCACTGTTCTCCCTCTTTTTCCACAGCCCGCACTGTTCTCCCTCTTTTTCCATGGCCCGCACTGTTCTCCCTCTTTTTCCATGGCCCGCACTGTTCTCCCTCTTTTTCCATAGCCCGCACTGATCTCCCTCTTTTTCCATAGCCCGCACTGTTCTCCCTCTTTTTCCATAGCCCGCACTGTTCTCCCTCTTTTTCCATAGCCTGCTCTGTTCTCCCTCTTTTTCCATAGCCCGCACTGTTCTCCCTCTTTTTCCATAGCCTGCTCTGTTCTCCCTCTTTTTCCATAGCCCGCACTGTTCTCCCTCTTTTTCCATGGCCCGCACTGTTCTCCCTCTTTTTCCATAGCCCGCACTGATCTCCCTCTTTTTCCATAGCCCGCACTGTTCTCCCTCTTTTTCCATAGCCCGCACTGTTCTCCCTCTTTTTCCATAGCCTGCTCTGTTCTCCCTCTTTTTCCATAGCCCGCACTGTTCTCCCCCTTTTTCCATAGCCCGCACTGTTCTCCCTCTTTTTCCATAGTCCGCACTGTTCTCCCTCTTTTTCCATAGCCCGCACTGTTCTCCCTCTTTTCCATAGCCCGCACTGTTCTCCCTCTTTTCCATAGCCCGCACTGTTCTCCCTCTTTTTCCATAGCCCGCACTGATCTCCCTCTTTTTCCATAGCTCGCACTGTTCTCCCTCTTTTTCCATAGCCTGCACTGTTCTCCCTCTTTTTCCATAGCCTGCACTGATCTCCCTCTTTTTCCATAGCCCGCACTGTTCTCCCTCTTTTTCCATAGCCCGCACTGTTCTCCCTCTTTTTCCACAGCCCGCACTGTTCTCCCTCTTTTTCCATAGCCCGCACTGATCTCCCTCTTTTTCCATAGCCTGCACTGTTCTTCCTCTTTTTCCATAGCCTGCACTGTTCTCCCTCTTTTTCCATAGCCTGCACTGTTCTCCCTCTTTTTCCATAGCCCGCACTGTTCTCCCTCTTTTCCATAGCCCGCACTGTTCTCCCTCTTTTTCCATAGCCCGCACTGATCTCCCTCTTTTTCCATAGCTCGCACTGTTCTCCCTCTTTTTCCATAGCCCGCACTGTTCTCCCTCTTTTTCCATAGCCCGCACTGTTCTCCCTCTTTTTCCATAGCCCGCACTGTTCTCCCTCTTTTTCCATAGCCCGCACTGTTCTCCCTCTTTTCCATAGCCCGCACTGTTCTCCCTCTTTTTCCATAGCCCGCACTGATCTCCCTCTTTTTCCATAGCCCGCACTGTTCTCCCTCTTTTTCCATGGCCCGCACTGTTCTCCCTCTTTTTCCATAGCCCGCACTGTTCTCCCTCTTTTTCCATAGGTTGCACTGTTCTCCCCCTTTTTCCATAGCCTGCACTGTTCTCCCTCTTTTTCCATAGCTCGCACTTTTCTCCCTCTTTTTCCATAGCTCGCACTGTTCTCCCTCTTTTTCCATAGCCCGCACTGTTCTCCCTCTTTTTCCATAGCCCGCACTGTTCTCCCTCTTTTTCCATAGCCTGCACTGTTCTCCCTCTTTTTCCATAGCCTGCACTGTTCTCCCTCTTTTTCCATAGGCTGCACTGTTCTCCCTCTTTTTCCATAGCCTGCACTGTTCTTCCTCTTTTTCCATAGCCTGCACTGTTCTCCCTCTTTTCCCAAGTCTTTCTCAATTCTTCCTTTTTTCCATAGCCTGCACTGTATCCGTTTCTCTACAGCTTGCGCCGTTCTCCCTCTTTTCCATAGCCCGCACTGTTCTCCCCCTTTTTCCATAGCCCGCACTGTTCTCCCTCTTTTTCCATAGCCCGCACTGTTCTCCCTCTTTTTCCATAGCCCGCACTGTTCTCCCTCTTTTCCATAGCCCGCACTGTTCTCCCTCTTTTTCCATAGCCCGCACTGTTCTCCCTCTTTTTCCATAGGTTGCACTGTTCTCCCCCTTTTTCCATAGCCCGCACTGTTCTCCCTCTTTTTCCATAGCCCGCACTGTTCTCCCTCTTTTTCCATAGCCCGCACTGTTCTCCCTCTTTTTCCATAGCCTGCTCTGTTCTCCCTCTTTTTCCATAGCCCGCACTGTTCTCCCTCTTTTTCCATAGCCTGCTCTGTTCTCCCTCTTTTTCCATAGCCCGCACTGTTCTCCCTCTTTTTCCATGGCCCGCACTGTTCTCCCTCTTTTTCCATAGCCCGCACTGATCTCCCTCTTTTTCCATAGCCCGCACTGTTCTCCCTCTTTTTCCATAGCCCGCACTGTTCTCCCTCTTTTTCCATAGCCTGCTCTGTTCTCCCTCTTTTTCCATAGCCCGCACTGTTCTCCCCCTTTTTCCATAGCCCGCACTGTTCTCCCTCTTTTTCCATAGTCCGCACTGTTCTCCCTCTTTTTCCATAGCCCGCACTGTTCTCCCTCTTTTCCATAGCCCGCACTGTTCTCCCTCTTTTCCATAGCCCGCACTGTTCTCCCTCTTTTTCCATAGCCCGCACTGATCTCCCTCTTTTTCCATAGCTCGCACTGTTCTCCCTCTTTTTCCATAGCCTGCACTGATCTCCCTCTTTTTCCATAGCCCGCACTGTTCTCCCTCTTTTTCCATAGCCCGCACTGTTCTCCCTCTTTTTCCACAGCCCGCACTGTTCTCCCTCTTTTTCCATAGCCCGCACTGATCTCCCTCTTTTTCCATAGCCTGCACTGTTCTTCCTCTTTTTCCATAGCCTGCACTGTTCTCCCTCTTTTTCCATAGCCTGCACTGTTCTCCCTCTTTTTCCATAGCCCGCACTGTTCTCCCTCTTTTCCATAGCCCGCACTGTTCTCCCTCTTTTTCCATAGCCCGCACTGATCTCCCTCTTTTTCCATAGCTCGCACTGTTCTCCCTCTTTTTCCATAGCCCGCACTGTTCTCCCTCTTTTTCCATAGCTCGCACTGTTCTCTCTCTTTTTCCATAGCTCGCACTGTTCTCCCTCTTTTCCATAGCCTGCACTGATCTCCCTCTTTTTCCATAGCCTGCACTGATCTCCTTCTTTTTCCATAGCCCGCACTGTTCTCCCTCTTTTTCCATAGCCCGCACTGTTCTCCCTCTTTTTCCATAGCCCGCACTGTTCTCCCTCTTTTTCCATAGCCTGCACTGATGTCCCTCTTTTTCCATAGCCCGCACTGTTCTCCCTCTTTTTCCATAGCCTGCACTGTTCTCCCTCTTTTTCCATAGGTCGCACTGTTCTCCCCCTTTTTCCATAGCCCGCACTGTTCTCCCTCTTTTTCCATAGCCTGCACTGTTCTCCCTCTTTTTCCATAGCCTGCACTGTTCTCCCTCTTTTTCCATAGGTCGCACTGTTCTCCCTCTTTTTCCATAGCCTGCACTGTTCTCCCTCTTTTTCCATAGCCCGCACTGTTCTCCCTCTTTTTCCATAGACTGCACTGTTCTCCCTCTTTTTCCATAGCCTGCACTGTTCTCCCTCTTTTTCCATAGCCCGCACTGTTCTCCCTCTTTTTCCATAGCCCGCACTGTTCTCCCTCTTTTTCCATAGCCTGCACTGTTCTCCCTCTTTTTCAATAGGTCGCACTGTTCTCCCTCTTTTTCCATAGCCTGCACTGTTCTCCCTCTTTTTCCATAGCCTGCACTGTTCTCCCTCTTTTTCCATAGGTCGCACTGTTCTCCCTCTTTTTCCATAGCCCGCACTGTTCTCCCTCTTTTTCCATAGACTGCACTGTTCTCCCTCTTTTTCTTGCCCGCACTGTTCTCACTCTTTTTCCATAGCCTGCACTGTTCTCCCTCTTTTTCCATAGGTCGCACTGTTCTCCCCCTTTTTCCATAGCCCGCACTGTTCTCCCTCTTTTTCCATAGACTGCACTGTTCTCACTCTTTTTCCATAGCCCGCACTGATCTCCCTCTTTTTCCATAAGTCGCACTGTTCTCCCCCTTTTTCCATAGCCCGCACTGTTCTCCCTCTTTTTCCATAGCCTGCACTGTTCTCCCTCTTTTTCCATAAGTCGCACTGTTCTCCCCCTTTTTCCATAGCCCGCACTGTTCTCCCTCTTTTTCCATAGACTGCACTGATCTCCCTCTTTTTCCATAGCCCGCACTGTTCTCCCTCTTTTTCCATAGCCCGCACTGTTCTCCCTCTTTTTCCACAGCCCGCACTGTTCTCCCTCTTTTTCCATAGCCCGCACTGATCTCCCTCTTTTTCCATAGCCTGCACTGTTCTTCCTCTTTTTCCATAGCCTGCACTGTTCTCCCTCTTTTTCCATAGCCTGCACTGTTCTCCCTCTTTTTCCATAGCCCGCACTGTTCTCCCTCTTTTCCATAGCCCGCACTGTTCTCCCTCTTTTTCCATAGCCCGCACTGATCTCCCTCTTTTTCCATAGCTCGCACTGTTCTCCCTCTTTTTCCATAGCCCGCACTGTTCTCCCTCTTTTTCCATAGCTCGCACTGTTCTCTCTCTTTTTCCATAGCTCGCACTGTTCTCCCTCTTTTCCATAGCCTGCACTGATCTCCCTCTTTTTCCATAGCCTGCACTGATCTCCTTCTTTTTCCATAGCCCGCACTGTTCTCCCTCTTTTTCCATAGCCCGCACTGTTCTCCCTCTTTTTCCATAGCCCGCACTGTTCTCCCTCTTTTTCCATAGCCTGCACTGATGTCCCTCTTTTTCCATAGCCCGCACTGTTCTCCCTCTTTTTCCATAGCCTGCACTGTTCTCCCTCTTTTTCCATAGGTCGCACTGTTCTCCCCCTTTTTCCATAGCCCGCACTGTTCTCCCTCTTTTTCCATAGCCTGCACTGTTCTCCCTCTTTTTCCATAGCCTGCACTGTTCTCCCTCTTTTTCCATAGGTCGCACTGTTCTCCCTCTTTTTCCATAGCCTGCACTGTTCTCCCTCTTTTTCCATAGCCCGCACTGTTCTCCCTCTTTTTCCATAGACTGCACTGTTCTCCCTCTTTTTCCATAGCCTGCACTGTTCTCCCTCTTTTTCCATAGCCCGCACTGTTCTCCCTCTTTTTCCATAGCCCGCACTGTTCTCCCTCTTTTTCCATAGCCTGCACTGTTCTCCCTCTTTTTCAATAGGTCGCACTGTTCTCCCTCTTTTTCCATAGCCTGCACTGTTCTCCCTCTTTTTCCATAGCCTGCACTGTTCTCCCTCTTTTTCCATAGGTCGCACTGTTCTCCCTCTTTTTCCATAGCCCGCACTGTTCTCCCTCTTTTTCCATAGACTGCACTGTTCTCCCTCTTTTTCTTGCCCGCACTGTTCTCACTCTTTTTCCATAGCCTGCACTGTTCTCCCTCTTTTTCCATAGGTCGCACTGTTCTCCCCCTTTTTCCATAGCCCGCACTGTTCTCCCTCTTTTTCCATAGACTGCACTGTTCTCACTCTTTTTCCATAGCCCGCACTGATCTCCCTCTTTTTCCATAAGTCGCACTGTTCTCCCCCTTTTTCCATAGCCCGCACTGTTCTCCCTCTTTTTCCATAGCCTGCACTGTTCTCCCTCTTTTTCCATAAGTCGCACTGTTCTCCCCCTTTTTCCATAGCCCGCACTGTTCTCCCTCTTTTTCCATAGACTGCACTGTTCTCCCTCTTTTTCCATAGGTCGCACTGTTCTCCCTCTTTTTCCATAGCCTGCACTGTTCTCCCTCTTTTTCCATAGCCCGCACTGTTCTCCCTCTTTTTCCATAGCCTGCACTGATCTCCCTCTTTTTCCATAGCCCGCACTGATCTCCCTCTTTTTCCATAGCCCGCACTGTTCTCCCTCTTTTTCCATAGCCCGCACTGTTCTCCCTCTTTTTCCATAGCCTGCACTGTTCTCCCTCTTTTTCCATAGCCCGCACTGTTCTCCCTCTTTTTCCATAGCCTGCACTGATCTCCCTCTTTTTCCATAGCCCGCACTGATCTCCCTCTTTTTCCATAGCCCGCACTGTTCTCCCTCTTTTTCCATAGCCCGCACTGTTCTCCCTCTTTTTCCATAGCCCGCACTGTTCTCCCTCTTTTCCATAGCCCGCACTGTTCTCCCTCTTTTTCCATAGCCCGCACTGATCTCCCTCTTTTTCCATAGCCCGCACTGTTCTCCCTCTTTTTCCATAGCCCGCACTGTTCTCCCTCTTTACCATAGCCCGCACTGTTCTCCCTCTTTTTCCATAGCCCGCACTGATCTCCCTCTTTTTCCATAGCCCGCACTGTTCTCCCTCTTTTTCCATAGCCCGCACTGATCTCCCTCTTTTTCCATAGCCCGCACTGTTCTCCCTCTTTTTCCATAGCCCGCACTGTTCTCCCTCTTTTTCCACAGCCCGCACTGTTCTCCCTCTTTTTCCATGGCCCGCACTGTTCTCCCTCTTTTTCCATGGCCCGCACTGTTCTCCCTCTTTTTCCATAGCCCGCACTGATCTCCCTCTTTTTCCATAGCCCGCACTGTTCTCCCTCTTTTTCCATAGCCCGCACTGTTCTCCCTCTTTTTCCATAGCCTGCTCTGTTCTCCCTCTTTTTCCATAGCCCGCACTGTTCTCCCTCTTTTTCCATAGCCTGCTCTGTTCTCCCTCTTTTTCCATAGCCCGCACTGTTCTCCCTCTTTTTCCATGGCCCGCACTGTTCTCCCTCTTTTTCCATAGCCCGCACTGTTCTCCCTCTTTTTCCATAGCCCGCACTGTTCTCCCTCTTTTTCCATAGCCTGCTCTGTTCTCCCTCTTTTTCCATAGCCCGCACTGTTCTCCCCCTTTTTCCATAGCCCGCACTGTTCTCCCTCTTTTTCCATAGTCCGCACTGTTCTCCCTCTTTTTCCATAGCCCGCACTGTTCTCCCTCTTTTCCATAGCCCGCACTGTTCTCCCTCTTTTCCATAGCCCGCACTGTTCTCCCTCTTTTTCCATAGCCCGCACTGATCTCCCTCTTTTTCCATAGCTCGCACTGTTCTCCCTCTTTTTCCATAGCCTGCTCTGTTCTCCCTCTTTTTCCATAGCCTGCACTGTTCTCCCTCTTTTTCCATAGCCTGCACTGATCTCCCTCTTTTTCCATAGCCCGCACTGTTCTCCCTCTTTTTCCATAGCCCGCACTGTTCTCCCTCTTTTTCCACAGCCCGCACTGTTCTCCCTCTTTTTCCATAGCCCGCACTGATCTCCCTCTTTTTCCATAGCCTGCACTGTTCTTCCTCTTTTTCCATAGCCTGCACTGTTCTCCCTCTTTTTCCATAGCCCGCACTGTTCTCCCTCTTTTCCATAGCCCGCACTGTTCTCCCTCTTTTTCCATAGCCCGCACTGATCTCCCTCTTTTTCCATAGCTCGCACTGTTCTCCCTCTTTTTCCATAGCCCGCACTGTTCTCCCTCTTTTTCCATAGCTCGCACTGTTCTCTCTCTTTTTCCATAGCTCGCACTGTTCTCCCTCTTTTCCATAGCCTGCACTGATCTCCCTCTTTTTCCATAGCCTGCACTGATCTCCTTCTTTTTCCATAGCCCGCACTGTTCTCCCTCTTTTTCCATAGCCCGCACTGTTCTCCCTCTTTTTCCATAGCTTGCACTGTTCTCCCTCTTTTTCCATAGCCCGCACTGTTCTCCCTCTTTTCCATAGCCCGCACTGTTCTCCCTCTTTTTCCATAGCCCGCACTGATCTCCCTCTTTTTCCATAGCCCGCACTGTTCTCCCTCTTTTTCCATGGCCCGCACTGTTCTCCCTCTTTTTCCATAGCCCGCACTGTTCTCCCTCTTTTTCCATAGGTTGCACTGTTCTCCCCCTTTTTCCATAGCCTGCACTGTTCTCCCTCTTTTTCCATAGCTCGCACTTTTCTCCCTCTTTTTCCATAGCTCGCACTGTTCTCCCTCTTTTTCCATAGCCCGCACTGTTCTCCCTCTTTTTCCATAGCCCGCACTGTTCTCCCTCTTTTTCCATAGCCTGCACTGTTCTCCCCCTTTTTCCATAGCCTGCACTGTTCTCCCTTTTTTTCCATAGCTCGCACTGTTCTCCCTCTTTTTCCATAGCCTGCACTGTTCTCCCCCTTTTTCTATAGCCTGCACTGTTCTCCCCCTTTTTCCATAGCATGCACTGTTCTCCCTCTTTTTCCATAGCCTGCACTGTTATCCCTCTTTTTCCATAGCCTGCACTGTTCTCCCTCTTTTTCCATAGCCTGCACTGTTCTCCCTCTTTTTCCATAGCCTGCACTGTTCTCCCCCTTTTTCCATAGCCTGCACTGTTCTCCCTCTTTTTCCATAGCCCGCACTGTTCTCCCTCTTTTTCCATAGCCCGCACTGTTCTCCCTCTTTTTCCATAGCCCGCACTGTTCTCCCTCTTTTTCCATAGCCCGCACTGTTCTCCCTCTTTTTCCATAGCCTGCACTGTTCTCCCTTTTTTTCCATAGCTCGCACTGTTCTCCCTCTTTTTCCATAGCCTGCACTGTTCTCCCCCTTTTTCCATAGCCTGCACTGTTCTCCCCCTTTTTCCATAGCATGCACTGTTCTCCCTCTTTTTCCATAGCCTGCACTGTTATCCCTCTTTTTCCATAGCCTGCACTGTTCTCCCTCTTTTTCCATAGCCTGCACTGTTCTCCCTCTTTTTCCATAGCCTGCACTGTTCTCCCCCTTTTTCCATAGCCTGCACTGTTCTCCCTCTTTTTCCATAGCCCGCACTGTTCTCCCTCTTTTTCCATAGCCCGCACTGTTCTCCCTCTTTTTCCATAGCCCGCACTGTTCTCCCTCTTTTTCCATAGCCCGCACTGTTCTCCCTCTTTTTCCATAGCCTGCACTGTTCTCCCTCTTTTTCCATAGCCCGCACTGTTCTCCCCCTTTTTCCATAGCCTGCACTGTTCTCCCTCTTTTTCCATAGCTTGCACTGTTCTCCCTCTTTTCCATAGCCCGCACTGTTCTCCCTCTTTTTCCATAGCCTGCACTGTTCTCCCTCTTTTTCCATAGCCCGCACTGTTCTCCCTCTTTTTCCATAGCCTGCACTGTTCTCCCTCTTTTTCCATAGCCCGCACTGTTCTCCCTCTTTTTCCATAGCCCGCACTGTTCTCCCTCTTTTTCCATAGCCTGCACTGATCTCCCCCTTTTTTCATAGCCCGCACTGTTCTCCCCCTTTTTCCATAGCCCGCACTGTTCTCCCCCTTTTTCCATAGCCCGCACTGATCTCCCTCTTTTTCCATATCTTGCACTGTTCTCCCTCTTTTCCATAGCCCGCACTGTTCTCCCTCTTTTTCCATAGCCCGCACTGTTCTCCCTCTTTTTCCATAGCTTGCATTGTTCTCCCTCTTTTCCATAGCCCGCACTGTTCTCCCTCTTTTTCCATAGCCCGCACTGTTCTCCCTCTTTTTCCATAGCCCGCACTGTTCTCCCTCTTTTTCCATAGCCCGCACTGTTCTCCCTCTTTTTCCATAGCCCGCACTGTTCTCCCTCTTTTTCCATAGCCTGCACTGTTCTCCCTCTTTTTCCATAGCCCGCACTGATCTCCCTCTTTTTCCATAGCCTGCACTGTTCTCCCTCTTTTTCCATAGCCTGCACTGTTCTCCCTCTTTTTCCATAGCCCGCACTGTTCTCCCTCTTTTTCCATAGCCTGCACTGTTCTCCCTCTTTTTCCATAGCCTGCACTGTTCTCCCTCTTTTTCCATAGGTCGCACTGTTCTCCCTCTTTTTCCATAGCCCGCACTGATCTCCCTCTTTTTCCATAGCCCGCACTGTTCTCCCTCTTTTTCCATAGCCCGCACTGTTCTCCCTCTTTTTCCATAGCCCGCACTGTTCTCCCTCTTTTTCCATAGCCCGCACTGATCTCCCTCTTTTTCCATAGCCTGCACTGTTCTCCCTCTTTTTCCATAGCCCGCACTGTTCTCCCCCTTTTTCAATAGCCCGCACTGTTCTCCCTCTTTTTCCATAGCCCGCACTGTTCTCCCTCTTTTTCCATAGGTCGCACTGATCTCCCTCTTTTTCCATAGCCCGCACTGTTCTCCCTCTTTTTCCATAGCCCGCACTGTTCTCCCTCTTTTTCCATAGCCCGCACTGTTCTCCCTCTTTTTCCATAGCCTGCACTGTTCTCCCTCTTTTTCCATAGCCTGCACTGTTCTCCCTCTTTTTCTATAGCCTGCACTGTTCTCCCTCTTTTTCCATAGCCTGCACTGATCTCCCTCTTTTTCCATAGCCCGCACTGTTCTCCCTCTTTTCCATAGCCTGCACTGTTCTCCCTCTTTTTCCATAGCCTGCACTGTTCTCCCTCTTTTTCCATAGGCCGCACTGTTCTCCTTCTTTTTCCATAGCCCGCACTGTTCTCCCTCTTTTTCCATAGCCCGCACTGTTCTCCCGCTTTTCCATAGCTCGCACTGTTCTCCCTCTTTTTCCATAGCCTGCACTGATCTCCCTCTTTTTCCATAGCCCGCACTGTTCTCCCTCTTTTTCCATAGGTCGCACTGTTCTCCCTCTTTTTCCACAGCCCGCACTGTTCTCCCTCTTTTTCCATAGCCCGCACTGTTCTCCCTCTTTTTCCATAGCTCGCACTGTTCTCCCTCTTTTTTCATAGCCTGCACTGATCTCCCTCTTTTTCCATAGCCCGCACTGTTCTCCCTCTTTTTCCATAGCTTGCACTGTTCTCCCTCTTTTTCCATATCCCGCACTGTTCTCCCTCTTTTTCCATAGCCTGCACTGATCTCCCTCTTTTTCCATAGCCCGCACTGTTCTCCCTCTTTTCCATAGCCTGCACTGTTCTCCCTCTTTTTCCATAGGTCGCACTGTTCTCCCTCTTTTTCCATAGCCTGCACTGTTCTCCCTCTTTTTCCTTAGCCCGCACTGTTCTCCCTCTTTTTCCATAGCCCGCACTGTTCTCCCTCTTTTTCCATAGCCCGCACTGATCTCCCTCTTTTTCCATAGCCCGCACTGATCTCCCTCTTTTTCCATAGCCTGCACTGTTCTCCCTCTTTTTCCATAGCCCGCACTGTTCTCCCCCTTTTTCCATAGCCCGCACTGTTCTCCCTCTTTTTCCATAGCCCGCACTGTTCTCCCTCTTTTTCCATAGCCTGCACTGTTCTCCCTCTTTTTCCATAGCCTGCACTGTTCTTCCTCTTTTTCCATAGCCTGCACTGTTCTTCCTCTTTTTCCATAGCCCGCACTGTTCTCCCTCTTTTTCCATAGCCCGCACTGTTCTCCCTCTTTTTCCATAGCCTGCACTGTTCTCCCTCTTTTTCCATAGCCTGCACTGTTCTTCCTCTTTTTCCATAGCCCGCACTGTTCTCCCTCTTTTTCCATAGCCCGCACTGTTCTCCCTCTTTTTCCATAGCCTGCACTGTTCTTCCTCTTTTTCCATAGCCTGCACTGTTCTTCCTCTTTTTCCATAGCCTGCTCTGTTCTCCCTCTTTTCCATAGCCCGCACTGTTCTCCCTCTTTTTCCATAGCCCGCACTGTTCTTCCTCTTTTTCCATAGCCCGCACTGTTCTCCCTCTTTTTCCATAGCCCGCACTGTTCTCCCTCTTTTTCCATAGCCCGCACTGTTCTCCCTCTTTTTCCACAGCCCGCACTGTTCTCCCTCTTTTCCATAGCCCGCACTGTTCTCCCCCTTTTTCCATAGCCCGCACTGTTCTCCCTCTTTTTCCATAGCCTGCACTGTTCTCCCTCTTTTTCCATAGCCCGCACTGTTCTCCCTCTTTTTCCATAGCCCGCACTGTTCTCCCTCTTTTTCCATAGCCCGCACTGTTCTCCCCCTTTTTCCATAGCCCGCACTGTTCTCCCTCTTTTTCCATAGCTTGCACTGTTCTCCCTCTTTTTCCACAGCCCGCACTGTTCTCCCTCTTTTCCATAGCCCGCACTGTTCTCCCTCTTTTTCCATAGCCTGCACTGTTCTCCCTCTTTTTCCATAGCCTGCACTGTTCTCCCTCTTTTTCCATAGCCCGCACTGTTCTCCCTCTTTTTCCATAGCCCGCACTGTTCTCCCTCTTTTTCCATAGCCCGCACTGATCTCCCTCTTTTTCCATAGCCCGCACTGATCTCCCTCTTTTTCCATAGCTCGCACTGTTCTCCCTCTTTTTCCATAGCCCGCACTGTTCTCCCTCTTTTCCATAGCCTGCACTGATCTCCCCCTTTTTCCATAGCCCGCACTGTTCTCCCTCTTTTTCCATAGCCCGCACTGTTCTCCCTCTTTTTCCATAGCCCGCACTGATCTCCCTCTTTTTCCATAGCCCGCACTGTTCTCCCTCTTTTTCCATAGCCTGCACTGATGTCCCTCTTTTTCCATAGCCCGCACTGTTCTCCCTCTTTTTCCATAGCCTGCACTGTTCTCCCTCTTTTTCCATAGGTCGCACTGTTCTCCCCCTTTTTCCATAGCCCGCACTGTTCTCCCTCTTTTTCCATAGCCTGCACTGTTCTCCCTCTTTTTCCATAGCCTGCACTGTTCTCCCTCTTTTTCCATAGGTCGCACTGTTCTCCCTCTTTTTCCATAGCCTGCACTGTTCTCCCTCTTTTTCCATAGCCCGCACTGTTCTCCCTCTTTTTCCATAGACTGCACTGTTCTCCCTCTTTTTCCATAGCCTGCACTGTTCTCCCTCTTTTTCCATAGCCCGCACTGTTCTCCCTCTTTTTCCATAGCCCGCACTGTTCTCCCTCTTTTTCCATAGCCTGCACTGTTCTCCCTCTTTTTCAATAGGTCGCACTGTTCTCCCTCTTTTTCCATAGCCTGCACTGTTCTCCCTCTTTTTCCATAGCCTGCACTGTTCTCCCTCTTTTTCCATAGGTCGCACTGTTCTCCCTCTTTTTCCATAGCCCGCACTGTTCTCCCTCTTTTTCCATAGACTGCACTGTTCTCCCTCTTTTTCTTGCCCGCACTGTTCTCACTCTTTTTCCATAGCCTGCACTGTTCTCCCTCTTTTTCCATAGGTCGCACTGTTCTCCCCCTTTTTCCATAGCCCGCACTGTTCTCCCTCTTTTTCCATAGACTGCACTGTTCTCACTCTTTTTCCATAGCCCGCACTGATCTCCCTCTTTTTCCATAAGTCGCACTGTTCTCCCCCTTTTTCCATAGCCCGCACTGTTCTCCCTCTTTTTCCATAGCCTGCACTGTTCTCCCTCTTTTTCCATAAGTCGCACTGTTCTCCCCCTTTTTCCATAGCCCGCACTGTTCTCCCTCTTTTTCCATAGACTGCACTGTTCTCCCTCTTTTTCCATAGGTCGCACTGTTCTCCCTCTTTTTCCATAGCCTGCACTGTTCTCCCTCTTTTTCCATAGCCCGCACTGTTCTCCCTCTTTTTCCATAGCCTGCACTGATCTCCCTCTTTTTCCATAGCCCGCACTGATCTCCCTCTTTTTCCATAGCCCGCACTGTTCTCCCTCTTTTTCCATAGCCCGCACTGTTCTCCCTCTTTTTCCATAGCCTGCACTGTTCTCCCTCTTTTTCCATAGCCCGCACTGTTCTCCCTCTTTTTCCATAGCCTGCACTGATCTCCCTCTTTTTCCATAGCCCGCACTGATCTCCCTCTTTTTCCATAGCCCGCACTGTTCTCCCTCTTTTTCCATAGCCCGCACTGTTCTCCCTCTTTTTCCATAGCCCGCACTGTTCTCCCTCTTTTCCATAGCCCGCACTGTTCTCCCTCTTTTTCCATAGCCCGCACTGATCTCCCTCTTTTTCCATAGCCCGCACTGTTCTCCCTCTTTTTCCATAGCCCGCACTGTTCTCCCTCTTTACCATAGCCCGCACTGTTCTCCCTCTTTTTCCATAGCCCGCACTGATCTCCCTCTTTTTCCATAGCCCGCACTGTTCTCCCTCTTTTTCCATAGCCCGCACTGATCTCCCTCTTTTTCCATAGCCCGCACTGTTCTCCCTCTTTTTCCATAGCCCGCACTGTTCTCCCTCTTTTTCCACAGCCCGCACTGTTCTCCCTCTTTTTCCATGGCCCGCACTGTTCTCCCTCTTTTTCCATGGCCCGCACTGTTCTCCCTCTTTTTCCATAGCCCGCACTGATCTCCCTCTTTTTCCATAGCCCGCACTGTTCTCCCTCTTTTTCCATAGCCCGCACTGTTCTCCCTCTTTTTCCATAGCCTGCTCTGTTCTCCCTCTTTTTCCATAGCCCGCACTGTTCTCCCTCTTTTTCCATAGCCTGCTCTGTTCTCCCTCTTTTTCCATAGCCCGCACTGTTCTCCCTCTTTTTCCATGGCCCGCACTGTTCTCCCTCTTTTTCCATAGCCCGCACTGATCTCCCTCTTTTTCCATAGCCCGCACTGTTCTCCCTCTTTTTCCATAGCCCGCACTGTTCTCCCTCTTTTTCCATAGCCTGCTCTGTTCTCCCTCTTTTTCCATAGCCCGCACTGTTCTCCCCCTTTTTCCATAGCCCGCACTGTTCTCCCTCTTTTTCCATAGTCCGCACTGTTCTCCCTCTTTTTCCATAGCCCGCACTGTTCTCCCTCTTTTCCATAGCCCGCACTGTTCTCCCTCTTTTCCATAGCCCGCACTGTTCTCCCTCTTTTTCCATAGCCCGCACTGATCTCCCTCTTTTTCCATAGCTCGCACTGTTCTCCCTCTTTTTCCATAGCCTGCACTCTTCTCCCTCTTTTTCCATAGCCTGCACTGATCTCCCTCTTTTTCCATAGCCCGCACTGTTCTCCCTCTTTTTCCATAGCCCGCACTGTTCTCCCTCTTTTTCCATAGCCCGCACTGATCTCCCTCTTTTTCCATAGCTCGCACTGTTCTCCCTCTTTTTCCATAGCCTGCACTCTTCTCCCTCTTTTTCCATAGCCTGCACTGTTCTCCCTCTTTTTCCATAGCCCGCACTGATCTCCCTCTTTTTCCATAGCCTGCACTGTTCTTCCTCTTTTTCCATAGCCTGCACTGTTCTCCCTCTTTTTCCATAGCCTGCACTGTTCTCCCTCTTTTTCCATAGCCCGCACTGTTCTCCCTCTTTTCCATAGCCCGCACTGTTCTCCCTCTTTTTCCATAGCCCGCACTGATCTCCCTCTTTTTCCATAGCTCGCACTGTTCTCCCTCTTTTTCCATAGCCCGCACTGTTCTCCCTCTTTTTCCATAGCTCGCACTGTTCTCTCTCTTTTTCCATAGCTCGCACTGTTCTCCCTCTTTTCCATAGCCTGCACTGATCTCCCTCTTTTTCCATAGCCTGCACTGATCTCCTTCTTTTTCCATAGCCCGCACTGTTCTCCCTCTTTTTCCATAGCCCGCACTGTTCTCCCTCTTTTTCCATAGCCCGCACTGTTCTCCCTCTTTTTCCATAGCCCGCACTGTTCTCCCTCTTTTCCATAGCCCGCACTGTTCTCCCTCTTTTTCCATAGCCCGCACTGATCTCCCTCTTTTTCCATAGCCCGCACTGTTCTCCCCCTTTTTCCATAGCCTGCACTGTTCTCCCTCTTTTTCCATAGCCCGCACTGTTCTCCCTCTTTTTCCATAGCCCGCACTGTTCTCCCTCTTTTCCATAGCCCGCACTGTTCTCCCTCTTTTTCCATAGCCCGCACTGATCTCCCTCTTTTTCCATAGCCCGCACTGTTCTCCCTCTTTTTCCATAGCCTGCACTGTTCTCCCTCTTTTTCCATAGCCCGCACTGTTCTCCCTCTTTTTCCATGGCCCGCACTGTTCTCCCTCTTTTTCCATAGCCCGCACTGTTCTCCCTCTTTTTCCATAGGTTGCACTGTTCTCCCCCTTTTTCCATAGCCTGCACTGTTCTCCCTCTTTTTCCATAGCTCGCACTTTTCTCCCTCTTTTTCCATAGCTCGCACTGTTCTCCCTCTTTTTCCATAGCCCGCACTGTTCTCCCTCTTTTTCCATAGCCCGCACTGTTCTCCCTCTTTTTCCATAGCCTGCACTGTTCTCCCTCTTTTTCCATAGCCTGCACTGTTCTCCCTCTTTTTCCATAGGCTGCACTGTTCTCCCTCTTTTTCCATAGCCTGCACTGTTCTTCCTCTTTTTCCATAGCCTGCACTGTTCTCCCTCTTTTCCCAAGTCTTTCTCAATTCTTCCTTTTTTCCATAGCCTGCACTGTATCCGTTTCTCTACAGCTTGCGCCGTTCTCCCTCTTTTCCATAGCCCGCACTGTTCTCCCCCTTTTTCCATAGCCCGCACTGTTCTCCCTCTTTTTCCATAGCCCGCACTGTTCTCCCTCTTTTTCCATAGCCCGCACTGTTCTCCCTCTTTTCCATAGCCCGCACTGTTCTCCCTCTTTTTCCATAGCCCGCACTGTTCTCCCTCTTTTTCCATAGGTTGCACTGTTCTCCCCCTTTTTCCATAGCCCGCACTGTTCTCCCCCTTTTTCCATAGCTCGCACTGTTCTCCCTCTTTTTCCATAGCTCGCACTGTTCTCCCTCTTTTTCCATAGCCTGCTCTGTTCTCCCCCTTTTTCCATAGCCCGCACTGTTCTCCCTCTTTTTCCATAGCCCGCACTGTTCTCCCTCTTTTCCATAGCCCGCACTGTTCTCCCTCTTTTTCCATAGCCCGCACTGTTCTCCCTCTTTTTCCATAGCCTGCACTGTTCTCCCTCTTTTTCCATAGCTCGCACTGTTCTCCCTCTTTTCCATAGCCTGCACTGTTCTCCCTCTTTTTCCATAGCTCGCACTGTTCTCCCTCTTTTTCCATAGCCCGCACTGTTCTTCCTCTTTTTCCATAGCCCGCACTGTTCTCCCTCTTTTTCCATAGCCCGCACTGTTCTCCCTCTTTTTCCATAGCTCGCACTGTTCTCCCCTTTTTCCATAGCCCGCACTGTTCTCCCTCTTTTTCCATAGCCCGCACTGTTCTCCCTCTTTTTCCATAGCCCGCACTGTTCTCCCTCTTTTTCCATAGCCCGCACTGTTCTCCCTCTTTTCCATAGCCCGCACTGTTCTCCCTCTTTTTCCATAGCCCGCACTGTTCTCCCTCTTTTTCCATAGCCTGCACTGTTCTCCCTCTTTTTCCATAGCCCGCACTGTTCTCCCTCTTTTTCCATAGCCCGCACTGTTCTCCCTCTTTTTCCATAGCCCGCACTGTTCTCCCTCTTTTTCCATAGCCCGCACTGTTCTCCCTCTTTTTCCATAGCCCGCACTGTTCTCCCTCTTTTTCCATAGCCCGCACTGTTCTCCCTCTTTTTCCATAGCCTGCACTGATCTCCCTCTTTTTCCATAGCCTGTACTGTTCTCCCTCTTTTCCCAAGTCTTTCTCAATTCTTCCTTTTTTCCATAGCCTGCACTGTATCCGTTTCTCTACAGCTTGCGCCGTTCTCCCTCTTTTCCATAGCCCGCACTGTTCTCCCTCTTTTTCCATAGCTCGCACTGTTCTCCCCTTTTTCTATAGCCCGCACTGTTCTCCCTCTTTTTCCATAGCCTGCACTGTTCTCCCTCTTTTCCCAAGTCTTTCTCAATTCTTCCTTTTTTCCATAGCCTGCACTGTATCCGTTTCTCTACAGCTTGCGCCGTTCTCCCTCTTTTCCATAGCCCGCACTGTTCTCCCTCTTTTTCCATAGCTCGCACTGTTCTCCCCTTTTTCCATAGCTCGCACTGTTCTCCCCTTTTTCCATAGCTCGCACTGTTCTCCCCTTTTTCCATAGCTCGCACTGTTCTCCCTCTTTTTCCACAGCCCGCACTGTTCTCCCTCTTTTTCCATGGCCCGCACTGTTCTCCCTCTTTTTCCATGGCCCGCACTGTTCTCCCTCTTTTTCCATAGCCCGCACTGATCTCCCTCTTTTTCCATAGCCCGCACTGTTCTCCCTCTTTTTCCATAGCCCGCACTGTTCTCCCTCTTTTTCCATAGCCTGCTCTGTTCTCCCTCTTTTTCCATAGCCCGCACTGTTCTCCCTCTTTTTCCATAGCCTGCACTGTTCTCCCTCTTTTTCCATAGCCCGCACTGTTCTCCCTCTTTTTCCATGGCCCGCACTGTTCTCCCTCTTTTTCCATAGCCCGCACTGATCTCCCTCTTTTTCCATAGCCCGCACTGTTCTCCCTCTTTTTCCATAGCCCGCACTGTTCTCCCTCTTTTTCCATAGCCTGCTCTGTTCTCCCTCTTTTTCCATAGCCCGCACTGTTCTCCCCCTTTTTCCATAGCCCGCACTGTTCTCCCTCTTTTTCCATAGTCCGCACTGTTCTCCCTCTTTTTCCATAGCCCGCACTGTTCTCCCTCTTTTTCCATAGCCCGCACTGTTCTCCCCCTTTTTCCATAGCTCGCACTGTTCTCCCTCTTTTTCCACAGCCCGCACTGTTCTCCCTCTTTTTCCATGGCCCGCACTGTTCTCCCTCTTTTTCCATGGCCCGCACTGTTCTCCCTCTTTTTCCATAGCCCGCACTGTTCTCCCTCTTTTTCCATAGCCCGCACTGATCTCCCTCTTTTTCCATAGCTCGCACTGTTCTCCCTCTTTTTCCATAGCCTGCACTGTTCTCCCTCTTTTTCCATAGCCTGCACTGATCTCCCTCTTTTTCCATAGCCCGCACTGTTCTCCCTCTTTTTCCATAGCCCGCACTGTTCTCCCTCTTTTTCCACAGCCCGCACTGTTCTCCCTCTTTTTCCATAGCCCGCACTGATCTCCCTCTTTTTCCATAGCCTGCACTGTTCTTCCTCTTTTTCCATAGCCTGCACTGTTCTCCCTCTTTTTCCATAGCCTGCACTGTTCTCCCTCTTTTTCCATAGCCCGCACTGTTCTCCCTCTTTTCCATAGCCCGCACTGTTCTCCCTCTTTTTCCATAGCCCGCACTGATCTCCCTCTTTTTCCATAGCTCGCACTGTTCTCCCTCTTTTTCCATAGCCCGCACTGTTCTCCCTCTTTTTCCATAGCTCGCACTGTTCTCTCTCTTTTTCCATAGCTCGCACTGTTCTCCCTCTTTTCCATAGCCTGCACTGATCTCCCTCTTTTTCCATAGCCTGCACTGATCTCCTTCTTTTTCCATAGCCCGCACTGTTCTCCCTCTTTTTCCATAGCCCGCACTGTTCTCCCTCTTTTTCCATAGCCCGCACTGTTCTCCCTCTTTTTCCATAGCCCGCACTGTTCTCCCTCTTTTCCATAGCCCGCACTGTTCTCCCTCTTTTTCCATAGCCCGCACTGATCTCCCTCTTTTTCCATAGCCCGCACTGTTCT
Organism: Ranitomeya imitator; assembly: GCF_032444005.1. Taxonomy (NCBI): domain Eukaryota; kingdom Metazoa; phylum Chordata; class Amphibia; order Anura; family Dendrobatidae; genus Ranitomeya; species Ranitomeya imitator. The sequence continues at coordinate 152,614,343 of NC_091290.1, read as the reverse complement.
CCCCCTTTTTCCATAGCCTGCACTGTTCTCCCTCTTTTTCCATAGCCCGCACTGTTCTCCCTCTTTTTCCATAGCCCGCACTGTTCTCCCTCTTTTCCATAGCCCGCACTGTTCTCCCTCTTTTTCCATAGCCCGCACTGATCTCCCTCTTTTTCCATAGCCCGCACTGTTCTCCCTCTTTTTCCATAGCCTGCACTGTTCTCCCTCTTTTTCCATAGCCCGCACTGTTCTCCCTCTTTTTCCATGGCCCGCACTGTTCTCCCTCTTTTTCCATAGCCCGCACTGTTCTCCCTCTTTTTCCATAGGTTGCACTGTTCTCCCCCTTTTTCCATAGCCTGCACTGTTCTCCCTCTTTTTCCATAGCTCGCACTTTTCTCCCTCTTTTTCCATAGCTCGCACTGTTCTCCCTCTTTTTCCATAGCCCGCACTGTTCTCCCTCTTTTTCCATAGCCCGCACTGTTCTCCCTCTTTTTCCATAGCCTGCACTGTTCTCCCTCTTTTTCCATAGCCTGCACTGTTCTCCCTCTTTTTCCATAGGCTGCACTGTTCTCCCTCTTTTTCCATAGCCTGCACTGTTCTTCCTCTTTTTCCATAGCCTGCACTGTTCTCCCTCTTTTCCCAAGTCTTTCTCAATTCTTCCTTTTTTCCATAGCCTGCACTGTATCCGTTTCTCTACAGCTTGCGCCGTTCTCCCTCTTTTCCATAGCCCGCACTGTTCTCCCCCTTTTTCCATAGCCCGCACTGTTCTCCCTCTTTTTCCATAGCCCGCACTGTTCTCCCTCTTTTTCCATAGCCCGCACTGTTCTCCCTCTTTTCCATAGCCCGCACTGTTCTCCCTCTTTTTCCATAGCCCGCACTGTTCTCCCTCTTTTTCCATAGGTTGCACTGTTCTCCCCCTTTTTCCATAGCCCGCACTGTTCTCCCCCTTTTTCCATAGCTCGCACTGTTCTCCCTCTTTTTCCATAGCTCGCACTGTTCTCCCTCTTTTTCCATAGCCTGCTCTGTTCTCCCCCTTTTTCCATAGCCCGCACTGTTCTCCCTCTTTTTCCATAGCCCGCACTGTTCTCCCTCTTTTCCATAGCCCGCACTGTTCTCCCTCTTTTTCCATAGCCCGCACTGTTCTCCCTCTTTTTCCATAGCCTGCACTGTTCTCCCTCTTTTTCCATAGCTCGCACTGTTCTCCCTCTTTTCCATAGCCTGCACTGTTCTCCCTCTTTTTCCATAGCTCGCACTGTTCTCCCTCTTTTTCCATAGCCCGCACTGTTCTTCCTCTTTTTCCATAGCCCGCACTGTTCTCCCTCTTTTTCCATAGCCCGCACTGTTCTCCCTCTTTTTCCATAGCTCGCACTGTTCTCCCCTTTTTCCATAGCCCGCACTGTTCTCCCTCTTTTTCCATAGCCCGCACTGTTCTCCCTCTTTTTCCATAGCCCGCACTGTTCTCCCTCTTTTTCCATAGCCCGCACTGTTCTCCCTCTTTTCCATAGCCCGCACTGTTCTCCCTCTTTTTCCATAGCCCGCACTGTTCTCCCTCTTTTTCCATAGCCTGCACTGTTCTCCCTCTTTTTCCATAGCCCGCACTGTTCTCCCTCTTTTTCCATAGCCCGCACTGTTCTCCCTCTTTTTCCATAGCCCGCACTGTTCTCCCTCTTTTTCCATAGCCCGCACTGTTCTCCCTCTTTTTCCATAGCCCGCACTGTTCTCCCTCTTTTTCCATAGCCCGCACTGTTCTCCCTCTTTTTCCATAGCCTGCACTGATCTCCCTCTTTTTCCATAGCCTGTACTGTTCTCCCTCTTTTCCCAAGTCTTTCTCAATTCTTCCTTTTTTCCATAGCCTGCACTGTATCCGTTTCTCTACAGCTTGCGCCGTTCTCCCTCTTTTCCATAGCCCGCACTGTTCTCCCTCTTTTTCCATAGCTCGCACTGTTCTCCCCTTTTTCTATAGCCCGCACTGTTCTCCCTCTTTTTCCATAGCCTGCACTGTTCTCCCTCTTTTCCCAAGTCTTTCTCAATTCTTCCTTTTTTCCATAGCCTGCACTGTATCCGTTTCTCTACAGCTTGCGCCGTTCTCCCTCTTTTCCATAGCCCGCACTGTTCTCCCTCTTTTTCCATAGCTCGCACTGTTCTCCCCTTTTTCTATAGCCCGCACTGTTCTCCCTCTTTTTCCATAGCTCGCACTGTTCTCCCCTTTTTCCATAGCTCGCACTGTTCTCCCCTTTTTCCATAGCTCGCACTGTTCTCCCTCTTTTTCCATAGGCTGCACTGTTCTCCCTCTTTTTCCATAGGTCGCACTGATCTCCCTCTTTTTCCATAGCTCGCACTGTTCTCCCCTTTTTCCATAGCTCGCACTGTTCTCCCTCTTTTTCCATAGGCTGCACTGTTCTCCCTCTTTTTCCATAGCCCGCACTGTTCTCCCTCTTTTCCATAGCCCGCACTGTTCTCCCCCTTTTTCCATAGCCTGCACTGTTCTCCCCCTTTTTCCATAGCCCGCACTGTTCTCCCTCTTTTTCCATAGCCTGCACTGTTCTCCCTCTTTTTCCATAGCCTGCACTGATCTCCCTCTTTTTCCATAGCCCGCACTGTTCTCCCTCTTTTTCCATAGCCTGCACTGTTCTCCCTCTTTTCCCAAGTCTTTCTCAATTCTTCCTTTTTTCCATAGCCTGCACTGTATCCGTTTCTCTACAGCTTGCGCCGTTCTCCCTCTTTTTCCATAGGCTGCACTGTTCTCCCTCTTTTTCCATAGCCCGCACTGTTCTCCCTCTTTTCCATAGCCCGCACTGTTCTCCCCCTTTTTCCATAGCCTGCACTGTTCTCCCCCTTTTTCCATAGCCCGCACTGTTCTCCCTCTTTTTCCATAGCCTGCACTGTTCTCCCTCTTTTTCCATAGCCCGCACTGTTCTCCCTCTTTTTCCATAGCTCGCACTGTTCTCCCCTTTTTCCATAGCTCGCACTGTTCTCCCCTTTTTCCATAGCCCGCACTGTTCTCCCTCTTTTCCATAGCCTGCACTGATCTCCCTCTTTTTCCATAGCCCGCACTGATCTCCCTCTTTTCCATAGCCCGCACTGTTCTCCCTCTTTTTCCATAGCCCGCACTGTTCTCCCTCTTTTCCATAGCCCGCACTGTTCTCCCTCTTTTCCATAGCCCGCACTGTTCTCCCTCTTTTCCATAGCCCGCACTGATCTCCCTCTTTTCCATAGCCCGCACTGTTCTCCCTCTTTTCCATAGCCCGCACTGTTCTCCCTCTTTTCCATAGCCCGCACTGATCTCCCTCTTTTCCATAGCCCGCACTGTTCTCCCTCTTTTCCATAGCCCGCACTGTTCTCCCCTTTTTCCATAGCCTGCACTGTTCTCCCTCTTTTTCCATAGGCTGCACTGTTCTCCCTCTTTTTCCATAGCTCGCACTGTTCTCCCCTTTTTCCATAGCTCGCACTGTTCTCCCCTTTTTCCATAGCTCGCACTGTTCTCCCCTTTTTCCATAGCCTGCTCTGTTCTCCCTCTTTTTCCATAGCCTGCACTGTTCTCCCTCTTTTTCCATAGCCCGCACTGTTCTCCCTCTTTTTCCATAGCTCGCACTGTTCTCCCTCTTTTTCCATAGCCTGCACTGTTCTCCCTCTTTTTCCATAGCTCGCACTGTTCTCCCTCTTTTTCCATAGCTCGCACTGTTCTCCCTCTTTTCCATAGCCCGCACTGTTCTCCCCTTTTTCCATAGCCTGCACTGTTCTCCCTCTTTTTCCATAGCCCGCACTGTTCTCCCTCTTTTTCCATAGCCCGCACTGTTCTCCCTCTTTTCCATAGCCCGCACTGTTCTCCCCCTTTTTCCATAGCCCGCACTGTTCTCCCTCTTTTTCCATAGCCCGCACTGTTCTCCCCCTTTTTCCATAGCCTGCACTGATCTCCCTCTTTTTCCATAGCCCGCACTGTTCTCCCTCTTTTTCCATAGCCCGCACTGTTCTCCCTCTTTTTCCATAGCCTGCACTGTTCTCCCTCTTTTTCCATAGCCTGCACTGTTCTCCCTCTTTTCCCAAGTCTTTCTCAATTCTTCCTTTTTTCCATAGCCTGCACTGTATCCGTTTCTCTACAGCTTGCGCCGTTCTCCCTCTTTTCCATAGCCCGCACTGTTCTCCCTCTTTTTCCATAGCCTGCACTGTTCTCCCTCTTTTCCCAAGTCTTTCTCAATTCTTCCTTTTTTCCATAGCCTGCACTGTATCCGTTTCTCTACAGCTTGCGCCGTTCTCCCTCTTTTCCATAGCCCGCACTGTTCTCCCTCTTTTTCCATAGCCTGCACTGTTCTCCCCCTTTTTCCATAGCCCGCACTGTTCTCCCTCTTTTTCCATAGCCTGCACTGTTCTCCCCCTTTTTCCATAGCCCGCACTGTTCTCCCTCTTTTTCCATAGGTTGCACTGATCTCCCCCTTTTTCCATAGCCCGCACTGTTCTCCCCCTTTTTCCATAGCTCGCACTGTTCTCCCTCTTTTTCCATAGCCCGCACTGTTCTCCCCCTTTTTCCATAGCCTGCACTGTTCTCCCTCTTTTTCCATAGCCCGCACTGTTCTCCCTCTTTTTCCATAGCCCGCACTGTTCTCCCTCTTTTTCCATAGCCTGCTCTGTTCTCCCCCTTTTTCCATAGCCCGCACTGTTCTCCCTCTTTTTCCATAGCCCGCACTGTTCTCCCTCTTTTCCATAGCCCGCACTGTTCTCCCTCTTTTTCCATAGCCTGCTCTGTTCTCCCCCTTTTTCCATAGCCCGCACTGTTCTCCCTCTTTTTCCATAGCCCGCACTGTTCTCCCTCTTTTTCCATAGCCTGCACTGTTCTCCCTCTTTTTCCATAGCTCGCACTGTTCTCCCTCTTTTTCCATAGCCCGCACTGTTCTCCCTCTTTTCCATAGCCTGCACTGTTCTCCCTCTTTTTCCATAGCTCGCACTGTTCTCCCTCTTTTTCCATAGCCCGCACTGTTCTTCCTCTTTTTCCATAGCCCGCACTGTTCTCCCTCTTTTTCCATAGCCCGCACTGTTCTCCCTCTTTTTCCATAGCTCGCACTGTTCTCCCCTTTTTCCATAGCCTGCACTGTTCTCCCTCTTTTTCCATAGCCCGCACTGTTCTCCCTCTTTTTCCATAGCCCGCAATGTTCTCCCTCTTTTTCCATAGCTCGCACTGTTCTCCCTCTTTTTCCATAGCCCGCACTGTTCTCCCTCTTTTCCATAGCCCGCACTGTTCTCCCTCTTTTTCCATAGCCCGCACTGTTCTCCCTCTTTTTCCATAGCCTGCACTGTTCTCCCTCTTTTTCCATAGGCCGCACTGTTCTCCCTCTTTTTCCATAGCCCGCACTGTTCTCCCTCTTTTTCCATAGCCCGCACTGTTCTCCCTCTTTTTCCATAGCCCGCACTGTTCTCCCTCTTTTTCCATAGCCTGCACTGTTCTCCTCTTTTTCCATAGCTCGCACTGTTCTGCCTCTTTTTCCATAGCCTGCACTGATCTCCCTCTTTTTCCATAGCCCGCACTGTTCTCCCTCTTTTTCCATAGCTCGCACTGTTCTCCCCTTTTTCCATAGCTCGCACTGTTCTCCCCTTTTTCCATAGCTCGCACTGTTCTCCCTCTTTTTCCATAGGCTGCACTGTTCTCCCTCTTTTTCCATAGGTCGCACTGATCTCCCTCTTTTTCCATAGCTCGCACTGTTCTCCCCTTTTTCCATAGCTCGCACTGTTCTCCCTCTTTTTCCATAGGCTGCACTGTTCTCCCTCTTTTTCCATAGCCCGCACTGTTCTCCCTCTTTTCCATAGCCCGCACTGTTCTCCCCCTTTTTCCATAGCCTGCACTGTTCTCCCTCTTTTTCCATAGCCTGCTCTGTTCTCCCTCTTTTTCCATAGTCCGCACTGTTCTCCCTCTTTTTCCATAGCCCGCACTGTTCTCCCTCTTTTTCCATAGCCTGCACTGTTCTCCCTCTTTTTCCATAGCCTGCACTGATCTCCCTCTTTTTCCATAGCCCGCACTGTTCTCCCTCTTTTTCCATAGCCTGCACTGTTCTCCCTCTTTTTCCATAGCCCGCACTGTTCTCCCCCTTTTTCCATAGCCCGCACTGTTCTCCCTCTTTTTCCATAGCCTGCACTGATCTCCCTCTTTTTCCATAGCTCGCACTGTTCTCCCTCTTTTTCCATAGCCTGCACTGTTCTCCCTCTTTTCCCAAGTCTTTCTCAATTCTTCCTTTTTTCCATAGCCTGCACTGTATCCGTTTCTCTACAGCTTGCGCCGTTCTCCCTCTTTTTCCATAGCTCGCACTGTTCTCCCTCTTTTTCCATAGCCCGCACTGTTCTCCCTCTTTTTCCATAGCTCGCACTGTTCTCCCCTTTTTCCATAGCTCGCACTGTTCTCCCCTTTTTCCATAGCTCGCACTGTTCTCCCCTTTTTCCATAGCCCGCACTGTTCTCCCTCTTTTTCCATAGCCCGCACTGTTCTCCCTCTTTTTCCATAGCCCGCACTGTTCTCCCTCTTTTCCATAGCCCGCACTGTTCTCCCCCTTTTTCCATAGCCCGCACTGTTCTCCCTCTTTTTCCATAGCCCGCACTGTTCTCCCTCTTTTTCCATAGCCTGCACTGATCTCCCTCTTTTTCCATAGCTCGCACTGTTCTCCCTCTTTTTCCATAGCCTGCACTGTTCTCCCTCTTTTCCCAAGTCTTTCTCAATTCTTCCTTTTTTCCATAGCCTGCACTGTATCCGTTTCTCTACAGCTTGCGCCGTTCTCCCTCTTTTTCCATAGCTCGCACTGTTCTCCCTCTTTTTCCATAGCCCGCACTGTTCTCCCTCTTTTTCCATAGCTCGCACTGTTCTCCCCTTTTTCCATAGCTCGCACTGTTCTCCCCTTTTTCCATAGCCCGCACTGTTCTCCCTCTTTTTCCATAGCCCGCACTGTTCTCCCCCTTTTTCCATAGCCCGCACTGTTCTCCCTCTTTTTCCATAGCCTGCACTGTTCTCCCTCTTTTTCCATAGCCCGCACTGTTCTCCCTCTTTTTCCATAGCCTGCACTGTTCTCCCTCTTTTTCCATAGCCTGCACTGTTCTCCCTCTTTTCCCAAGTCTTTCTCAATTCTTCCTTTTTTCCATAGCCTGCACTGTATCCGTTTTTTCTACAGCTTGCGCCGTTCTCCCTCTTTTTCCATAGCTCGCACTGTTCTCCCTCTTTTTCCATAGCCTGCACTGTTCTCCCCTTTTTCCATAGCTCGCACTGTTCTCCCCTTTTTCCATAGCTCGCACTGTTCTCCCCTTTTTCCATAGCCTGCACTGTTCTCCCTCTTTTTCCATAGCCCGCACTGTTCTCCCTCTTTTTCCATAGCCCGCACTGTTCTCCCTCTTTTCCATAGCCCGCACTGATCTCCCTCTTTTTCCATAGCCCGCACTGTTCTCCCTCTTTTTCCATAGCCTGCACTGTTCTCCCTCTTTTTCCATAGCCCGCACTGTTCTCCCTCTTTTTCCATAGCCTGCACTGTTCTCCCTCTTTTTCCATAGCCCGCACTGTTCTCCCTCTTTTTCCATAGCCTGCACTGTTCTCCCTCTTTTCCATAGCCCGCACTGTTCTCCCTCTTTTTCCATAGCCTGCACTGTTCTCCCTCTTTTTCCATAGCCCGCACTGTTCTCCCTCTTTTTCCATAGCCTGCACTGTTCTCCCTCTTTTCCCAAGTCTTTCTCAATTCTTCCTTTTTTCCATAGCCTGCACTGTATCCGTTTCTCTACAGCTTGCGCCGTTCTCCCTCTTTTCCATAGCCCGCACTGTTCTCCCTCTTTTTCCATAGCTCGCACTGTTCTCCCCTTTTTCTATAGCCCGCACTGTTCTCCCTCTTTTTCCATAGCCCGCACTGTTCTCCCTCTTTTTCCATAGCCCGCACTGTTCTCCCTCTTTTTCCATAGCCCGCACTGATCTCCCTCTTTTTCCATAGCCTGCACTGTTCTCCCCTTTTTCCATAGCCCGCACTGTTCTCCCTCTTTTTCCATAGGCTGCACTGTTCTCCATCTTTTCCATAGCCCGCACTGTTCTCCCTCTTTTTCCATAGCTCGCACTGTTCTCCCCTTTTTCCATAGCCCGCACTGTTCTCCCTCTTTTTCCATAGGCTGCACTGTTCTCCCTCTTTTCCATAGCTCGCACTGTTCTCCCTCTTTTTCCATAGGCCGCACTGATCTCCCTCTTTTTCCATAGCCTGCACTGTTCTCCCTCTTTTTCCATAGCCCGCACTGTTCTCCCTCTTTTTCCATAGCTCGCACTGTTCTCCCTCTTTTCCATAGCCCGCACTGTTCTCCCTCTTTTTCCATAGCCTGCACTGTTCTCCCTCTTTTTCCATAGCCCGCACTGTTCTCCCTCTTTTTCCATAGCCTGCACTGATCTCCCTCTTTTTCCATAGCCTGCACTGTTCTCCCTCTTTTTCCATAGCCCGCACTGTTCTCCCTCTTTTTCCATAGCCCGCACTGATCTCCCTCTTTTTCCATAGCTCGCACTGTTCTCCCTCTTTTCCATAGCCCGCACTGTTCTCCCTCTTTTTCCATAGCCCGCACTGTTCTCCCTCTTTTTCCATAGCCTGCACTGTTCTCCCTCTTTTTCCATAGCCTGCACTGTTCTCCCTCTTTTTCCATAGTCCGCACTGTTCTCCCTCTTTTTCCATAGCCCGCACTGTTCTCCCTCTTTTTCCATAGCTCGCACTGTTCTCCCTCTTTTCCATAGCCCGCACTGTTCTCCCTCTTTTTCCATAGCTCGCACTGTTCTCCCTCTTTTCCATAGCCTGCACTGTTCTCCCTCTTTTTCCATAGCCCGCACTGTTCTCCCTCTTTTTCCATAGCTCGCACTGTTCTCCCTCTTTTCCATAGCCTGCACTGTTCTCCCTCTTTTTCCATAGCCCGCACTGTTCTCCCTCTTTTTCCATAGCCTGCACTGTTCTCCCTCTTTTTCCATAGCCCGCACTGTTCTCCCTCTTTTTCCATAGCCTGCACTGATCTCCCTCTTTTTCCATAGCTCGCACTGTTCTCCCTCTTTTCCATAGCCCGCACTGTTCTCCCTCTTTTTCCATAGCCCGCACTGTTCTCCCTCTTTTTCCATAGCCTGCACTGATCTCCCTCTTTTTCCATAGCTCGCACTGTTCTCCCTCTTTTCCATAGCCTGCACTGTTCTCCCTCTTTTTCCATAGGCTGCACTGTTCTCCCTCTTTTTCCATAGCCTGCATTGTTCTCCTTCTTTTTCCATAGCCCGCACTGTTCTCCCCCTTTTTCCATAGCCTGCACTGATCTCCCTCTTTTCCATAGCCCGCACTGTTCTCCCCTTTTTCCATAGCCCGCACTGTTCTCCCTCTTTTTCCATAGCTCGCACTGTTCTCCCCTTTTTCCATAGCTCGCACTGTTCTCCCCTTTTTCCATAGCCCGCACTGTTCTCCCTCTTTTCCATAGCCCGCACTGTTCTCCCTCTTTTCCATAGCCCGCACTGTTCTCCCTCTTTTTCCATAGCTCGCACTGTTCTCCCCTTTTTCCATAGGCTGCACTGTTCTCCCTCTTTTCCCAAGTCTTTCTCAATTCTTCCTTTTTTCCATAGCCCGCACTGTTCTCCCTCTTTTTCCATAGCTCGCACTGTTCTCCCCTTTTTCCATAGCTCGCACTGTTCTCCCTATTTTTCCATAGCTCGCACTGTTCTCCCTCTTTTTCCATAGCCTGCTCTGTTCTCCCTCTTTTTCCATAGCCTGCACTGTTCTCCCTCTTTTTCCATAGCCTGCACTGTTCTCCCTCTTTTTCCATAGCCCGCACTGTTCTCCCTCTTTTCCATAGCCCGCACTGTTCTCCCTCTTTTTCCATAGCCCGCACTGATCTCCCTCTTTTTCCATAGCTCGCACTGTTCTCCCTCTTTTTCCATAGCCCGCACTGTTCTCCCTCTTTTTCCATAGCCCGCACTGTTCTCCCTCTTTTTCCATAGCCCGCACTGTTCTCCCTCTTTTTCCATAGCCCGCACTGTTCTCCCTCTTTTCCATAGCCCGCACTGTTCTCCCTCTTTTTCCATAGCCCGCACTGTTCTCCCTCTTTTCCATAGCCCGCACTGTTCTCCCTCTTTTTCCATAGCCCGCACTGATCTCCCTCTTTTTCCATAGCTCGCACTGTTCTCCCTCTTTTTCCATAGCCCGCACTGTTCTCCCTCTTTTTCCATAGCCCGCACTGTTCTCCCTCTTTTTCCATAGCCCGCACTGTTCTCCCTCTTTTTCCATAGCCCGCACTGTTCTCCCTCTTTTTCCATAGCCCGCACTGTTCTCCCTCTTTTTCCATAGCCCGCACTGTTCTCCCTCTTTTCCATAGCCCGCACTGTTCTCCCTCTTTTTCCATAGCCCGCACTGATCTCCCTCTTTTTCCATAGCCCGCACTGTTCTCCCTCTTTTTCCATGGCCCGCACTGTTCTCCCTCTTTTTCCATAGCCCGCACTGTTCTCCCTCTTTTTCCATAGGTTGCACTGTTCTCCCCCTTTTTCCATAGCCTGCACTGTTCTCCCTCTTTTTCCATAGCTCGCACTTTTCTCCCTCTTTTTCCATAGCTCGCACTGTTCTCCCTCTTTTTCCATAGCCCGCACTGTTCTCCCTCTTTTTCCATAGCCCGCACTGTTCTCCCTCTTTTTCCATAGCCTGCACTGTTCTCCCTCTTTTTCCATAGCCTGCACTGTTCTCCCTCTTTTTCCATAGGCTGCACTGTTCTCCCTCTTTTTCCATAGCCTGCACTGTTCTTCCTCTTTTTCCATAGCCTGCACTGTTCTCCCTCTTTTCCCAAGTCTTTCTCAATTCTTCCTTTTTTCCATAGCCTGCACTGTATCCGTTTCTCTACAGCTTGCGCCGTTCTCCCTCTTTTCCATAGCCCGCACTGTTCTCCCCCTTTTTCCATAGCCCGCACTGTTCTCCCTCTTTTTCCATAGCCCGCACTGTTCTCCCTCTTTTTCCATAGCCTGCACTGTTCTCCCTCTTTTCCATAGCCCGCACTGTTCTCCCTCTTTTTCCATAGCCCGCACTGTTCTCCCTCTTTTCCATAGCCCGCACTGTTCTCCCTCTTTTTCCATAGCCCGCACTGTTCTCCCTCTTTTTCCATAGGTTGCACTGTTCTCCCCCTTTTTCCATAGCCCGCACTGTTCTCCCTCTTTTTCCATAGCCCGCACTGTTCTCCCTCTTTTTCCATAGCCCGCACTGTTCTCCCTCTTTTTCCATAGCCTGCTCTGTTCTCCCTCTTTTTCCATAGCCCGCACTGTTCTCCCTCTTTTTCCATAGCCTGCTCTGTTCTCCCTCTTTTTCCATAGCCCGCACTGTTCTCCCTCTTTTTCCATGGCCCGCACTGTTCTCCCTCTTTTTCCATAGCCCGCACTGATCTCCCTCTTTTTCCATAGCCCGCACTGTTCTCCCTCTTTTTCCATAGCCCGCACTGTTCTCCCTCTTTTTCCATAGCCTGCTCTGTTCTCCCTCTTTTTCCATAGCCCGCACTGTTCTCCCCCTTTTTCCATAGCCCGCACTGTTCTCCCTCTTTTTCCATAGTCCGCACTGTTCTCCCTCTTTTTCCATAGCCCGCACTGTTCTCCCTCTTTTCCATAGCCCGCACTGTTCTCCCTCTTTTCCATAGCCCGCACTGTTCTCCCTCTTTTTCCATAGCCCGCACTGATCTCCCTCTTTTTCCATAGCTCGCACTGTTCTCCCTCTTTTTCCATAGCCTGCACTGATCTCCCTCTTTTTCCATAGCCCGCACTGTTCTCCCTCTTTTTCCATAGCCCGCACTGTTCTCCCTCTTTTTCCACAGCCCGCACTGTTCTCCCTCTTTTTCCATAGCCCGCACTGATCTCCCTCTTTTTCCATAGCCTGCACTGTTCTTCCTCTTTTTCCATAGCCTGCACTGTTCTCCCTCTTTTTCCATAGCCTGCACTGTTCTCCCTCTTTTTCCATAGCCCGCACTGTTCTCCCTCTTTTCCATAGCCCGCACTGTTCTCCCTCTTTTTCCATAGCCCGCACTGATCTCCCTCTTTTTCCATAGCTCGCACTGTTCTCCCTCTTTTTCCATAGCCCGCACTGTTCTCCCTCTTTTTCCATAGCTCGCACTGTTCTCTCTCTTTTTCCATAGCTCGCACTGTTCTCCCTCTTTTCCATAGCCTGCACTGATCTCCCTCTTTTTCCATAGCCTGCACTGATGTCCCTCTTTTTCCATAGCCCGCACTGTTCTCCCTCTTTTTCCATAGCCTGCACTGTTCTCCCTCTTTTTCCATAGGTCGCACTGTTCTCCCCCTTTTTCCATAGCCCGCACTGTTCTCCCTCTTTTTCCATAGCCTGCACTGTTCTCCCTCTTTTTCCATAGCCTGCACTGTTCTCCCTCTTTTTCCATAGGTCGCACTGTTCTCCCTCTTTTTCCATAGCCTGCACTGTTCTCCCTCTTTTTCCATAGCCCGCACTGTTCTCCCTCTTTTTCCATAGACTGCACTGTTCTCCCTCTTTTTCCATAGCCTGCACTGTTCTCCCTCTTTTTCCATAGCCCGCACTGTTCTCCCTCTTTTTCCATAGCCCGCACTGTTCTCCCTCTTTTTCCATAGCCTGCACTGTTCTCCCTCTTTTTCAATAGGTCGCACTGTTCTCCCTCTTTTTCCATAGCCTGCACTGTTCTCCCTCTTTTTCCATAGCCTGCACTGTTCTCCCTCTTTTTCCATAGGTCGCACTGTTCTCCCTCTTTTTCCATAGCCCGCACTGTTCTCCCTCTTTTTCCATAGACTGCACTGTTCTCCCTCTTTTTCTTGCCCGCACTGTTCTCACTCTTTTTCCATAGCCTGCACTGTTCTCCCTCTTTTTCCATAGGTCGCACTGTTCTCCCCCTTTTTCCATAGCCCGCACTGTTCTCCCTCTTTTTCCATAGACTGCACTGTTCTCACTCTTTTTCCATAGCCCGCACTGATCTCCCTCTTTTTCCATAAGTCGCACTGTTCTCCCCCTTTTTCCATAGCCCGCACTGTTCTCCCTCTTTTTCCATAGCCTGCACTGTTCTCCCTCTTTTTCCATAAGTCGCACTGTTCTCCCCCTTTTTCCATAGCCCGCACTGTTCTCCCTCTTTTTCCATAGACTGCACTGATCTCCCTCTTTTTCCATAGCCCGCACTGTTCTCCCTCTTTTTCCATAGCCCGCACTGTTCTCCCTCTTTTTCCACAGCCCGCACTGTTCTCCCTCTTTTTCCATAGCCCGCACTGATCTCCCTCTTTTTCCATAGCCTGCACTGTTCTTCCTCTTTTTCCATAGCCTGCACTGTTCTCCCTCTTTTTCCATAGCCTGCACTGTTCTCCCTCTTTTTCCATAGCCCGCACTGTTCTCCCTCTTTTCCATAGCCCGCACTGTTCTCCCTCTTTTTCCATAGCCCGCACTGATCTCCCTCTTTTTCCATAGCTCGCACTGTTCTCCCTCTTTTTCCATAGCCCGCACTGTTCTCCCTCTTTTTCCATAGCTCGCACTGTTCTCTCTCTTTTTCCATAGCTCGCACTGTTCTCCCTCTTTTTCCATAGCCTGCACTGATCTCCCTCTTTTTCCATAGCCTGCACTGATCTCCTTCTTTTTCCATAGCCCGCACTGTTCTCCCTCTTTTTCCATAGCCCGCACTGTTCTCCCTCTTTTTCCATAGCCCGCACTGTTCTCCCTCTTTTTCCATAGCCTGCACTGATGTCCCTCTTTTTCCATAGCCCGCACTGTTCTCCCTCTTTTTCCATAGCCTGCACTGTTCTCCCTCTTTTTCCATAGGTCGCACTGTTCTCCCCCTTTTTCCATAGCCCGCACTGTTCTCCCTCTTTTTCCATAGCCTGCACTGTTCTCCCTCTTTTTCCATAGCCTGCACTGTTCTCCCTCTTTTTCCATAGGTCGCACTGTTCTCCCTCTTTTTCCATAGCCTGCACTGTTCTCCCTCTTTTTCCATAGCCCGCACTGTTCTCCCTCTTTTTCCATAGACTGCACTGTTCTCCCTCTTTTTCCATAGCCTGCACTGTTCTCCCTCTTTTTCCATAGCCCGCACTGTTCTCCCTCTTTTTCCATAGCCCGCACTGTTCTCCCTCTTTTTCCATAGCCTGCACTGTTCTCCCTCTTTTTCAATAGGTCGCACTGTTCTCCCTCTTTTTCCATAGCCTGCACTGTTCTCCCTCTTTTTCCATAGCCTGCACTGTTCTCCCTCTTTTTCCATAGGTCGCACTGTTCTCCCTCTTTTTCCATAGCCCGCACTGTTCTCCCTCTTTTTCCATAGACTGCACTGTTCTCCCTCTTTTTCTTGCCCGCACTGTTCTCACTCTTTTTCCATAGCATGCACTGTTCTCCCTCTTTTTCCATAGGTCGCACTGTTCTCCCCCTTTTTCCATAGCCCGCACTGTTCTCCCTCTTTTTCCATAGACTGCACTGTTCTCACTCTTTTTCCATAGCCCGCACTGATCTCCCTCTTTTTCCATAAGTCGCACTGTTCTCCCCCTTTTTCCATAGCCCGCACTGTTCTCCCTCTTTTTCCATAGCCTGCACTGTTCTCCCTCTTTTTCCATAAGTCGCACTGTTCTCCCCCTTTTTCCATAGCCCGCACTGTTCTCCCTCTTTTTCCATAGACTGCACTGTTCTCCCTCTTTTTCCATAGGTCGCACTGTTCTCCCTCTTTTTCCATAGCCTGCACTGTTCTCCCTCTTTTTCCATAGCCCGCACTGTTCTCCCTCTTTTTCCATAGCCTGCACTGATCTCCCTCTTTTTCCATAGCCCGCACTGATCTCCCTCTTTTTCCATAGCCCGCACTGTTCTCCCTCTTTTTCCATAGCCCGCACTGTTCTCCCTCTTTTTCCATAGCCTGCACTGTTCTCCCTCTTTTTCCATAGCCCGCACTGTTCTCCCTCTTTTTCCATAGCCTGCACTGATCTCCCTCTTTTTCCATAGCCCGCACTGATCTCCCTCTTTTTCCATAGCCCGCACTGTTCTCCCTCTTTTTCCATAGCCCGCACTGTTCTCCCTCTTTTTCCATAGCCCGCACTGTTCTCCCTCTTTTCCATAGCCCGCACTGTTCTCCCTCTTTTTCCATAGCCCGCACTGATCTCCCTCTTTTTCCATAGCCCGCACTGTTCTCCCTCTTTTTCCATAGCCCGCACTGTTCTCCCTCTTTACCATAGCCCGCACTGTTCTCCCTCTTTTTCCATAGCCCGCACTGATCTCCCTCTTTTTCCATAGCCCGCACTGTTCTCCCTCTTTTTCCATAGCCCGCACTGATCTCCCTCTTTTTCCATAGCCCGCACTGTTCTCCCTCTTTTTCCATAGCCCGCACTGTTCTCCCTCTTTTTCCACAGCCCGCACTGTTCTCCCTCTTTTTCCATGGCCCGCACTGTTCTCCCTCTTTTTCCATGGCCCGCACTGTTCTCCCTCTTTTTCCATAGCCCGCACTGATCTCCCTCTTTTTCCATAGCCCGCACTGTTCTCCCTCTTTTTCCATAGCCCGCACTGTTCTCCCTCTTTTTCCATAGCCTGCTCTGTTCTCCCTCTTTTTCCATAGCCCGCACTGTTCTCCCTCTTTTTCCATAGCCTGCTCTGTTCTCCCTCTTTTTCCATAGCCCGCACTGTTCTCCCTCTTTTTCCATGGCCCGCACTGTTCTCCCTCTTTTTCCATAGCCCGCACTGATCTCCCTCTTTTTCCATAGCCCGCACTGTTCTCCCTCTTTTTCCATAGCCCGCACTGTTCTCCCTCTTTTTCCATAGCCTGCTCTGTTCTCCCTCTTTTTCCATAGCCCGCACTGTTCTCCCCCTTTTTCCATAGCCCGCACTGTTCTCCCTCTTTTTCCATAGTCCGCACTGTTCTCCCTCTTTTTCCATAGCCCGCACTGTTCTCCCTCTTTTCCATAGCCCGCACTGTTCTCCCTCTTTTCCATAGCCCGCACTGTTCTCCCTCTTTTTCCATAGCCCGCACTGATCTCCCTCTTTTTCCATAGCTCGCACTGTTCTCCCTCTTTTTCCATAGCCTGCTCTGTTCTCCCTCTTTTTCCATAGCCTGCACTGTTCTCCCTCTTTTTCCATAGCCTGCACTGATCTCCCTCTTTTTCCATAGCCCGCACTGTTCTCCCTCTTTTTCCATAGCCCGCACTGTTCTCCCTCTTTTTCCACAGCCCGCACTGTTCTCCCTCTTTTTCCATAGCCCGCACTGATCTCCCTCTTTTTCCATAGCCTGCACTGTTCTTCCTCTTTTTCCATAGCCTGCACTGTTCTCCCTCTTTTTCCATAGCCCGCACTGTTCTCCCTCTTTTCCATAGCCCGCACTGTTCTCCCTCTTTTTCCATAGCCCGCACTGATCTCCCTCTTTTTCCATAGCTCGCACTGTTCTCCCTCTTTTTCCATAGCCCGCACTGTTCTCCCTCTTTTTCCATAGCTCGCACTGTTCTCTCTCTTTTTCCATAGCTCGCACTGTTCTCCCTCTTTTCCATAGCCTGCACTGATCTCCCTCTTTTTCCATAGCCTGCACTGATCTCCTTCTTTTTCCATAGCCCGCACTGTTCTCCCTCTTTTTCCATAGCCCGCACTGTTCTCCCTCTTTTTCCATAGCCCGCACTGTTCTCCCTCTTTTTCCATAGCCCGCACTGTTCTCCCTCTTTTCCATAGCCCGCACTGTTCTCCCTCTTTTTCCATAGCCCGCACTGATCTCCCTCTTTTTCCATAGCCCGCACTGTTCTCCCTCTTTTTCCATGGCCCGCACTGTTCTCCCTCTTTTTCCATAGCCCGCACTGTTCTCCCTCTTTTTCCATAGGTTGCACTGTTCTCCCCCTTTTTCCATAGCCTGCACTGTTCTCCCTCTTTTTCCATAGCTCGCACTTTTCTCCCTCTTTTTCCATAGCTCGCACTGTTCTCCCTCTTTTTCCATAGCCCGCACTGTTCTCCCTCTTTTTCCATAGCCCGCACTGTTCTCCCTCTTTTTCCATAGCCTGCACTGTTCTCCCCCTTTTTCCATAGCCTGCACTGTTCTCCCTCTTTTTCCATAGCCTGCACTGTTCTCCCCCTTTTTCTATAGCCTGCACTGTTCTCCCCCTTTTTCCATAGCATGCACTGTTCTCCCTCTTTTTCCATAGCCTGCACTGTTATCCCTCTTTTTCCATAGCCTGCACTGTTCTCCCTCTTTTTCCATAGCCTGCACTGTTCTCCCTCTTTTTCCATAGCCTGCACTGTTCTCCCCCTTTTTCCATAGCCTGCACTGTTCTCCCTCTTTTTCCATAGCCCGCACTGTTCTCCCTCTTTTTCCATAGCCCGCACTGTTCTCCCTCTTTTTCCATAGCCCGCACTGTTCTCCCTCTTTTTCCATAGCCCGCACTGTTCTCCCTCTTTTTCCATAGCCTGCACTGTTCTCCCTTTTTTTCCATAGCTCGCACTGTTCTCCCTCTTTTTCCATAGCCTGCACTGTTCTCCCCCTTTTTCCATAGCCTGCACTGTTCTCCCCCTTTTTCCATAGCATGCACTGTTCTCCCTCTTTTTCCATAGCCTGCACTGTTATCCCTCTTTTTCCATAGCCTGCACTGTTCTCCCTCTTTTTCCATAGCCTGCACTGTTCTCCCTCTTTTTCCATAGCCTGCACTGTTCTCCCCCTTTTTCCATAGCCTGCACTGTTCTCCCTCTTTTTCCATAGCCCGCACTGTTCTCCCTCTTTTTCCATAGCCCGCACTGTTCTCCCTCTTTTTCCATAGCCCGCACTGTTCTCCCTCTTTTTCCATAGCCCGCACTGTTCTCCCTCTTTTTCCATAGCCTGCACTGTTCTCCCTCTTTTTCCATAGCCCGCACTGTTCTCCCCCTTTTTCCATAGCCTGCACTGTTCTCCCTCTTTTTCCATAGCTTGCACTGTTCTCCCTCTTTTCCATAGCCCGCACTGTTCTCCCTCTTTTTCCATAGCCTGCACTGTTCTCCCTCTTTTTCCATAGCCCGCACTGTTCTCCCTCTTTTTCCATAGCCTGCACTGTTCTCCCTCTTTTTCCATAGCCCGCACTGTTCTCCCTCTTTTTCCATAGCCCGCACTGTTCTCCCTCTTTTTCCATAGCCTGCACTGATCTCCCCCTTTTTTCATAGCCCGCACTGTTCTCCCCCTTTTTCCATAGCCCGCACTGTTCTCCCCCTTTTTCCATAGCCCGCACTGATCTCCCTCTTTTTCCATATCTTGCACTGTTCTCCCTCTTTTCCATAGCCCGCACTGTTCTCCCTCTTTTTCCATAGCCCGCACTGTTCTCCCTCTTTTTCCATAGCTTGCATTGTTCTCCCTCTTTTCCATAGCCCGCACTGTTCTCCCTCTTTTTCCATAGCCCGCACTGTTCTCCCTCTTTTTCCATAGCCCGCACTGTTCTCCCTCTTTTTCCATAGCCCGCACTGTTCTCCCTCTTTTTCCATAGCCCGCACTGTTCTCCCTCTTTTTCCATAGCCTGCACTGTTCTCCCTCTTTTTCCATAGCCCGCACTGATCTCCCTCTTTTTCCATAGCCTGCACTGTTCTCCCTCTTTTTCCATAGCCTGCACTGTTCTCCCTCTTTTTCCATAGCCCGCACTGTTCTCCCTCTTTTTCCATAGCCTGCACTGTTCTCCCTCTTTTTCCATAGCCTGCACTGTTCTCCCTCTTTTTCCATAGGTCGCACTGTTCTCCCTCTTTTTCCATAGCCCGCACTGATCTCCCTCTTTTTCCATAGCCCGCACTGTTCTCCCTCTTTTTCCATAGCCCGCACTGTTCTCCCTCTTTTTCCATAGCCCGCACTGTTCTCCCTCTTTTTCCATAGCCCGCACTGATCTCCCTCTTTTTCCATAGCCTGCACTGTTCTCCCTCTTTTTCCATAGCCCGCACTGTTCTCCCCCTTTTTCAATAGCCCGCACTGTTCTCCCTCTTTTTCCATAGCCCGCACTGTTCTCCCTCTTTTTCCATAGGTCGCACTGATCTCCCTCTTTTTCCATAGCCCGCACTGTTCTCCCTCTTTTTCCATAGCCCGCACTGTTCTCCCTCTTTTTCCATAGCCCGCACTGTTCTCCCTCTTTTTCCATAGCCTGCACTGTTCTCCCTCTTTTTCCATAGCCTGCACTGTTCTCCCTCTTTTTCTATAGCCTGCACTGTTCTCCCTCTTTTTCCATAGCCCGCACTGTTCTCCCTCTTTTCCATAGCCTGCACTGTTCTCCCTCTTTTTCCATAGCCTGCACTGTTCTCCCTCTTTTTCCATAGGCCGCACTGTTCTCCTTCTTTTTCCATAGCCCGCACTGTTCTCCCTCTTTTTCCATAGCCCGCACTGTTCTCCCGCTTTTCCATAGCTCGCACTGTTCTCCCTCTTTTTCCATAGCCTGCACTGATCTCCCTCTTTTTCCATAGCCCGCACTGTTCTCCCTCTTTTTCCATAGGTCGCACTGTTCTCCCTCTTTTTCCACAGCCCGCACTGTTCTCCCTCTTTTTCCATAGCCCGCACTGTTCTCCCTCTTTTTCCATAGCTCGCACTGTTCTCCCTCTTTTTTCATAGCCTGCACTGATCTCCCTCTTTTTCCATAGCCCGCACTGTTCTCCCTCTTTTTCCATAGCTTGCACTGTTCTCCCTCTTTTTCCATATCCCGCACTGTTCTCCCTCTTTTTCCATAGCCTGCACTGATCTCCCTCTTTTTCCATAGCCCGCACTGTTCTCCCTCTTTTCCATAGCCTGCACTGTTCTCCCTCTTTTTCCATAGGTCGCACTGTTCTCCCTCTTTTTCCATAGCCTGCACTGTTCTCCCTCTTTTTCCTTAGCCCGCACTGTTCTCCCTCTTTTTCCATAGCCCGCACTGTTCTCCCTCTTTTTCCATAGCCCGCACTGATCTCCCTCTTTTTCCATAGCCCGCACTGATCTCCCTCTTTTTCCATAGCCTGCACTGTTCTCCCTCTTTTTCCATAGCCCGCACTGTTCTCCCCCTTTTTCCATAGCCCGCACTGTTCTCCCTCTTTTTCCATAGCCCGCACTGTTCTCCCTCTTTTTCCATAGCCTGCACTGTTCTCCCTCTTTTTCCATAGCCTGCACTGTTCTTCCTCTTTTTCCATAGCCTGCACTGTTCTTCCTCTTTTTCCATAGCCCGCACTGTTCTCCCTCTTTTTCCATAGCCCGCACTGTTCTCCCTCTTTTTCCATAGCCTGCACTGTTCTCCCTCTTTTTCCATAGCCTGCACTGTTCTTCCTCTTTTTCCATAGCCCGCACTGTTCTCCCTCTTTTTCCATAGCCCGCACTGTTCTCCCTCTTTTTCCATAGCCTGCACTGTTCTTCCTCTTTTTCCATAGCCTGCACTGTTCTTCCTCTTTTTCCATAGCCTGCTCTGTTCTCCCTCTTTTCCATAGCCCGCACTGTTCTCCCTCTTTTTCCATAGCCCGCACTGTTCTTCCTCTTTTTCCATAGCCCGCACTGTTCTCCCTCTTTTTCCATAGCCCGCACTGTTCTCCCTCTTTTTCCATAGCCCGCACTGTTCTCCCTCTTTTTCCACAGCCCGCACTGTTCTCCCTCTTTTCCATAGCCCGCACTGTTCTCCCCCTTTTTCCATAGCCCGCACTGTTCTCCCTCTTTTTCCATAGCCTGCACTGTTCTCCCTCTTTTTCCATAGCCCGCACTGTTCTCCCTCTTTTTCCATAGCCCGCACTGTTCTCCCTCTTTTTCCATAGCCCGCACTGTTCTCCCCCTTTTTCCATAGCCCGCACTGTTCTCCCTCTTTTTCCATAGCTTGCACTGTTCTCCCTCTTTTTCCACAGCCCGCACTGTTCTCCCTCTTTTCCATAGCCCGCACTGTTCTCCCTCTTTTTCCATAGCCTGCACTGTTCTCCCTCTTTTTCCATAGCCTGCACTGTTCTCCCTCTTTTTCCATAGCCCGCACTGTTCTCCCTCTTTTTCCATAGCCCGCACTGTTCTCCCTCTTTTTCCATAGCCCGCACTGATCTCCCTCTTTTTCCATAGCCCGCACTGATCTCCCTCTTTTTCCATAGCTCGCACTGTTCTCCCTCTTTTTCCATAGCCCGCACTGTTCTCCCTCTTTTCCATAGCCTGCACTGATCTCCCCCTTTTTCCATAGCCCGCACTGTTCTCCCTCTTTTTCCATAGCCCGCACTGTTCTCCCTCTTTTTCCATAGCCCGCACTGATCTCCCTCTTTTTCCATAGCCCGCACTGTTCTCCCTCTTTTTCCATAGCCTGCACTGATGTCCCTCTTTTTCCATAGCCCGCACTGTTCTCCCTCTTTTTCCATAGCCTGCACTGTTCTCCCTCTTTTTCCATAGGTCGCACTGTTCTCCCCCTTTTTCCATAGCCCGCACTGTTCTCCCTCTTTTTCCATAGCCTGCACTGTTCTCCCTCTTTTTCCATAGCCTGCACTGTTCTCCCTCTTTTTCCATAGGTCGCACTGTTCTCCCTCTTTTTCCATAGCCTGCACTGTTCTCCCTCTTTTTCCATAGCCCGCACTGTTCTCCCTCTTTTTCCATAGACTGCACTGTTCTCCCTCTTTTTCCATAGCCTGCACTGTTCTCCCTCTTTTTCCATAGCCCGCACTGTTCTCCCTCTTTTTCCATAGCCCGCACTGTTCTCCCTCTTTTTCCATAGCCTGCACTGTTCTCCCTCTTTTTCAATAGGTCGCACTGTTCTCCCTCTTTTTCCATAGCCTGCACTGTTCTCCCTCTTTTTCCATAGCCTGCACTGTTCTCCCTCTTTTTCCATAGGTCGCACTGTTCTCCCTCTTTTTCCATAGCCCGCACTGTTCTCCCTCTTTTTCCATAGACTGCACTGTTCTCCCTCTTTTTCTTGCCCGCACTGTTCTCACTCTTTTTCCATAGCCTGCACTGTTCTCCCTCTTTTTCCATAGGTCGCACTGTTCTCCCCCTTTTTCCATAGCCCGCACTGTTCTCCCTCTTTTTCCATAGACTGCACTGTTCTCACTCTTTTTCCATAGCCCGCACTGATCTCCCTCTTTTTCCATAAGTCGCACTGTTCTCCCCCTTTTTCCATAGCCCGCACTGTTCTCCCTCTTTTTCCATAGCCTGCACTGTTCTCCCTCTTTTTCCATAAGTCGCACTGTTCTCCCCCTTTTTCCATAGCCCGCACTGTTCTCCCTCTTTTTCCATAGACTGCACTGTTCTCCCTCTTTTTCCATAGGTCGCACTGTTCTCCCTCTTTTTCCATAGCCTGCACTGTTCTCCCTCTTTTTCCATAGCCCGCACTGTTCTCCCTCTTTTTCCATAGCCTGCACTGATCTCCCTCTTTTTCCATAGCCCGCACTGATCTCCCTCTTTTTCCATAGCCCGCACTGTTCTCCCTCTTTTTCCATAGCCCGCACTGTTCTCCCTCTTTTTCCATAGCCTGCACTGTTCTCCCTCTTTTTCCATAGCCCGCACTGTTCTCCCTCTTTTTCCATAGCCTGCACTGTTCTCCCTCTTTTTCCATAGCCCGCACTGATCTCCCTCTTTTTCCATAGCCCGCACTGTTCTCCCTCTTTTTCCATAGCCCGCACTGTTCTCCCTCTTTTTCCATAGCCCGCACTGTTCTCCCTCTTTTTCCATAGCCTGCACTGATCTCCCTCTTTTTCCATAGCCCGCACTGATCTCCCTCTTTTTCCATAGCCCGCACTGTTCTCCCTCTTTTTCCATAGCCCGCACTGTTCTCCCTCTTTTTCCATAGCCCGCACTGTTCTCCCTCTTTTCCATAGCCCGCACTGTTCTCCCTCTTTTTCCATAGCCCGCACTGATCTCCCTCTTTTTCCATAGCCCGCACTGTTCTCCCTCTTTTTCCATAGCCCGCACTGTTCTCCCTCTTTACCATAGCCCGCACTGTTCTCCCTCTTTTTCCATAGCCCGCACTGATCTCCCTCTTTTTCCATAGCCCGCACTGTTCTCCCTCTTTTTCCATAGCCCGCACTGATCTCCCTCTTTTTCCATAGCCCGCACTGTTCTCCCTCTTTTTCCATAGCCCGCACTGTTCTCCCTCTTTTTCCACAGCCCGCACTGTTCTCCCTCTTTTTCCATGGCCCGCACTGTTCTCCCTCTTTTTCCATGGCCCGCACTGTTCTCCCTCTTTTTCCATAGCCCGCACTGATCTCCCTCTTTTTCCATAGCCCGCACTGTTCTCCCTCTTTTTCCATAGCCCGCACTGTTCTCCCTCTTTTTCCATAGCCTGCTCTGTTCTCCCTCTTTTTCCATAGCCCGCACTGTTCTCCCTCTTTTTCCATAGCCTGCTCTGTTCTCCCTCTTTTTCCATAGCCCGCACTGTTCTCCCTCTTTTTCCATGGCCCGCACTGTTCTCCCTCTTTTTCCATAGCCCGCACTGATCTCCCTCTTTTTCCATAGCCCGCACTGTTCTCCCTCTTTTTCCATAGCCCGCACTGTTCTCCCTCTTTTTCCATAGCCTGCTCTGTTCTCCCTCTTTTTCCATAGCCCGCACTGTTCTCCCCCTTTTTCCATAGCCCGCACTGTTCTCCCTCTTTTTCCATAGTCCGCACTGTTCTCCCTCTTTTTCCATAGCCCGCACTGTTCTCCCTCTTTTCCATAGCCCGCACTGTTCTCCCTCTTTTCCATAGCCCGCACTGTTCTCCCTCTTTTTCCATAGCCCGCACTGATCTCCCTCTTTTTCCATAGCTCGCACTGTTCTCCCTCTTTTTCCATAGCCTGCACTGTTCTCCCTCTTTTTCCATAGCCTGCACTGATCTCCCTCTTTTTCCATAGCCCGCACTGTTCTCCCTCTTTTTCCATAGCCCGCACTGTTCTCCCTCTTTTTCCACAGCCCGCACTGTTCTCCCTCTTTTTCCATAGCCCGCACTGATCTCCCTCTTTTTCCATAGCCTGCACTGTTCTTCCTCTTTTTCCATAGCCTGCACTGTTCTCCCTCTTTTTCCATAGCCTGCACTGTTCTCCCTCTTTTTCCATAGCCCGCACTGTTCTCCCTCTTTTCCATAGCCCGCACTGTTCTCCCTCTTTTTCCATAGCCCGCACTGATCTCCCTCTTTTTCCATAGCTCGCACTGTTCTCCCTCTTTTTCCATAGCCCGCACTGTTCTCCCTCTTTTTCCATAGCTCGCACTGTTCTCTCTCTTTTTCCATAGCTCGCACTGTTCTCCCTCTTTTCCATAGCCTGCACTGATCTCCCTCTTTTTCCATAGCCTGCACTGATCTCCTTCTTTTTCCATAGCCCGCACTGTTCTCCCTCTTTTTCCATAGCCCGCACTGTTCTCCCTCTTTTTCCATAGCCCGCACTGTTCTCCCTCTTTTTCCATAGCCCGCACTGTTCTCCCTCTTTTCCATAGCCCGCACTGTTCTCCCTCTTTTTCCATAGCCCGCACTGATCTCCCTCTTTTTCCATAGCCCGCACTGTTCTCCCCCTTTTTCCATAGCCTGCACTGTTCTCCCTCTTTTTCCATAGCCCGCACTGTTCTCCCTCTTTTTCCATAGCCCGCACTGTTCTCCCTCTTTTCCATAGCCCGCACTGTTCTCCCTCTTTTTCCATAGCCCGCACTGATCTCCCTCTTTTTCCATAGCCCGCACTGTTCTCCCTCTTTTTCCATAGCCTGCACTGTTCTCCCTCTTTTTCCATAGCCCGCACTGTTCTCCCTCTTTTTCCATGGCCCGCACTGTTCTCCCTCTTTTTCCATAGCCCGCACTGTTCTCCCTCTTTTTCCATAGGTTGCACTGTTCTCCCCCTTTTTCCATAGCCCGCACTGTTCTCCCTCTTTTTCCATAGCCCGCACTGTTCTCCCTCTTTTTCCATAGCCCGCACTGTTCTCCCTCTTTTTCCATAGCCTGCACTGTTCTCCCTCTTTTTCC
Source organism: Ranitomeya imitator (assembly GCF_032444005.1). Taxonomy (NCBI): domain Eukaryota; kingdom Metazoa; phylum Chordata; class Amphibia; order Anura; family Dendrobatidae; genus Ranitomeya; species Ranitomeya imitator. Next base: position 152,589,585 of record NC_091290.1, on the reverse strand, counting down.
ATAGCCTGCACTGTTCTTCCTCTTTTTCCATAGCTCGCACTGTTCTCCCTCTTTTTCCATAGCCCGCACTGTTCTCCCTCTTTTTCCATAGCCTGCACTGTTCTCCCTCTTTTTCCATAGCCCGCACTGTTCTCCCTCTTTTCCATAGCCTGCACTGTTCTCCCTCTTTTTCCATAGCTCGCACTTTTCTCCCTCTTTTTCCATAGCTCGCACTGTTCTCCCTCTTTTTCCATAGCCCGCACTGTTCTCCCTCTTTTTCCATAGCCCGCACTGTTCTCCCTCTTTTTCCATAGCCTGCACTGTTCTCCCTCTTTTTCCATAGCCTGCACTGTTCTCCCTCTTTTTCCATAGGCTGCACTGTTCTCCCTCTTTTTCCATAGCCTGCACTGTTCTTCCTCTTTTTCCATAGCCTGCACTGTTCTCCCTCTTTTCCCAAGTCTTTCTCAATTCTTCCTTTTTTCCATAGCCTGCACTGTATCCGTTTCTCTACAGCTTGCGCCGTTCTCCCTCTTTTCCATAGCCCGCACTGTTCTCCCCCTTTTTCCATAGCCCGCACTGTTCTCCCTCTTTTTCCATAGCCCGCACTGTTCTCCCTCTTTTTCCATAGCCCGCACTGTTCTCCCTCTTTTCCATAGCCCGCACTGTTCTCCCTCTTTTTCCATAGCCCGCACTGTTCTCCCTCTTTTTCCATAGGTTGCACTGTTCTCCCCCTTTTTCCATAGCCCGCACTGTTCTCCCCCTTTTTCCATAGCTCGCACTGTTCTCCCTCTTTTTCCATAGCTCGCACTGTTCTCCCTCTTTTCCATAGCCTGCACTGTTCTCCCTCTTTTTCCATAGCTCGCACTGTTCTCCCTCTTTTTCCATAGCCCGCACTGTTCTTCCTCTTTTTCCATAGCCCGCACTGTTCTCCCTCTTTTTCCATAGCCCGCACTGTTCTCCCTCTTTTTCCATAGCTCGCACTGTTCTCCCCTTTTTCCATAGCCCGCACTGTTCTCCCTCTTTTTCCATAGCCCGCACTGTTCTCCCTCTTTTTCCATAGCCCGCACTGTTCTCCCTCTTTTTCCATAGCCCGCACTGTTCTCCCTCTTTTCCATAGCCCGCACTGTTCTCCCTCTTTTTCCATAGCCCGCACTGTTCTCCCTCTTTTTCCATAGCCTGCACTGTTCTCCCTCTTTTTCCATAGCCCGCACTGTTCTCCCTCTTTTTCCATAGCCCGCACTGTTCTCCCTCTTTTTCCATAGCCCGCACTGTTCTCCCTCTTTTTCCATAGCCCGCACTGTTCTCCCTCTTTTTCCATAGCCCGCACTGTTCTCCCTCTTTTTCCATAGCCCGCACTGTTCTCCCTCTTTTTCCATAGCCTGCACTGATCTCCCTCTTTTTCCATAGCCTGTACTGTTCTCCCTCTTTTCCCAAGTCTTTCTCAATTCTTCCTTTTTTCCATAGCCTGCACTGTATCCGTTTCTCTACAGCTTGCGCCGTTCTCCCTCTTTTCCATAGCCCGCACTGTTCTCCCTCTTTTTCCATAGCTCGCACTGTTCTCCCCTTTTTCTATAGCCCGCACTGTTCTCCCTCTTTTTCCATAGCCTGCACTGTTCTCCCTCTTTTCCCAAGTCTTTCTCAATTCTTCCTTTTTTCCATAGCCTGCACTGTATCCGTTTCTCTACAGCTTGCGCCGTTCTCCCTCTTTTCCATAGCCCGCACTGTTCTCCCTCTTTTTCCATAGCTCGCACTGTTCTCCCCTTTTTCTATAGCCCGCACTGTTCTCCCTCTTTTTCCATAGCTCGCACTGTTCTCCCCTTTTTCCATAGCTCGCACTGTTCTCCCCTTTTTCCATAGCTCGCACTGTTCTCCCTCTTTTTCCATAGGCTGCACTGTTCTCCCTCTTTTTCCATAGGTCGCACTGATCTCCCTCTTTTTCCATAGCTCGCACTGTTCTCCCCTTTTTCCATAGCTCGCACTGTTCTCCCTCTTTTTCCATAGGCTGCACTGTTCTCCCTCTTTTTCCATAGCCCGCACTGTTCTCCCTCTTTTCCATAGCCCGCACTGTTCTCCCCCTTTTTCCATAGCCTGCACTGTTCTCCCCCTTTTTCCATAGCCCGCACTGTTCTCCCTCTTTTTCCATAGCCTGCACTGTTCTCCCTCTTTTTCCATAGCCTGCACTGATCTCCCTCTTTTTCCATAGCCCGCACTGTTCTCCCTCTTTTTCCATAGCCTGCACTGTTCTCCCTCTTTTCCCAAGTCTTTCTCAATTCTTCCTTTTTTCCATAGCCTGCACTGTATCCGTTTCTCTACAGCTTGCGCCGTTCTCCCTCTTTTTCCATAGGCTGCACTGTTCTCCCTCTTTTTCCATAGCCCGCACTGTTCTCCCTCTTTTCCATAGCCCGCACTGTTCTCCCCCTTTTTCCATAGCCTGCACTGTTCTCCCCCTTTTTCCATAGCCCGCACTGTTCTCCCTCTTTTTCCATAGCCTGCACTGTTCTCCCTCTTTTTCCATAGCCCGCACTGTTCTCCCTCTTTTTCCATAGCTCGCACTGTTCTCCCCTTTTTCCATAGCTCGCACTGTTCTCCCCTTTTTCCATAGCCCGCACTGTTCTCCCTCTTTTCCATAGCCTGCACTGATCTCCCTCTTTTTCCATAGCCCGCACTGATCTCCCTCTTTTCCATAGCCCGCACTGTTCTCCCTCTTTTTCCATAGCCCGCACTGTTCTCCCTCTTTTCCATAGCCCGCACTGTTCTCCCTCTTTTCCATAGCCCGCACTGTTCTCCCTCTTTTCCATAGCCCGCACTGATCTCCCTCTTTTCCATAGCCCGCACTGTTCTCCCTCTTTTCCATAGCCCGCACTGTTCTCCCTCTTTTCCATAGCCCGCACTGATCTCCCTCTTTTCCATAGCCCGCACTGTTCTCCCTCTTTTCCATAGCCCGCACTGTTCTCCCCTTTTTCCATAGCCTGCACTGTTCTCCCTCTTTTTCCATAGGCTGCACTGTTCTCCCTCTTTTTCCATAGCTCGCACTGTTCTCCCCTTTTTCCATAGCTCGCACTGTTCTCCCCTTTTTCCATAGCTCGCACTGTTCTCCCCTTTTTCCATAGCCTGCTCTGTTCTCCCTCTTTTTCCATAGCCTGCACTGTTCTCCCTCTTTTTCCATAGCCCGCACTGTTCTCCCTCTTTTTCCATAGCTCGCACTGTTCTCCCTCTTTTTCCATAGCCTGCACTGTTCTCCCTCTTTTTCCATAGCTCGCACTGTTCTCCCTCTTTTTCCATAGCTCGCACTGTTCTCCCTCTTTTCCATAGCCCGCACTGTTCTCCCCTTTTTCCATAGCCTGCACTGTTCTCCCTCTTTTTCCATAGCCCGCACTGTTCTCCCTCTTTTTCCATAGCCCGCACTGTTCTCCCTCTTTTCCATAGCCCGCACTGTTCTCCCCCTTTTTCCATAGCCCGCACTGTTCTCCCTCTTTTTCCATAGCCCGCACTGTTCTCCCCCTTTTTCCATAGCCTGCACTGATCTCCCTCTTTTTCCATAGCCCGCACTGTTCTCCCTCTTTTTCCATAGCCCGCACTGTTCTCCCTCTTTTTCCATAGCCTGCACTGTTCTCCCTCTTTTTCCATAGCCTGCACTGTTCTCCCTCTTTTCCCAAGTCTTTCTCAATTCTTCCTTTTTTCCATAGCCTGCACTGTATCCGTTTCTCTACAGCTTGCGCCGTTCTCCCTCTTTTCCATAGCCCGCACTGTTCTCCCTCTTTTTCCATAGCCTGCACTGTTCTCCCTCTTTTCCCAAGTCTTTCTCAATTCTTCCTTTTTTCCATAGCCTGCACTGTATCCGTTTCTCTACAGCTTGCGCCGTTCTCCCTCTTTTCCATAGCCCGCACTGTTCTCCCTCTTTTTCCATAGCCTGCACTGTTCTCCCCCTTTTTCCATAGCCCGCACTGTTCTCCCTCTTTTTCCATAGCCTGCACTGTTCTCCCCCTTTTTCCATAGCCCGCACTGTTCTCCCTCTTTTTCCATAGGTTGCACTGATCTCCCCCTTTTTCCATAGCCCGCACTGTTCTCCCCCTTTTTCCATAGCTCGCACTGTTCTCCCTCTTTTTCCATAGCCCGCACTGTTCTCCCCCTTTTTCCATAGCCTGCACTGTTCTCCCTCTTTTTCCATAGCCCGCACTGTTCTCCCTCTTTTTCCATAGCCCGCACTGTTCTCCCTCTTTTTCCATAGCCTGCTCTGTTCTCCCCCTTTTTCCATAGCCCGCACTGTTCTCCCTCTTTTTCCATAGCCCGCACTGTTCTCCCTCTTTTCCATAGCCCGCACTGTTCTCCCTCTTTTTCCATAGCCTGCTCTGTTCTCCCCCTTTTTCCATAGCCCGCACTGTTCTCCCTCTTTTTCCATAGCCCGCACTGTTCTCCCTCTTTTTCCATAGCCTGCACTGTTCTCCCTCTTTTTCCATAGCTCGCACTGTTCTCCCTCTTTTTCCATAGCCCGCACTGTTCTCCCTCTTTTCCATAGCCTGCACTGTTCTCCCTCTTTTTCCATAGCTCGCACTGTTCTCCCTCTTTTTCCATAGCCCGCACTGTTCTTCCTCTTTTTCCATAGCCCGCACTGTTCTCCCTCTTTTTCCATAGCCCGCACTGTTCTCCCTCTTTTTCCATAGCTCGCACTGTTCTCCCCTTTTTCCATAGCCTGCACTGTTCTCCCTCTTTTTCCATAGCCCGCACTGTTCTCCCTCTTTTTCCATAGCCCGCAATGTTCTCCCTCTTTTTCCATAGCTCGCACTGTTCTCCCTCTTTTTCCATAGCCCGCACTGTTCTCCCTCTTTTCCATAGCCCGCACTGTTCTCCCTCTTTTTCCATAGCCCGCACTGTTCTCCCTCTTTTTCCATAGCCTGCACTGTTCTCCCTCTTTTTCCATAGGCCGCACTGTTCTCCCTCTTTTTCCATAGCCCGCACTGTTCTCCCTCTTTTTCCATAGCCCGCACTGTTCTCCCTCTTTTTCCATAGCCCGCACTGTTCTCCCTCTTTTTCCATAGCCTGCACTGTTCTCCTCTTTTTCCATAGCTCGCACTGTTCTGCCTCTTTTTCCATAGCCTGCACTGATCTCCCTCTTTTTCCATAGCCCGCACTGTTCTCCCTCTTTTTCCATAGCTCGCACTGTTCTCCCCTTTTTCCATAGCTCGCACTGTTCTCCCCTTTTTCCATAGCTCGCACTGTTCTCCCTCTTTTTCCATAGGCTGCACTGTTCTCCCTCTTTTTCCATAGGTCGCACTGATCTCCCTCTTTTTCCATAGCTCGCACTGTTCTCCCCTTTTTCCATAGCTCGCACTGTTCTCCCTCTTTTTCCATAGGCTGCACTGTTCTCCCTCTTTTTCCATAGCCCGCACTGTTCTCCCTCTTTTCCATAGCCCGCACTGTTCTCCCCCTTTTTCCATAGCCTGCACTGTTCTCCCTCTTTTTCCATAGCCTGCTCTGTTCTCCCTCTTTTTCCATAGTCCGCACTGATCTCCCTCTTTTTCCATAGCCCGCACTGTTCTCCCTCTTTTTCCATAGCCTGCACTGTTCTCCCTCTTTTTCCATAGCCCGCACTGTTCTCCCCCTTTTTCCATAGCCCGCACTGTTCTCCCTCTTTTTCCATAGCCTGCACTGATCTCCCTCTTTTTCCATAGCTCGCACTGTTCTCCCTCTTTTTCCATAGCCTGCACTGTTCTCCCTCTTTTCCCAAGTCTTTCTCAATTCTTCCTTTTTTCCATAGCCTGCACTGTATCCGTTTCTCTACAGCTTGCGCCGTTCTCCCTCTTTTTCCATAGCTCGCACTGTTCTCCCTCTTTTTCCATAGCCCGCACTGTTCTCCCTCTTTTTCCATAGCTCGCACTGTTCTCCCCTTTTTCCATAGCTCGCACTGTTCTCCCCTTTTTCCATAGCTCGCACTGTTCTCCCCTTTTTCCATAGCCCGCACTGTTCTCCCTCTTTTTCCATAGCCCGCACTGTTCTCCCTCTTTTTCCATAGCCCGCACTGTTCTCCCTCTTTTCCATAGCCCGCACTGTTCTCCCCCTTTTTCCATAGCCCGCACTGTTCTCCCTCTTTTTCCATAGCCTGCACTGTTCTTCCTCTTTTTCCATAGCCTGCACTGTTCTCCCTCTTTTTCCATAGCCCGCACTGTTCTCCCTCTTTTTCCATAGCCTGCACTGATCTCCCTCTTTTTCCATAGCTCGCACTGTTCTCCCTCTTTTTCCATAGCCTGCACTGTTCTCCCTCTTTTCCCAAGTCTTTCTCAATTCTTCCTTTTTTCCATAGCCTGCACTGTATCCGTTTCTCTACAGCTTGCGCCGTTCTCCCTCTTTTTCCATAGCTCGCACTGTTCTCCCTCTTTTTCCATAGCCCGCACTGTTCTCCCTCTTTTTCCATAGCTCGCACTGTTCTCCCCTTTTTCCATAGCTCGCACTGTTCTCCCCTTTTTCCATAGCCCGCACTGTTCTCCCTCTTTTTCCATAGCCCGCACTGTTCTCCCCCTTTTTCCATAGCCCGCACTGTTCTCCCTCTTTTTCCATAGCCTGCACTGTTCTCCCTCTTTTTCCATAGCCCGCACTGTTCTCCCTCTTTTTCCATAGCCTGCACTGTTCTCCCTCTTTTTCCATAGCCTGCACTGTTCTCCCTCTTTTCCCAAGTCTTTCTCAATTCTTCCTTTTTTCCATAGCCTGCACTGTATCCGTTTTTTCTACAGCTTGCGCCGTTCTCCCTCTTTTTCCATAGCTCGCACTGTTCTCCCTCTTTTTCCATAGCCTGCACTGTTCTCCCCTTTTTCCATAGCTCGCACTGTTCTCCCCTTTTTCCATAGCTCGCACTGTTCTCCCCTTTTTCCATAGCCTGCACTGTTCTCCCTCTTTTTCCATAGCCCGCACTGTTCTCCCTCTTTTTCCATAGCCCGCACTGTTCTCCCTCTTTTCCATAGCCCGCACTGATCTCCCTCTTTTTCCATAGCCCGCACTGTTCTCCCTCTTTTTCCATAGCCTGCACTGTTCTCCCTCTTTTTCCATAGCCTGCACTGTTCTCCCTCTTTTTCCATAGCCCGCACTGTTCTCCCTCTTTTTCCATAGCCTGCACTGTTCTCCCTCTTTTCCATAGCCCGCACTGTTCTCCCTCTTTTTCCATAGCCTGCACTGTTCTCCCTCTTTTTCCATAGCCCGCACTGTTCTCCCTCTTTTTCCATAGCCTGCACTGTTCTCCCTCTTTTCCCAAGTCTTTCTCAATTCTTCCTTTTTTCCATAGCCTGCACTGTATCCGTTTCTCTACAGCTTGCGCCGTTCTCCCTCTTTTCCATAGCCCGCACTGTTCTCCCTCTTTTCCATAGCCCGCACTGTTCTCCCTCTTTTTCCATAGCTCGCACTGTTCTCCCCTTTTTCTATAGCCCGCACTGTTCTCCCTCTTTTTCCATAGCCCGCACTGTTCTCCCTCTTTTTCCATAGCCCGCACTGATCTCCCTCTTTTTCCATAGCCTGCACTGTTCTCCCCTTTTTCCATAGCCCGCACTGTTCTCCCTCTTTTTCCATAGGCTGCACTGTTCTCCATCTTTTCCATAGCCCGCACTGTTCTCCCTCTTTTTCCATAGCTCGCACTGTTCTCCCCTTTTTCCATAGCCCGCACTGTTCTCCCTCTTTTTCCATAGGCTGCACTGTTCTCCCTCTTTTCCATAGCTCGCACTGTTCTCCCTCTTTTTCCATAGGCCGCACTGATCTCCCTCTTTTTCCATAGCCTGCACTGTTCTCCCTCTTTTTCCATAGCCCGCACTGTTCTCCCTCTTTTTCCATAGCTCGCACTGTTCTCCCTCTTTTCCATAGCCCGCACTGTTCTCCCTCTTTTTCCATAGCCTGCACTGTTCTCCCTCTTTTTCCATAGCCCGCACTGTTCTCCCTCTTTTTCCATAGCCTGCACTGATCTCCCTCTTTTTCCATAGCCTGCACTGTTCTCCCTCTTTTTCCATAGCCCGCACTGTTCTCCCTCTTTTTCCATAGCCCGCACTGATCTCCCTCTTTTTCCATAGCTCGCACTGTTCTCCCTCTTTTCCATAGCCCGCACTGTTCTCCCTCTTTTTCCATAGCCCGCACTGTTCTCCCTCTTTTTCCATAGCCTGCACTGTTCTCCCTCTTTTTCCATAGCCTGCACTGTTCTCCCTCTTTTTCCATAGTCCGCACTGTTCTCCCTCTTTTTCCATAGCCCGCACTGTTCTCCCTCTTTTTCCATAGCTCGCACTGTTCTCCCTCTTTTCCATAGCCCGCACTGTTCTCCCTCTTTTTCCATAGCTCGCACTGTTCTCCCTCTTTTCCATAGCCTGCACTGTTCTCCCTCTTTTTCCATAGCCCGCACTGTTCTCCCTCTTTTTCCATAGCTCGCACTGTTCTCCCTCTTTTCCATAGCCTGCACTGTTCTCCCTCTTTTTCCATAGCCCGCACTGTTCTCCCTCTTTTTCCATAGCCTGCACTGTTCTCCCTCTTTTTCCATAGCCCGCACTGTTCTCCCTCTTTTTCCATAGCCTGCACTGATCTCCCTCTTTTTCCATAGCTCGCACTGTTCTCCCTCTTTTCCATAGCCCGCACTGTTCTCCCTCTTTTTCCATAGCCCGCACTGTTCTCCCTCTTTTTCCATAGCCTGCACTGATCTCCCTCTTTTTCCATAGCTCGCACTGTTCTCCCTCTTTTCCATAGCCTGCACTGTTCTCCCTCTTTTTCCATAGGCTGCACTGTTCTCCCTCTTTTTCCATAGCCTGCATTGTTCTCCTTCTTTTTCCATAGCCCGCACTGTTCTCCCCCTTTTTCCATAGCCTGCACTGATCTCCCTCTTTTCCATAGCCCGCACTGTTCTCCCCTTTTTCCATAGCCCGCACTGTTCTCCCTCTTTTTCCATAGCTCGCACTGTTCTCCCCTTTTTCCATAGCTCGCACTGTTCTCCCCTTTTTCCATAGCCCGCACTGTTCTCCCTCTTTTCCATAGCCCGCACTGTTCTCCCTCTTTTCCATAGCCCGCACTGTTCTCCCTCTTTTTCCATAGCTCGCACTGTTCTCCCCTTTTTCCATAGGCTGCACTGTTCTCCCTCTTTTCCCAAGTCTTTCTCAATTCTTCCTTTTTTCCATAGCCCGCACTGTTCTCCCTCTTTTTCCATAGCTCGCACTGTTCTCCCCTTTTTCCATAGCTCGCACTGTTCTCCCTATTTTTCCATAGGCTGCACTGGTTCCGCTCTCATGTGTATAGTAATGGTGCCCCTCTGGATCTTGACCCTTTATCCTTCTCTCCCATGCTGTGTTTATTATGGAATATTTTGCAATTCTCTCTCTACTGTTTATTATCACACTGAAGAATGTGGCCCAGCAGGTGCTGGTTCTTATCCCAGTCCTACCAGGGTAGAACTGTCTGCATTGTGACCTGCGCATCTCCCCACCAGGTGGCAGTGTCGCTCCCTCTGGACACACAGAACTGTCTTCACCCCAGATAACTTGTATTCGGGGCTTCTTACCCTGTATGAGATTATGTCACCGATGCTGTGCGGATCTGCGGCTCGTGATCTGAGATATTCTATGATCTGTCAACCTGAAATGAAAGGACCAAAGCGGAGGAGTGAACTCATCAGTTACTTCATTTTTGGGATAATTAGAATAATGAGTTGATCCTGAGCATCTGTATGATTTCTGCTCATTAACATTATCACTAGTTTCACAGTCTTCTGTTGAAGCTTGGAAATCATCAGCAAGCTGACTGTGTTCATGACAGATGTTTTACCATTGCCACAATTTAGTGCACAGAATGGACTGGTTAATGTTTGGTTCAATAGAGCATCATGATTAGAAAAACATGGTTGCTTTCTTCTAGAAATTGTGCCACCATTGTTCACAGGTTGTGTCTGGTATTGCAGCTTCAGTGAAATGAATGTGGCTGAGCTGAGCTGCAGCACCAGGTACCGCAAATGAAGAGAGCTGGTAGAGGAGAGCTGGGGTAGGAGTACTTCAGGAGAGGAGCTGGTGGAGAAGAGTTGTTGGAGAGGAGCTAGTGGAGAAGGGCTGGTGGAGAAGAGTTGGTGGAGAGGAGCTGGTGGAGAAGAGTTAGTCGAGAGTGGGCTGGTGGAGAAGAGTTGATGGAGAGGAACTGGCGGAGGAGGAGAGCTGGTGTAGGAGTGCTTCTGGAGAGGAGCTGGTGGAGAAGAGTTGATGGAGAGAAGCTGGTGGAGAAGAGTTAGTGGAGAGGGGCTGGTTCAGAAGAGTTGATGGAGAGGAACTGGTGGAGAAGAGTTAGTGCAGAGAAGCTGTGAAGAGTTGGTGTAGAGGAGCTGATGGAGAGAAGCTGGTGGAGAGGAGCTGGTGTAGAATAGTTGATGGAGAGGAGCTGTGGAGAAGAGTTGAAGGAGAGGAACTGGTGGAGAAGAGTTAGTGCAGAGGAGCTGGTAGAGAAGAGTTGGTGGAGAGGAGCTGGTGGAAAGGACCTGGTGTAAGAGCTTGAGGAGGAGAGCTGGTGGAGGAAAGCTAGTGTACGAGAGCTGGTGGAGTGGAGCTGGTGGCAGAGAGCTGGTAGAGGAGAAGTGATGGAGGGGAGCTGGTGGAGGAGGGCTGGTGTAGAAGAGCTATTGAAGGAGAGCTGGTGGAGAAGAGATGGTGCAGAGGAGCTGGTGGAGATGAACTGGTGTAGGAGAGCTGGTGGAGGGGAGCTGGCGTTGGAGTTCTGGTGGAGAGGACCTGGTGGAGGAGAGCTGATGGAGAAGGGCTGGTGGAGAAGAGTTGGTGGTAAGGAACTGGTGGAGAAGAGTTGGGCAGAGGATCTGGTGGAGAAGAGTTGGTGGAGAGGAGCTGGTGTAGAAGACTTGGTGGAGGAGAGCAGGTAGAGGAGAGCTGGTGGAGGAGAGCTGGTGGACAGAAGGTGGTAAAGGAGAGCTGGTGTAGGAGAACTGGTGGAGGGGAGCTGATGGAGAGGAGCTGGTGGAGGGGAGCTGGTAGAAAGCTGGCGCAGGGCAGATAATGCAGGAGAGTTGGTGGAGGGAAGCTGGTGAAAAGGAGATGGTGGAGAGGAGCTGATGGAGGGCAAGTGGAGGAGAGCTGGTAGAAGGCTGGTGCAGGGCAGATGATCGAGGAAAGTTGGTGGAAGAGAGCTGGTGGTGGGGAGCTTGTGGAGCAGAGTTGGTGGAGGGGAGCTGGTGGAGTAGAACAGGTGGAGATGATAGAGGGCAGGTGGAGGAGAGTTGGTGGATGAAAGCTGGTAGAAGGCTGGTGTAGGGCAGATGATTGAGGAGAGTTGGTTGAGGGGAGCTTGTGGAGCAGAGTCGGTGGAGGGGAGCTGGTGGAGCAGAGCTGGTGGAGGAGAGCTGGTAGAAGGCTGGTGCAGGGCAGATGGTGGAGGAGAATTGGTAATCAAACCTTTTTATTAACAGACTCAGTCTTTCGCGGGTGCACATGGGGTGTTGATTCTTTGTTGCCTCTGGTTTATTAGGCACCTCCATTTTCAATAATTCTTCCAGACAGACAGCAGTTAATGTTTCTTGTGAAGATTTGCAGCTGCACTCTATGACCACGTCCTTTAATTCTGGAAAATGAGTGAGTGACAGCGCTGATGAGCGGCCTCATTTACTTCTGAAGATTTGGGGGATTACCGGTTCGTGGCTGATTCCGTCATAGCTGCAGAATTTGGGATAAAACATCTAATTACGCGGAATATTATTTCTCCTGTGTCTGAGCGTAAAACAACACGATAAGCCGAGCATCTTAGCACCACTTACCGCCGAGACCCATAATCCTCTGGGGCTGTTTACTGTGTGATTGACAGCTCATAGGGTGAACTGAGGATGGAGATGAAGCTCATAACACGGGGCGTCCACATATTAAAATGGAGGAGGTCTCTTATTTTTATGTCTTCTGGCCCAGGTATCAGAAGGAGTTTCCACCCAGCTCTCCTGCACTCCTGAGAGTCTAATCTGCCTCATTATGTGCTCTATGCAGTGGCTGTTACAGCTCTGCTCTATCACTGAGCCGAATCTGCTACATCAGATCTGGTGGTTCCCATTTACTTATCTGGCTTTTCCTGCTGCACCAGTGTCATCTCTCCGTGCTGCATAATAACAGCTCATCCGGACCAAGGGGCTGCACCCACCTTATAGCACTAAGATGTAGCATTGGGGGGAGTCAGAGACCTGAGAGTGAGCAGAGATGGAACAGTGGAAGTGCGCAGCGAGCTGTTCCGCCAGAATTATCCAATGCATACAATTATAACATGTGATGGTGGAAGGGTTATTAGGTGAGAGGGTTAATTCCCCAGCGACTGTCCCTGCGGTCCATGTTTCCGGTGAATATGGAGGAGACGCTGCGTTTCTGCCATATTGACTTTGGAAGTGACCGGATTACTAATTACTGCAGCTCGGAGCAGCCGGGCGCAGGCGCCAAATCTCACACCTTCACTGAAAAAAAAACGCCATATCCTCTGTAAAGTTTTCCTAAAATGTCGCTGCGCCAAACAACCAGGAAATTAGGCGTTTTACAACCTTCTCGTGGACATCCAAAATCAATGGTTTACAAGAAGTGGAGGATCGACCCAGTCACCCGGCCCCACGTAAGGATCTATAGGTGGCCCTCCCCTATGGACTGGTTGCCTCCAAAACGCCAGAACAAGGGAAGAAACCATTAATAACCATTTCTTATACTCCAGTCACATCCAAAGCAGCAGCAAGGATTGTCTGATTGCTTAAGAACATCAAAGCTGCAGAAATAAAAGGGACAAAAGAAGTTAGTAAATCAAAAACGTTTGTGGTGATTACAGATTATTACATTGGGTGGGTCTAGAACCTGCTCTAAAACCCCCCAGAAAAAGCCTCATCGTGGCCCCCAGAAGAGGTGGAGATGCTGCCAACGTCGCCAGGTTCTGTTAGTTTAGGGCCATTTTCCATGGGCCTGGACCTGCTGCTCCCTCTGTAACGCGGCCGATCTGGCTGCGCCCCAACATTTCACCTTGTAAACCCTGGGTCGTGACTCGAAATGCATTACTCTGCGATTGCTGCCGGATCCCCCCATTAATAGAGAAAATCCATGACTCCATGTAATTCTCCAAAGAAACCAAATTAATTTTGCAGCCTCCCCTAATCTCCCAGCCCGTCGCCCTCTTTACGAGCCGCGCTCCAGAGCCAGTGTAAATCCAGCCTCGTCAAAGGGCTCAGTGTTCTCCGTGGAGCCGAGGCGCAGAAACCCTCTGATCTTCCGCGAGTCGCCGTCCTGCCAGGATCGCGCTCTCCCTCTGCTCCAGGATTAGTTTTATTCTAACTTTAGGGTTTTGTTTTTTTTAGAATCAATTTCTTTTTATATTTCACGGTCAATTAAATGGTAGAAGAGTCGTGATCCAGAATAGAAGCCGGGGGGCTCGTCCTCATTGCTGGGGGTCACTGTTAAAAAATGTGATCAGATGAGGACACCGGCCAGAGAATGGAGACCTCACCGCGCACAGCAAAAGCTCCAGAAACTTGAATTTATAGAAGAGCTTTCCCAAATGTTTCAGGTTATACTAGAGGGACCATGTAATAGCGGCTGCAGAGAGGAAAAAAAACATCATGCTGTTTTATTTTTTAATTTCACCACTCTTTTGCAGAGATATTAAAAATCAGCGTACTTGGCACCTTATGAGTTAAATATGTTCAGTCCCAGTGGGTGTTATCAGACAGTTTTCACTGGGGGCATGGACTTTTTCTCCCTGTATGATGTTGACCAATCATAAGCAGCAGCAACACTGAAAGGAAAGAAGACCACGCCCCCACCACAGCTTACAGCAGGAGCCTCAATGTGAGATGTAAGGATGCAGCTCTTGTCTCACCTCCTTCAGGATTAGACACTGCTGGGAGAAGAGCAAAGGGGACTGGCTGTTTTCAGAAAAGGTCCCTGTGGGGGAAGGGGCAGCACAGCTGAGTTTAGCTCTGTCACATTACAAAACCTATCAGCTCTCCTCTCATAGCACTTTCAGCTCTTCTACAGACAAAAGTGTGACTCAACTTCAGACAGGTAGTGTGTAGGAGGGGCAGCACTTCAGAGCTGACAGTGCTATGAAAGGAGGAGAACTGATAGAAGGGTATGTAATGTGACAGACCTAAACTCAGCTGCACTGTCTAATCCTGCAGGGGGTGAGACCAGAAGATCACAGCTGTATCCTTACATCTCACACACTGAGAAATCTGCTGTAAGTTCTGGTGGCATCACCTGACCTAATCCAGGGCTGAACCTCATCTGCTTCTTCTGTCCCTCTCCATGGCTGTTCTTCATTTGTTCCTCCTGCCCCTCTCCATGGCTGTCCCTCATCCTCCTCCTATCCCTCTCCTTTGCTGTTCCTTATCTCCTCCTCCTGACCCTCTTCATGGCTGTTCCTCATCTCTACTCCTGTCCCTCTCCATGGCTTTCCCTCAGCTCCTCCTCCTGTTCCTCATCTCCTCCTCCTGTCCCTCATCTCCTCCTGTCCCTCTCCATGGCTTTCCTTCAGCTCCTCCTCCTGTTCCTCATCTCCTCCTCCTGTCCCTCATCTCCTCCTGTCTCTCTCCATGGCTTTCCCTCAGCTCTTTCTCCTGTCCCTCATCTCCTCCTCCTGTCCCCCATCTCCTCCACCTGTCCCTCATCTCCTCCTGTCCCTCATTTACTCCTGTCCCTCTCCATGGCTTTCCCACAGCTCCTCCTCCTGTCCCTCATCTCCTCCTCCTGTCCCTCATCTACTCATGTCCCTCTCCATGGCTTCCCTTCAGCTCCTCCTCCTGTCCCTCAGCTCCTCCTCCTGTCCCTCATCTCCTCCTGTTCCTCATCTCCTCCTCCTGTCCCTCATCTGCTCCTCCTGTCCCTCATCTCCTCCTCCTGTCCCTCATCTCCTCCTCATGTCCCTCATTTACTCCTGTCCCTCTCCATGGCTTTCCCACAGCTCCTCCTCCTGTCCCTCATCTCCTCCTCCTGTCCCTCATCTACTCCTGTTCCTCTCCATGGCTTCCCTTTAGCTCCTCCTCCTGTCCCTCAGCTCCTCCTCCTGTCCCTCATCTCCTCCTGTTCCTCATCTCCTCCTCCTGTCCCTCATCCCCTCCTGTCCCTCTCCATGGCTTTCCCTCGCCTCCTCCTCCTGTCCCTCATCTCCTCCTCCTGTCCCTCATCTCCTCCTCCTGTGCCTCATCTCCTCCTGTCCCTCAGCTCCTCCTCCTGTGCCTCATCTCCTCCTCCTTTCTCTCAGCTCCTCCTCCTGTCCCTCATCCCCTCCTGTCCCTCTCCATGGCTTTCCCTCGCCTCCTCCTCCTGTCCCTCATCTCCTCCTCCTGTGCCTCATCTCCTCCTGTCCCTCATCTCCTCTGTTATGACCTGGTGGTCAGGACAATAATGGACCAGGTGGATAAGAGCACACGGAATGACCTGATAGTTACTGATAATATAGGACGAGCTCTGGGACGTGGGAACTCTGCTGACCGCAATCCCTAATCCTATCAACCACACTAGAAATAGCCGCGGATTGCTCCTAACGCTCCCTATGCAACTCGGCACAGCCTAAGGAACTAGCTAGCCCTAAAGATAGAAAAATAAAGCCTACCTTGCCTCAGAGAAATTCCCCAAAGGAAAAGGCAGCCCCCCACATTTAATGACTGTGAGTAAAGATGAAAATACAAACACAGAGATGAAATAGATTAAGCAAAGTGAGGCCCGACTTACCGAACAGACTGAGGATAGGAAAGGTAGCTTTGCGGTCAGCACAAAAACCTACAAATAGACCACGCAGAGGGCGCAAAAAGACCCTCCGCACCGACTCACGGTGCGGAGGCGCTCCCTCTGCGTCCCAGAGCTTCCAGCAAGCAAGACAACTATCCAAATAGCAAGCTGGACAGAAAAATAGCAAACCAGAGAAAAACAACAGTCACTTAGCTTCTGCTGGGAAGACAGGTCACAAGAACGATCCAGGAGTGAACTAGACCAATACTGGAACATTGACAGGTGGCATGGAGCAAAGATCTAAGTGGAGTTAAATAGAGCAGCCAGCTAACGAATTAACCTCGTCACCTGTGGAAGGAAACTCAGAAACACCCATAGCCACCAGAGAAAGTCCATGGACAGAACCAGCCGAAGTACCATTCATGACCACAGGAGGGAGCCCGACAACAGAATTCACAACACTCCTCCTGTGCCTCATGTCCTCCTCCTTTCAATCAGCTCCTCCTCCTGTTGTGAATTCTGTTATCGAACTCCCTCCTATGGTCATGAATGGTACTTCGGCGAGTTCTGTCCATGGACTCCCTCTGGTGGCTGTGAGTGGAGCTGCTGCTTCTGAGGTTCCTTCCACAGGTGACGTAGTTTATTCCTTGGCTGGCTGCTCTATTTAACTCCACTCAGATCGTTACTCTATGCCAGCTGTCAATGTTCTTGTACTGGTTCAGTTCGCTCTTCGATCTTTCTGGTGACCTGTCTACTCCAGCAGAAGCTAAGTTCCTGCCTGTTATTATTTGTTCATTGTTTCCTTGTCCAGCTGGCTATCATGATTTTGCCTTGCTAGCTGGAAGCTCTGGGATGCAGAGTGGCACCTCCGCACCGTTAGTCGGTGCGGAGGTCTTTTTGTACACTCTGCGTGGTCTTTTGTAGTTTTTTGTGCTGACCGCAAAGATACTTGTCCTATCCTCAGTCTGCTTAGTAAGTCTGGCCTCCCTTTGCTGAAACCTGTTTCATTTCTGTGTTTGTATTTTCATCTTAACTCACAGTCAATATATGTGGGGGGCTGCCTTTTCCTTTGGGGAATTTCTCTGAGGCAAGGTAGGCTATATTTTCTATCTCTAGGGCTAGCTAGCTCTTAGGCTGTGAAGAGGCGTCTAGGTCGTGTTAGGTACGCTCCACGGCTATTTCTAGTTGTGTGATAGGATTAGGGGTTGCGGTCAGCAGAGCTCCCACTTCCCAGAGCTTGTCCTGTGTGAGTTTAACCATCAGGTCGTTCCGGGTGCTCCTAACCACCAGTTCCATAACATCCTCCTGTCCCTCATCCCCTCCTGTCCCTCTCCATGGCTTTCCCTCGCCTCCTCCTCCTGTCCCTCATCTCCTCCTCCTGTCCCTCATCCCCTCCTGTCCCTCTCCATGGCTTTCCCTCGCCTCCTCCTCCTGTCCCTCATCTCCTCCTCCTGTCCCTCATCTCCTCCTCCTGTGCCTCATCTCCTCCTCCTGTCCTTCAGCTCCTCCTCCTGTGCCTCATCTCCTCCTCCTTTCCCTCATCTCCTCCTCCTGTCCCTCATCTCCTCCTCCTGTCCCTCATCCCCTCCTGTCCCTCTCCATGGCTTTCCCTCGCCTCCTCCTCCTGTCCCTCATCTCCTCCTCCTGTGCCTCATCTCCTCCTCCTGTGCCTCATCTCCTCCTCCTGTCCTTCAGCTCCTCCTCCTGTGCCTCATCTCCTCCTCCTTTCTCTCAGCTTCTCCTCCTGTCCCTCATCTCCTCCTCCTGTTCCTCTGCTCCTACTCCTGTTCCTCATCTCCTTCTCCTGTCCCTCATCTCCTCCTCCTGTCCCTCTTCTCCTCCTCCTTCCCCTCAGCTCCTCCTCCTGTCCCTCATCTGCTCCTCCTGTTCCTCATCTGCTCCTCCTGTCCCTCATCTCCTCCTTATGTCCCTCTCCATGGCTTTCCCTCATCTCCTCCTCTTGTCCCTATCTCCTCCTCCTGTCCCTCTTGTCGTCCTCCTCTCCATCTTCTCCTCCTCCTGTCCCTCTTATCCTCCTTTCCATCTTCTCCTCCTCCTGTCCCTCATCTCCTTTTCCTGTCCCTCAGCTCCTACTCCTGTCCCTCATCTGCTCCTGTCCCTCATCTGCTCCTCCTGTCCCTCATCTCCTCCTCTTGTCCCTCTTCTCCTCCTCTTTTCCCTATCTCCTCCTCCTGTCCCTTTTATTCTTCTCCTGTCCCTCTTATCCTCCTCCTCTCCATCTTCTCCTCCTCCTATCCCTCCCTTGGATATAAGGCTTTTTCTCTTCAGACAACTGAAGAAATCATTTATTTATTTTCTTCTGAAATCTCTAGTCACATCCAAAGCTGCAGTCATAATTCTTCCTATGTCTTGACCACAAGACCCTTTGGTCCGTTACTGAGTAAGCACCAAATTGTCTTCAAATACAAGCTGCAGTCTTTTGAGTGCAGCTCTGGATGTGAGTGGAGTGTGAGGTAAAGCAGTCTGTGTATCATGGTCTTATAAGGATTAATAATCATAATCATTTCACCTTCATTAGTATTTATTATAATTCTATTACTACACGTCCTGTATTATTCTGCACTTTTCTGATTTTTATATCTCATCTTTGGCAGTTGAGAATTCTTCTATTTCTACAATATAGATGAGATCATCTCCCCTCTACTATTACTATCATTGTTAGGATATTATTCTGCTCCTATGATTTATAGATTATTATTATTGATATTATTAACTTGTGCCTATCAGGATAGTATTGTACTATTGCTGTATATTATAATGAGTATTTTTATTATTCTGCACTATTGCTGGTATTAATATGATCTCGCCCTTGGGGGGGTATTATTATAATTTGATGCCGTACATGCCCCCATTATTATTAGTAATTATTATGGTTGCGCCATGAGCAGGCGACTCCTTTTCCTTCCATCTGGAAGTGATTGGGCCCCTCTGTACTATCTGTTTCCAGGCTCATTAGCACAACTGACTGGAGTGTAGTGGAGGAATCCTGGCTGCGCAGGTTGTTGCAGGACTTGGGCCTCTTCCCAGGATTTGTCAGGCCGTTTCCTGAGCTTGCTGACAGAGCCGTCTGGGTCGGCCATGGCTCACATTCCAACCACTCTTTGCTCCAACTCAGCTTCTCCGGCCCAATTTCAAACAAACAGACGGACCACCACAATCCTGCGCTCGCCATGGGACTGGCACCATGTACATATCACACAGGGGTCACGTGATGGCTCGGAATCAGGGCGATGGCGGCATGTGATCGCCGCCTGTTATTTTAAATGGGGCCCTAATTTTATTTATTTTAAATGGGTCTACATAGGGACCCCCAATAAAGAGTTTAGAAAGCTATTCTTTGAGCTTTGTATATAGAGTTATATCCATATACTGACATATAATGACCACATATTACTAGAATGGATCCCATACAGAGTCCATAAAATACTCACTAATAATGTCCCAACAGTACCTCCACATAATGACCATATAAGACCCCCATATGGTGTCCAAATAGCATGGTCATAAAGTGTCCCAATAGAGAGGCTGGTGATGGAATTATTACTTTTTCATATTATTATTATTATATATTTTTAATACTGTTTTTCATAATAAAAGTCTCATGCAAAAGTTATTGTAAATGAAAACTTTCCAGTATTCATGTGGGGCAGTGACTGTTATGGTCCACCAGGGGGCGCTATGTGTATCATGAGTGTATGGTGGAAAGTCGTCCTGGAACTTTTATCATACATTATGGGTAGTTATAGTCAGATCCTGCTCAGAACATTATTAGTTGTCAGATCCTGCTCAGAACATTATTAGTTGTCAGATCCTGCTCAGAACATTATTAGTTGTCAGATCCTGCTCAGAACATTATTAGTTGTCAGATCCTGCTCAGAACATTATTAGTTGTCAGATCCTGTTCAGAACATTATTAGTTGTCAGATCCTGCTCAGAACATTATTAGTTGTCAGATCCTGCTCAGAACATTATTAGTTGTCAGATCCTGCTCAGAACATTATTAGTTGTCAGATCCTGCTCAGAACATTATTAGTTGTCAGATCCTGCTCAGAACATTATTAGTTGTCAGATCCTGCTCAGAACATTATTAGTTGTCAGATCCTGCTCAGAACATTATTAGTTGTCAGATCCTGCTCAGAACATTATTAGTTGTCAGATCCTGCTCAGAACATTATTAGTTGTCAGATCCTGCTCAGAACATTATTAGTTGTCAGATCCTGCTCAGAACATTATTAGTTGTCAGATCCTGCTCAGAACATTATTAGTTGTCAGCTCCTGCTCAGAACATTATTAGTTGTCAGATCCTGCTTAGAACATTATTAGTTGTCAGCTCCTGCTCAGAACATTATTAGTTGTCAGCTCCTGCTCAGAACATTATTAGTTGTCAGATCCTGCTTAGAACATTATTAGTTGTCAGATCCTGCTCAGAACATTATTAGTTGTCAGCTCCTGCTCAGAACATTATTAGTTGTCAGATCCTGCTCAGAACATTATTAGTTGTCAGATCCTGCTCAGAACATTATTAGTTGTCAGATCCTGCTCAGAACATTATTAGTTGTCAGATCCTGCTCAGAACATTATTAGTTGTCAGCTCCTGCTCAGAACATTATTAGTTGTCAGATCCTGCTCAGAACATTATTAGTTGTCAGATCCTGCTCAGAACATCATGGGTTGTCAGCCCGGATTCAGGACATTATGGGTTGTCAGGCCGGGCTTGGGGCATCATAAGTTGTCAGCCCGGGCTTGGGACATCATGGGTTGTCAGGTCTGAATCAGGACATCATGGGTTGTCAGCTCGGGCTCAGGACATCAAGGGTTGTCAGCTCGGGCTCAGGACATCAAGGGTTGTCAGCTCGGGCTCAGGACATCAAGGGTTGTCAGCTCGGGCTCGGGACATCATGGGTTGTCAGGTCTGAATCAGGATATCATGGGTTGTCAGGTCTGAATCAGGATATCATGGGTTGTCAGCTCGGGCTCAGGACATCAATGGTTGTCAGCTCGGGCTCAGGACTTCAAGGGTTGTCAGCTCGGGCTCAGAACTTCAAGGGTTGTCAGCTCGGGCTCAGGACATCAAGGGTTGTCAGCTCGGGCTCAGGACTTCAAGGGTTGTCAGCTCGGCTCAGGACATTATGGGTTGTCAGCTCGGGCTCAGGACATTACGGGTTGTCAGCTCGGGCTCAGGACAGGACATTATGGGTTGTCAGCTCGGGCTCAGGACATTATGGGTTGTCAGCTCGGGCTCAGGACATTATGGGTTGTCAGCTCGGGCTCAGGACATTATGGGTTGTCAGCTTGGACTCAGGATATTATGGGTTGTCAGCTCGGGCTCAGGACATTATGGGTTGTCAGCTCGGGCTCAGGACATCAAGGGTTGTCAGCCCAGATTCAGGACCTCATGGGTTGTCAGCCCGGGCTCAGGATATTATAAGTTGTCAGCTCGGGCTCAGGACATAACGGGTTGTCATCTCGGGCTCAGGACATTATGGGTTGTCAGCTCGGGCTCAGGACATTATGGGTTGTCAGCTCGGGCTCAAGACATTATGGGTTGTCAGCTCGGGCTCAGGACATCATGGGTTGTCAGCTCGGGCTCAGGACATTATGGGTTGTCAGCTCGGGCTCAGGACCTCATGGGTTGTCAGCTCGGGCTCAGGACATTATGGGTTGTCAACTCGGGCTCAGGACATTATGGGTTCTCAGCTCGGGCTCAGGACATTATGGGTTGTCAACTCGGGCTCAGGACATTATGGGTTCTCAGCTCGGGCTCAGGACATTATGGGTTGTCAGCTCGGACTCAGGACATTATGGGTTGTCAGCTCGGGCTCAGGACATTATGGGTTCTCAGCTCGTGCTCAGGACATCATAAGTTGTCAGCCCGGGCTCAGGACATTATGGGTTGTCAGCTCGGGCTCAGGATATTATAAGTTGTCAGCCCGGGCTCAGGACATTATGGGTTGTCAGCTCGGGCTCAGGACATTATGGGTTGTCAGCCCGGGCTCAGGACATCTGATTTTCTGTCTGTCCCCACTCATCAGTTGATTCTTGTCTTTATTATTGCTGTTTGGTAAATATACTTATTAACCCTTTCATTGGCGGGGGGTTGATGTCGGCCCCCGGCGCTCAAGGCTGTGAGATTTGCAGATCTGGTTTTCGTAGCTCAGAACAGAACGTGATTGTCTCAGGGAAACTCCTGAAAGTCTCATTTACTCGGCTACAAATGGTTCTAATCAACTCCCTGAACCCCAGCGACGCAGCTCCGTCAGGTGCCCCCCACATTCCTGAAGGAATTACTAGTCCTGTCCAATTACCCCAGACACCTACAGCACAGACCCCCCAACTACAGCAGGCAGAGAGCAGACCCCCATCTACAGCAGGCAGCGAGCAGACCCCCCCAACTACAGCAGGCAGCGAGCAGACCCCCAACTACAGCAGGCAGAGAGCAGACCCCCAACTACAGCAGGCAGAGAGCAGACCCCCCAACTACAGCAGGCAGCGAGCAGACCCCCAACTACAGCAGGCAGAGAGCAGACCCTCAACTACAGCAGGCAGAGAGCAGACCCCCAACTACAGCAGGCAGAGAGCAGACCCCCAACTACAGCAGGCAGAGAGCAGACCCCCAACTACAGCAGGCAGAGCAGACCCCCCAACTACAGCAGGCAGAGAGCAGACCCCCCAACTACAACAGGCAGAGAGCAGACCCCCAACTACAGCAGGCAGAGAGCAGACCCCCCAACTACAGCAGGCAGAGAGCAGACCCCCAACTACAACAGGCAGAGAGCAGACCCCCAACTACAGCAGGCAGAGAGCAAACCCCCAACTACAGCAGGCAGAGCGTAGAACCCCCAACTACAGCAGGCAGAGAGCAGACCCCCCAACTACAGCAGGCAGAGCGCAGACCCCCCAACTACAGCAGGCAGAGCAGACCCCCCAACTTCAGCAGGCAGCGAGCAGACCCCCAACTACAGCAGGCAGAGAGCAGACCCTCAACTACAGCAGGCAGAGAGCAGACCCCCAACTACAGCAGGCAGAGAGCAGACCCCCAACTACAGCAGGCAGAGAGCAGACCCCCAACTACAGCAGGCAGAGCAGACCCCCCAACTACAGCAGGCAGAGAGCAGACCCCCCAACTACAACAGGCAGAGAGCAGACCCCCAACTACAGCAGGCAGAGAGCAGACCCCCCAACTACAGCAGGCAGAGAGCAGACCCCCAACTACAACAGGCAGAGAGCAGACCCCCAACTACAGCAGGCAGAGAGCAAACCCCCAACTACAGCAGGCAGAGCGTAGAACCCCCAACTACAGCAGGCAGAGAGCAGACCCCCCAACTACAGCAGGCAGAGCGCAGACCCCCCAACTACAGCAGGCAGAGCAGACCCCCCAACTACAGCAGGCAAAGAGCAGACCCCCCAACTACAGGCAGAGCAGACCCCCCAACTACAGCAGGCAGAGAGCAGACGGGGGGTCTGCTCTCTGCCTGCTGTAGTTGGGGGGTCTACGCTCAGCCTGCTGTAGTTGGGGGTTTGCTCTCTGCCTGCTGTAGTTGGGGGTCTGCTCTCTGCCTGTTGTAGTTGGGGGAACTACAACAGGCAGAGAGCAGACCCCCAACTACAGCAGGCAGAGAGCAAACCCCCAACTACAGCAGGCTGAGCGTAGACCCCCCAACTACAGCAGGCAGAGAGCAGACCCCCCAACTACAGCAGGCAGAGCGCAGACCCCCCCAACTACAGCAGGCAGAGCGCAGACCCCCAACTACAGCAGGCAGAGCACAGACCCCTCAGTCACAGCAGGTAGAGAGCAGACCCCCAACTACAGCAGGCAGAGAACAGACTCAAAACTACAGCAGACATTGTAAGCCGCCTCTCACACTGACAGCACTCTCTGGATTTCACTGGAAATTATTTCAGTTCAATTAATTCCTAAAGAAAACGACCCCGAAAAGTCCTACAGCCGCGAGCACAGAGCACAGCGCAGACCAAAACTGTCCTACAGCAGTAAGCACAGAGCACAGCACAGACCAAAACTGTCCTACAGCAGTAAGCACAGAGCACAGCGCAGACCAAAACTGTCCTACAGCAGTAAGCGCAGAGCACAGCGCAGACAAAAACTGTCTTACAGCAGTAAGCGCAGAGCACAGCGCAGACCAAAACTGTCCTACAGCAGTAAGCGCAGAGCACAGCGCAGACCAAAACTGTCCTACAGCAGTAAGCGCAGACCAAAACTGTCCTGCAGTAAGCACAGAGCACAGCGCAGACCAAAACTGTCCTACAGCAGTAAGCGCAGAGCATAGCTGTCATGATCCATTTTTGGATTTGGGGCAGCTCTGGTTCCACTTTTTAAATGTAGCTTTTTTCTTTTCAGTCCATCAAGGGTTAATGTACGCCCCCCCCCCCCCCCCCCCCCACTGACAATCTGGTGTATCTGCAGTGTTGCTGGGTCAGCTGATGTGGGTGGTGACCACTCCCACCATCCTTTAAATGGTCACCTGATGCATCAGCTGACTGTCGGTGATAGAGCATTGTATATTAACCAAGCCTGGGGGAAAGAGCTCTCTGGGTGCAGTGGTACTTCTGCTGGGTTCATTATCCTGGTGCCTTTATTCTGCTGTGCGGTTCTTTGCGGCAGAGAAAGCTAAGTGTTTATTTCCTCGTCCCTTTGGTGTTTGTCACTTTCCCCCGTGTGGTAATATCTGCAGTGGTGCGGCCAGTGCACTAGCCAGAGCAGAGTTAGGTGACATGGACGAGGTATCCTGATGGCTATGGGGGGAAGGACCCACTTAGGGCATTAGGGGAGTGCAGAGACAGGCTCAGGCTTGAGCTCAGGGATGTCCCTTCCTTCATTTCCCTATTGATAGGGCTTTCATCTCCCCAATACCATCCTTTCATTGGTGTGTTGTGCCGTCCACTTACCGACCCCCTCCTTGGGTGTCGCTTTATATACCGTGACAACAGCGCAGACCAAAACAGTCCTACAGCCATGAGTACAGAACACAGCACAGTCCGAGCAGCAAGAGGATTGTATGAAACCTATATGATGGACACGGCCCCTTCTAACTCCCTGAGCCCGGAGACTGATGGCAGATAATAACCCCCAACATCCAGTGCAGCTTCTTTTGAGCTGATACATTGTTACACATAGAACTGTGTCAGCTGCTCTCTGGACCGGCGGCCTCTGGTGTACCGCTCTCTGCTCCTATATGGCGGCACAGGTCATGCTGCATCTTTTGGAAGTCAATGATGAGTCCTATCCCAGAATTTGGGCCGATGAAGGATTCCTGCGGGCAGACGGCACGTGACCCCCAGCGTCTCCGCACATTCCCAGGAAATCTCCCACTGGACTTCAGGGGAAGGAGAAGTCTCATTTCTCAAACACAGGAAGGAGAATAATTCAGAATAAATAAGTCAATAAGAAGCGTCTATCACCCATCATAGCCAGCTCAGTACTTTAGGCACTTATACGGATCCTGTCAGCAGGATTTCACCCCGCAGATATTTCTATGTAGATCTCTCATGGACAAGTCCAGGAATACACGCCCGGTCCGCTCCTCCATTACTGAGAAATCAGCGTCTGACTATAGACCTGCAAACAGCTATGATAGATCTGAAGCCTGTGTCACTCCAGCTCTATTCCCTGCCCAGCTCCGCCTCCTTTTCTTGGAGTCTCTGAGTGTACAGGCTGTCAATAATACAAGAGGCGGCGATGGGCAGGGAATAGAGCTGGAGTGACACAGGCTTCAGATCTACCATAGCTGTTTGCAGGTCGCCATGTATTCCTGGACTTGTCAGATTCACTGCGCGGAACCATCACTGCCATAAATTTGTCATTTCTGCACCCCATGTAAATGCCGCTGATCTCCTGAATCCAGTGGATCTTCTTTTGCTCCGGCTCCCCTCCACTCCTGGGGTCTTCCCTGTTGAATCCCCTCGTCTGCCCTATTAATGGTCATCCTGTGGCCATGAGAGGCCGTCTTGGTGGGCCGTTCTTTCATCAGTCTGGGGGTCCCATAATCCTGAGGTGTAGTAGTGGGAGATGATGGGGTTTACAGTGCCCCGGTCACCCCGGATCTGGCGCAGAGGATTGTGCTTTGTCTCCATGTTTATGTTGTTTGTTATATTGTTTATTATTGTGATTGATGATGTAAATATAAAGCAAGTGCAGCGCAGGACGGGCGAGGGGTTAATGGGGGCAGAGCTGTCACATCTCCGGCCCTCGTCTATAGAGAAGGGTATTGTTCAGGGGATGCAGAGTGATCGCCGCTGGTGTTCTGTGCCTCCATTAGTGCTGTCAGCAGTCAGTGACGGGTTTAACATGTGAAGTGACCTGTCTGTGGACGCATTGTCCTGGGAGAACGCCACACATTTCACATCTCCTCGGTTCCACCAGGTGAGCGATCCGGTGACTGAAGCGGCTTATCCCAGCACTCAGCGGGGACAATGCCCCAACATGTGACCCGAAAACTATGTGCACTTCACCTGTAAGGATTGTGGAGCAAAGGAGGATCAGGATGGATGGAATAAAGAGCAGGAATCCTAGAAGGAACAAAAAACAGCATATTTGTCATTGCTATCTTCCCAAATGTTCAATGTGGCCTCTGAAATAAGAAAGAGGCCGTTAATGAGACACCTAACAGGAACGCCACAATACAGGTCAGTGACTGCACCCCAGAGCTGCACTCACTATTCTTCTGGTGCAGTCACTGTGTACATACATTACATTACTGATCCTGAGTTACATCCTGTATTATACCCCAGAGCTGCACTCACTATTCTGCTGGTGCAGTCACTGTGTACATACATTACTGATCCTGAGTTACACCCTGTATTATACCCCAGAGCTGCACTCACTATTCTGCTGGTGCAGTCACTGTGTACATACATTACATTACTGATCCTGAGTTACCTCCTGTATTATACCCCAGAGCTGCACTCACTATTCTGCTGGTGCAGTCACTGTGTACATACATTACATTACTGATCCTGAGTTACATCCTGTATTATACTCCAGAGCTGCACTCACTATTCTGCTGGTGCAGTCACTGTGTACATACATTACTGATCCTGAGTTACATCCTGTATTATACCCCAGAGCTGCACTCACTATTCTGCTGGTGCAGTCACTGTGTACATACATTACATTACTGATCCTGAGTTACATCCTGTATTGTATCCCAGATCTGCACTCACTATTCTGCTGGTGCAGTCACTGTGTACATACATTACATTACTGATCCTGAGTTACATCCTGTATTATACCACAGAGCTGCACTCACTATTCTGCTGGTGCAGTCACTGTGTACATACATTACATTACTGATCCTGAGTTACATCCTGTATTATACCCCAGAGCTGCACTCACTATTCTGCTGGTGCAGTCACTGTGTACATACATTACTGATCCTGAGTTACATCCTGTATTATACCCCAGAGCTGCACTCACTATCCTGCTGGTGCAGTCACTGTGTACATACATTACTGATCCTGAGTTACATCCTGTATTATACCCCAGAGCTGCACCCACTATTCTGCTGGTGCAGTCACTGTGTACATACATTACTGATCCTGAGTTACATCCTGTATTATACTCCAGAGCTGCACTCACTATTCTTCTGGTGCAGTCACTGTGTACATACATTACATTACTGATCCTTGAGTTACATCCTGTATTATACTCCAGAGCTGCACTCACTATTCTGCTGGTGCAGTCACTGTGTGCATACATTACATTACTGATCCTGAGTTACATCCTGTATTATACCCCAGAGCTGCACTCACTATTCTGCTGGTGCAGTCACTGTGTACATACATTACTGATCCTGAGTTACATCCTGTATTATACCCCAGAGCTGCACTCACTATTCTGCTGGTGCAGTCACTGTGTACATACATTACTGATCCTGAGTTACATCCTGTATTATACCCCAGAGCTGCACTCACTATCCTGCTGGTGCAGTCACTGTGTACATACATTACTGATCCTGAGTTACATCCTGTATTATACTCCAGAGCTGCACTCACTATTCTGCTGGTGCAGTCACTGTGTACATACATTACTGATCCTGAGTTACATCCTGTATTATACCCCAGAGCTGCACTCACTATCCTGCTGGTGTAGTCACTGTGTACATACATTACTGATCCTGAGTTACATCCTGTATTATACCCCAGAGCTGCACTCACTATTCTTCTGGTGCAGTCACTGTGTACATACATTACATTACTGATCCTTGAGTTACATCCTGTATTATACTCCAGAGCTGCACTCACTATTCTGCTGGTGCAGTCACTGTGTGCATACATTACATTACTGATCCTGAGTTACATCCTGTATTATATCCCAGAGCTGCACTCACTATTCTGCTGGTGCAGTCACTGTGTACATACATTACATTACTGATCCTGAGTTACATCCTGTATTATACCCCAGAGCTGCACTCACTATTCTGCTGGTGCAGTCACTGTGTACATACATTACATTACTGATCCTGAGTTATACTCCAGAGCTGCACTCACTATTCTGCTGGTGCAGTCACTGTGTACATACATTACATTACTGATCCTGAGTTACCTCCTGTATTATACTCCAGAGCTGCACTCACTATTCTTCTGGTGCAGTCACTGTGTACATACATTACATTACTGATCCTTGAGTTACATCCTGTATTATACTCCAGAGCTGCACTCACTATTCTGCTGGTGCAGTCTCTGTGTACATACATTACATTACTGATCCTTGAGTTACATCCTGTATTATACTCCAGAGCTGCACTCACTATTCTTCTGGTGCAGTCACTGTGTACATACATTACATTACTGATCCTTGAGTTACATCCTGTATTATACCCCAGAGCTGCACTCACTATTCTGCTGGTGCAGTCACTGTGCACATACATCACATTACTGATCCTGAGTTACATCCTGTATTATACTCCAGAGCTGCACTCACTATTCTGCTGGTGCAGTCACTGTGCACATACATTACATTACTGATCCTGAGTTACATCCTGTATTATACCCCAGAGCTGCACTCATTATTCTGCTGGTGCAGTCACTGTGTACATACATTACATTACTGATCCTGAGTTACATCCTGTATTATACTCCAGAGCTGCACTCACTATTCTGCTGGTGCAGTCACTGTGTACATACATTACATTACTGATCCTGAGTTACCTCCTGTATTATACCCCAGAGCTGCACTCACTATTCTGCTGGTGCAGTCACTGTGTACATACATTACATTACTGATCCTGAGTTACATCCTGTATTATACTCCAGAGCTGCACTCACTATTCTGCTGGTGCAGTCACTGTGTACATACATTACTGATCCTGAGTTACATCCTGTATTATACCCCAGAGCTGCACTCACTATTCTGCTGGTGCAGTCACTGTGTACATACATTACATTACTGATCCTGAGTTACATCCTGTATTATATCCCAGATCTGCACTCACTATTCTGCTGGTGCAGTCACTGTGTACATACATTACATTACTGATCCTGAGTTACATCCTGTATTATACCACAGAGCTGCACTCACTATTCTGCTGGTGCAGTCACTGTGTACATACATTACATTACTGATCCTGAGTTACATCCTGTATTATACCCCAGAGCTGCACTCACTATTCTGCTGGTGCAGTCACTGTGTACATACATTACTGATCCTGAGTTACATCCTGTATTATACCCCAGAGCTGCACTCACTATCCTGCTGGTGCAGTCACTGTGTACATACATTACTGATCCTGAGTTACATCCTGTATTATACCCCAGAGCTGCACCCACTATTCTGCTGGTGCAGTCACTGTGTACATACATTACTGATCCTGAGTTACATCCTGTATTATACTCCAGAGCTGCACTCACTATTCTTCTGGTGCAGTCACTGTGTACATACATTACATTACTGATCCTTGAGTTACATCCTGTATTATACTCCAGAGCTGCACTCACTATTCTGCTGGTGCAGTCTCTGTGTACATACATTACATTACTGATCCTTGAGTTACATCCTGTATTATACTCCAGAGCTGCACTCACTATTCTGCTGGTGCAGTCACTGTGTGCATACATTACATTACTGATCCTGAGTTATACTCCAGAGCTGCACTCACTATTCTGCTGGTGCAGTCACTGTGTACATACATTACATTACTGATCCTGAGTTACATCCTGTATTATATCCCAGAGCTGCACTCACTATTCTGCTGGTGCAGTCACTGTGTACATACATTACATTACTGATCCTGAGTTACATCCTGTATTATACCCCAGAGCTGCACTCACTATTCTGCTGGTGCAGTCACTGTGTACATACATTACTGATCCTGAGTTACATCCTGTATTATACCCCAGAGCTGCACTCACTATTCTGCTGGTGCAGTCACTGTGTACATACATTACTGATCCTGAGTTACATCCTGTATTATACCCCAGAGCTGCACTCACTATCCTGCTGGTGCAGTCACTGTGTACATACATTACTGATCCTGAGTTACATCCTGTATTATAGTCCAGAGCTGCACTCACTATTCTGCTGGTGCAGTCACTGTGTACATACATTACATTACTGATCCTGAGTTACATCCTGTATTATACCCCAGAGCTGCACTCACTATTCTGCTGGTGCAGTCACTGTGTACATACATTACTGATCCTGAGTTACATCCTGTATTATACTCCAGAGCTGCACTCACTATTCTTCTGGTGCAGTCACTGTGTACATACATTACATTACTGATCCTTGAGTTACATCCTGTATTATACTCCAGAGCTGCACTCACTATTCTGCTGGTGCAGTCACTGTGTGCATACATTACATTACTGATCCTGAGTTACATCCTGTATTATATCCCAGAGCTGCACTCACTATTCTGCTGGTGCAGTCACTGTGTACATACATTACATTACTGATCCTGAGTTACATCCTGTATTATACCCCAGAGCTGCACTCACTATTCTGCTGGTGCAGTCACTGTGTACATACATTACATTACTGATCCTGAGTTATACTCCAGAGCTGCACTCACTATTCTGCTGGTGCAGTCACTGTGTACATACATTACATTACTGATCCTGAGTTACCTCCTGTATTATACTCCAGAGCTGCACTCACTATTCTTCTGGTGCAGTCACTGTGTACATACATTACATTACTGATCCTTGAGTTACATCCTGTATTATACTCCAGAGCTGCACTCACTATTCTGCTGGTGCAGTCTCTGTGTACATACATTACATTACTGATCCTTGAGTTACATCCTGTATTATACTCCAGAGCTGCACTCACTATTCTTCTGGTGCAGTCACTGTGTACATACATTACATTACTGATCCTTGAGTTACATCCTGTATTATACCCCAGAGCTGCACTCACTATTCTGCTGGTGCAGTCACTGGGCACATACATCACATTACTGATCCTGAGTTACATCCTGTATTATACTCCAGAGCTGCACTCACTATTCTGCTGGTGCAGTCACTGTGCACATACATTACATTACTGATCCTGAATTACATCCTGTATTATACCCCAGAGCTGCACTCATTATTCTGCTGGTGCAGTCACTGTGTACATACATTACATTACTGATCCTGAGTTACATCCTGTATTATACTCCAGAGCTGCACTCACTATTCTGCTGGTGCAGTCACTGTGTACATACATTACTGATCCTGAGTTATACTCCAGAGCTGCACTCACTATTCTGCTGGTGCAGTCACTGTGTACATACATTACATTACTGATCCTGAGTTACCTCCTGTATTATACTCCAGAGCTGCACTCACTATTCTGCTGGTGCAGTCACTGTGTACATACATTACATTACTGATCCTGAGTTACATCCTGTATTATACTCCAGAGCTGCACTCACTATTCTTCTGGTGCAGTCACTGTGTACATGCATTACATATCCTGAGTTACATCCTGTATTATACCCCAGAGCTGCACTCACTATTCTGCTGGTGCAGTCACTGTGTACATACATTACATTACTGATCCTGAGTTACATCCTGTATTATACTCCAGAGCTGCACTCACTATTCTGCTGGTGCTGTCACTGTGTACATACATTACATTACTGATCCTGAGTTACATCCTGTATTATACTCCAGAGCTGCACTCACTATTCTTCTGGTGCAGTCACTGTGTACATACATTACATTACTGATCCTGAGTTACATCCTGTATTATACTCCAGAGCTGCACTCACTATTCTGCTGGTGCTGTCACTGTGTACATACATTACATTACTGATCCTGAGTTATACTCCAGAGCTGCACTCACTATTCTGCTGGTGCAGTCACTGTGTACATACATTACATTACTGATCCTGAGTTACCTCCTGTATTATACTCCAGAGCTGCACTCACTATTCTTCTGGTGCAGTCACTGTGTACATACATTACATTACTGATCCTTGAGTTACATCCTGTATTATACTCCAGAGCTGCACTCACTATTCTGCTGGTGCAGTCTCTGTGTACATACATTACATTACTGATCCTTGAGTTACATCCTGTATTATACTCCAGAGCTGCACTCACTATTCTTCTGGTGCAGTCACTGTGTACATACATTACATTACTGATCCTTGAGTTACATCCTGTATTATACCCCAGAGCTGCACTCACTATTCTGCTGGTGCAGTCACTGTGCACATACATCACATTACTGATCCTGAGTTACATCCTGTATTATACTCCAGAGCTGCACTCACTATTCTGCTGGTGCAGTCACTGTGCACATACATTACATTACTGATCCTGAATTACATCCTGTATTATACCCCAGAGCTGCACTCATTATTCTGCTGGTGCAGTCACTGTGTACATACATTACATTACTGATCCTATGTTACATCCTGTATTATACTCCAGAGCTGCACTCACTATTCTGCTGGTGCAGTCACTGTGTACATACATTACTGATCCTGAGTTATACTCCAGAGCTGCACTCACTATTCTGCTGGTGCAGTCACTGTGTACATACATTACATTACTGATCCTGAGTTACCTCCTGTATTATACTCCAGAGCTGCACTCACTATTCTGCTGGTGCAGTCACTGTGTACATACATTACATTACTGATCCTGAGTTACATCCTGTATTATACTCCAGAGCTGCACTCACTATTCTTCTGGTGCAGTCACTGTGTACATGCATTACATATCCTGAGTTACATCCTGTATTATACCCCAGAGCTGCACTCACTATTCTGCTGGTGCAGTCACTGTGTACATACATTACATTACTGATCCTGAGTTACATCCTGTATTATACTCCAGAGCTGCACTCACTATTCTGCTGGTGCTGTCACTGTGTACATACATTACATTACTGATCCTGAGTTACATCCTGTATTATACTCCAGAGCTGCACTCACTATTCTGCTGGTGCAGTCACTGTGTACATACATTACATTACTGATCCTGAGTTACATCCTGTATTATACTCCAGAGCTGCACTCACTATTCTGCTGGTGCTGTCACTGTGTACATACATTACATTACTGATCCTGAGTTACATCCTGTATTATACTCCAGAGCTGCACTCACTATTCTGCTGGTGCAGTCACTGTGTACATACATTACATTACTGATCCTGAGTTATACTCCAGAGCTGCACTCACTATTCTGCTGGTGCAGTCACTGTGTACATACATTATATTACTGATCTTGAGTTACCTCCTGTATTATACTCCAGAGCTGCTGAGGACGGCGGGGGCGCGCTGGCTGAGGATGGGGGTGGCAGTGCTGGCTGAGGACAGGGGGGCGCACTCGCTTAGGATGGGGGTGGCAGTGCTGGCTGAGGACGCGGGGGCGCGCTGGCTGAGAACGGGGGTGGCAGTGTTGGCTGAGGATGGGGGTGGCAGTGCTGGCTGAGGATGGGGGGCGCGCTGGCTGAGGATGGGGGGGCACGCTGGCTGAGGATGGGGGTGACCGCGCTGGCTGAGGACGGGGGGGGCGCGCTGGCTGAGGACGGGGGTGGCCGCGCTGGCTGAGGACGGGGGTGGCCGTGCTGGCTGAGGATGGGGGTGGCCGCGCTGGCTGAGGATGGGGGTGACCGCGCTGGCTGAGGACGGGGGTGGCAGTGCTGGCTGAGGACGGGGGTGGCAGTGCTGGCTGAGGACGGTGAGGCGCGCTGGCTGAGGATGGGGGGGGCACGCTGGCTGAGGATGGAGGTGGTAGTGCTTGCTGAGGATGGGGAGGTGCGCTGGCTGAGGATGGGGGGGCACGCTGGCTGAGGACGGGGGTCCGTGCTGGCTGAGGACGGGGGTCCGTGCTGGCTGAGGACGGGGGTCCGTGCTGGCTGAGGACGGGGGTCCGTGCTGGCTGAGGACGGGGGGCCGTGCTGGCTGAGGATGGGGGGCCGTGCTGGCTGAGGATGGGGGTCCGTGCTGGCTGAGGATGGGGGTCCGTGCTGGCTGAGGCCGGGGGTCCGTGCCGGCTGAGGATGGGGGTGGCCGTGCTGGCTGAGGATGGGGGGGCACACTGGCTGAGGATGGGGGTGGCAGTGCTGGCTGAGGATGGGGGGGCACGCTGGCTGAGGATGATGGCAGTGCTGGCTGAGGACGGGTGGGGGGGCGCGCTGGCTGAGGACGGGGGTGGCCGCGCCGGCTGAGGCCGGGGGTCCGCACCGGCTGAGGACGGGGGGCCGGGCTGGCTGAGGATGGGGGTCCGCGCTGTCTGAGGATGGGGGTCCGCGCTGGCTGAGGAAGGGGGTCCGCGCTGGCTGAGGACGGGGGTCCGCGCTGGCTGAGGACGGGGGTCCGCGCTGGCTGAGGACGGGGGTCCGCGCTGGCTGAGGACGGGGGTCCGTGCTGGCTGAGGACGGGGGTCCGTGCTGGCTGAGGACGGGGGTCCGTGCTGGCTGAGGACGGGGGTCCGTGCTGGCTGAGGACGGGGGTCCGTGCTGGCTGAGGACGGGGGTCCGCGCCGACTGAGGATGGGGGGCCAGGCTGGCTGAGGACGGGGGTCCGCGCTGTCTGAGGATGGGGGTCCGCGCTGGCTGAGGATGGGGGTCCGCGCTGGCTGAGGACGGGGGTCCGTGCTGGCTGAGGACGTGGGTCCGTGCTGGCTGAGGACGGGGGTCCGTGCTGGCTGAGGACGGGGGGCCGTGCTGGCTGAGGATGGGGGGCCGTGCTGGCTGAGGATGGGGGTCCGTGCTGGCTGAGGCCGGGGGTCCGTGCTGGCTGAGGCCGGGGGTCCGCGCTGGCTGAGGATGGGGGTCCGCGCTGGCTGAGGATGGGGGTCTGCGCCGGCTGAGGATGGGGGGCCGTGCCAGCTGAGGATGGGGGACCGTGCTGGCTGAGGATGGGGGTCCGCGCTGGCTGAGGCCGGGGGTCCGTGCTGGCTGAGGCCGGGGGTCCGCGCTGGCTGAGGATGGGGGTCCGCGCTGGCTGAGGATGGGGGTCCGCGCCGGCTGAGGATGGGGGGCCGTGCCAGCTGAGGATGGGGGACCGTGCTGGCTGAGGATGGGGGTCCGCGCTGGCTGAGGATGGGGGGCCGCGCTGGCTGGGGACGGCTTTTCTGCCTGTAACTATAAACCAGAATGTTTTTATTCACGAACAGCAATAATTTAATGAGATGCGTAAAATGTTAACATGCAGCTGGAAAATCCCATAATCGGGGGGCACAGGCTTCTGGGATGTGGCCCCCGGGGCCGAGGTCAGTCTCTCTGAGAAGCGTCTTCTTCGCCTCCTCTCCCTTTATCTTCCCATCACAGTTACTGCAGCCGCAATAATAAATACCCCCTGGAAGCTGCGATGGCCGCCACCCTGGAGGACCTAATCACAACCATGTGAGCCCCCCATCCGCTGCGGCCGCTGGTGTGAGCCCTCTGGGGGTCGGGCAGCAGATGGGCCGTGTGGAGGCTCACACAGTGCTCGCTCTATATGGGAACCTTTATTTCAGGACGTCGCTCGCGGCCCCCCGGCGCTGTGTCATCTCACGGAGACTCTTCGCTGTCTTTCATGTGTTTTCTTATCTTCTTTGGAAATTCCCATTATTTTCCATCCCAGCGAGCGCGGTGTTAATCCTGTCACTATATTGTAGGTGCTGACATCTCGCGAAGACGATTGCGCTATTTCCCCGGGGTCTGATGTCAGTGAGGGGTTAATGATCTATGGTCAGGAATGGATTCTAGGAGCGCCGGCCTTCGCCCTCGGGGGGCGCCATTTCCAGCAGCCTGATTCCATCCCTTGCAGGGCGCTGTGTTCGGGGCATTCTATTATTTGCACTTTTATGTTGGCCCCTTCGTCCTACTTTTCTGCCCTGGCCGCCATATTGCCCCTATGGTGCGGTTGCGGGCCCGTGGCATCAGACGTGGCCTCGTCGCCGGCCACCACTCATTGCAGCGAGCTGTTTTCTTAAGAGACGGAATTTCCCGGAGATTTCTCTTTCTTCCCGTCTGGAGGATGAATCCTCAGTGACACCTTCACATGGGATAATTCATAGATGAGGGACAGGGGGTCCCGCGGAGTCGGTGGCCCCTGCAGGAAGCCTTCCTCGAGCTTCCACTTCCTCTTCCACTTATCGCACTGATTCTTCTGTCTGGTGGCGGCTTCCTCTGGTGCCCGCGGCCTGGTGGGTCCTGTACCATGGCTTCCTCATCCTGAGACCCACGTCTTGGACTGGTGACCCCACTTCCCTTGTGCCGGGGACCCCGCTTACAGGTTGATTTGTTGCAGGGGCTTCAGATCTCAGAGATTCAATAGGGCCGTGAGCGTCCAGAGCGTTGTACCTGCGGGATGCGTGACGCTGATAGCTGACCTCCTCATGTTTCGCACTGCTGTGCTTGTACATCACTACGGAGTATGCTGGCGCTACATAAATGACGTGATTACATATGAGCAGACACAGCCGCTGTATGTTCTGCATCATTTCCAATCCTTGGTTCCCACTTTGGTATAAATACGGATCATTGTGCTCCCAGGCGCGGCCTCCGCTGGATTTACAGCCCCTTTCTCTTACTCCCAGGAGATATTAAGCTTTATGACCTGTCACTTGATTTACACTAAGAACAAATGGCGCAAATGTCCAATGAGGCCGGATTACATCAGTGTTAATAAACTCCCCAAACCTGAGCGACTGCACAACAGGGACAGCAGCGGGGGCACCGGACGGACCCCTAGAGCGCCATGAGAATGCAGACTCCGCAGTGGCCCGATGGTACTCTGCTCTTAAACTGCAGTGTTGTTGGGTCAGCTGATGTGTGGGCAACCACTCCCACCATCCTTTAAATGGTCACCTGATGCATCAGCTGACTGTTGGTGATAGAGTTTATCTTTGGAGACCAGCCTAGCAGGAGCAGCTCTCTGGTGTCAGCCACTTATAGTGTTTGGAGTCCTGTTGCTGTGCTATCTGTGGTGTGGAGCTTCGCAGCGGTGTCTGGAAGCTAAGTGCTGTGATTTCACCTTTTCTCTTTGTTTTTTGCCACTGTGCCCTGTGTGGTACTATCTGCAGTGGTGAGGCTAGTGCTCCTTGCCAGCCAGTGCACTAGTCAGGGCAGTGCTAGGTGACAGCGAGGGACTTAGGTTTGTGATGGTGGTGGGGGGGAAGGACCCACTTAGGGCATTAGGGGAGAGCATGGTCAGTCTCAGGTTTGAGCTCAGATGGTAACCATCCCTCATTTCCCTATCTGTATGGTCTTCCTCTCCCAAATACCATCCTGTTGTGCGTGTGTTGTGCCATCCGCTGACTGACCACCCATTGGGTCACAATACGTATCGTGACAGATACAATGTGTCAGGATGAAGACACAATGTATGTTCATAAGCTACATGGTGCCGTCATCCTGTTACATTGTATCTTTACATGGTCCATTGTGACTTCAGTCACTACATGTTATCTCCACCTGCTGCATTGTATCTTCACCCTGCTCCTTTGCATCTTCACCCTGCTCCTTTACATCTTCACCCTGCTCCTTTGCATCTTCACCCTGCTCCTTTGCATCTTCACCCTGCTCCTTTGCATCTTCACCCTGCTCCTTTGCATCTTCACCCTGCTCCTTTGCATCTTCACCCTGCTCCTTTGCATCTTCACCCTGCTCCTTTGCATCTTCACCCTGCTTCTTTGAATCTTCACCCTGCTTCTTTGCATCTTCACCCTGCTTCGTTGCATCTTCACCCTGCTCCTTTGCATCTTCACCCTGCTCCTTTGCATCTTCATCCTGCTCCTTTGCATCTTCAGCCTGCTACTTTGCATCTTCACCCAGTTACATTGCATCTTCACCCTGCTCCTTTGCATCTTCACCCTGCTCCTTTGCATCTTCACCCTGCTCCTTTGCATCTTCATCCTGCTCCTTTGCATCTTCACCCTGCTCCTTTGCATCTTCACCGTTACGTTGCATCTTCACCCTGCTCCTTTGCATCTTCACCCTGCTCCTTTGCATCTTCACCCTGCTCCTTTGCATCTTCACCCTGCTCCTTTGCATCTTCATCCTGCTCCTTTGCATCTTCACCCTGCTCCTTTGCATCTTCACCCAGTTACATTGCATCTTCATCCTGCTTCTTTGCATCTTCACCCTGCTCCTTTGCATCTTCACCCTGCTCCTTTGCATCTTCACCCTGCTCCTTTGCATCTTCATCCTGCTCCTTTGCATCTTCACCCTGCTCCTTTGCATCTTCACCCAGTTACATTGCATCTTCATCCTGCTTCTTTGCATCTTCACCCTGTTACGTTGCATCTTCACCCTGCTCCTTTGCATCTTCAGCCTGCTCCATTGCATCTTCACCCAGTTACATTGCATCTTCATCTTGCTCCTTTGCATCTTCACCCTGTTACGTTGCATCTTCACCCTGCTCCTTTGCATCTTCACCCTGCTCCTTTGCATCTTCACCCTGCTCCTTTTGCATCTTCACCCTGCTCCTTTTGCATCTTCACCCTGCTCCTTTGCATCTTCACCCTGCTATATGGCTTTCTCACTTGTTACATTCTCAAGGGTAGATATTTTCTTCATTGTCACATTCTGCCCTTGCCCCTATACTTTGCACCTGCAGAGCTGATCCCTCCTTTTATATTAGTTTTCTCTCCATTGCAGACCTCTACTAAATGTCTGTGTACTGCAGTGCAGACTGATTAGAGTGCTTTTTGCTGTGTGTTACTATGGCGATGCATGCGTCTGCACAGCAGCTGTAAACACAAAACGAGAAGATTTGTATTCAAGGCTATTTGCAAAGTTGCTTCATTATTAATTTTAGGTAGTTTTAAAATAATAAAAAAGGTACGGCCTGGGCTTTATTATGGGATTTATGGACTTTATAATGTATACTATGTGTCTATATAGCGGTGTATTTGTATGTGTTATAAAATCCTTCCAGCTGTGACTCCTGGTGAGATGAGAGCTGAGCTCCGGCTCCTACAATCCCGAGTCACTCTGCCCTGGATTAAGGTCTTAGTGTTTTATGGAAGTGAAAATAACTTTTTTTCCATTTTGGTTAAATATGTCATAAATTACGTCAGATTAATAAAGATTAACGACTCAGAATCCATGAGCCGCACTTCCCTGATTTATAATCAGTCCCATTCAAGTGTTGCTATGGGATCCCTCACTTCTCTGTCCGCACCAGTATTAGTTTAGACTCTAATTCTGTTTACAAGCAATAAACAGTGATTTAGTTCCTCCTAATCTCAGCTCCCCCAGTACACGTGGGTGGCAGTCACCAGAAGCCTAAATATATGCATTATATAATATGCTATGAAATATTCTATTTTTATTATGGGATCTTTTTATATCAAACATCTATTTATGTTTATAAATATTATTTTTAATGGTATATTCTTACAAAAATATGTATGCTATAATAAAATTAAAGGCAATTAATCCCTTTGAAATAGGAAAAAAAAAGATTTTTGCTTATTCTTGTTGTTATCTTTTAGTTAATAAAATGATACTAAGCTTCAGTTTGCAATCCTAATTCCTTCCTTCATTTTTAAAACCTCTGATGGCAATTTGCAGTCTGATCAAAGGTTCAGATTTTTCTCTTGTTGGAGTGTGAGGTCTGTGTGTCTCTCCCAGTTATACAGGCTGGATGTGAGATCTGTGTGTCTCCCAGTAATATAGGCTGGATGTGAGCTCTGTGTATTTCTGTCAGTAATATAGGTTGGATGTGAGCTCAGTGTGTTTCTTCCAGTAATATAGGCTGGATGTGAGCTCTGTGTGTCTCCCAGTAATATAGGCTGGATGTGAGGTCTGTGTCTCCCAGTAATATAGGCTGGATGTGAGGTCTGTGTCTCCCAGTAATATAGGCTGGATGTGAGGTCTGTGTGTCTCATCCAGTAATATAGGCTGGATGTGAGATCTGTGTGTCTGTCCCAGTAATATAGACTGGATGTGAGCTCTGTGTGTCTCTCCCAGTAATACAGGCTGGATGTGAGGTCTGTGTGTCTGTCCCAGTAATATAGGCTGGATGTGAGGTCTGTGTGTCTCTTCCAGTAATGTAGTCTGGATGTGAGCTCTGTGTATCTCTCCCAGTAATATAGGCTGGATGTGAGATCTGTGTGTCTCTCCCAGTAATATAGGCTGGATGTGAGATCTGTGTGTCTGTCCCAGTAATATAGACTGGATGTGAGCTCTGTGTGTCTCTCCCAGTAATATAGGATGGATGTGAGGTCTGTGTGTCTCTCCCAGTAATATAGGATGGATGTGAGATCTCTGTATCTCTCCAAGTAATATAGGCTGGATGTGAGCTCTTTGTATTTCTGTCAGTAATATAGGTTGGATGTGAGCTCTGTGTATCTCTCCCAGTAATATAGGCTGGATGTGAGGTCTGTTTGTCTCTCCCAGTAATATAGGCTGGATGTGAGGTCTGTGTGTCTCTCCCAGTAATATAGGCTGGATGTGAGATCTGTGTGTCTGTCCCAGTAATATAGGCTGGATGTGAGATCTGTCTCTCCCAGTAATATAGGCTGGATGTGAGATCTGTGTCTCCCAGTAATATAGGCTGGATGTGAGATCTGTGTCTCCCAGTAATGTAGGCTGGATGTGAGCTCTGTGTCTCCCAGTAATATAGGCTGGATGTGAGACTCCCAAGTACTGCTGACTCATCTTGCTGTTACATATTAGCACCTCTCTTAAGGTACCGTCACATTAAGCGACGCTGCAGCGATATAGGCAATGATCCCGATCGCTGCAGCGTCGCTGTTTGGTCGCTGGAGAGCTGTCACACAGACAGCTCTCCAGCGACCAACGATGCCGAAGTCCCCGGGTAACCTGGGTAAACATCGGGTTACTAAGCGCAGGGCCGCGCTTAATAACCCGATGTTTACCCTGGTTACCATTGTAAATGTAAAAAAAAAACAAACACTACATACTTACATTCCGGTGACGTCACCGCTGTGCTTTACGGCTGGCCGGCGCTGACAGTCAGTGCGGGAAGCTGAGGCCGGGGGACAGACACTGGAATGTAAATATGTAGTGTTTGTTTTTTTTTACATTTACAATGGTAACCAGGGTAAACATCGGGTTACTAAGCGCGGCCCTGCGCTTAGTAACCCGATGTTTACCCTGGTTACAAGTGAAGACATCGCTGGATCGGCGTCACACACGCCGATTCAGCGATGTCAGCGGGTGATCCAGCGACGAAATAAGGTGCTGGCCTTCTAGCTCCGACCAACGATGTCACAGCAGGATCCAGATCGCTGCTGCGTGTCAAACTGAATGATATCGTTAGCCAGGACGCTGCAACGTCACGGATCGCTAGCGATATCGTTGTTAAGTTGTTCAGTGTGAAGGTACCTTAACACAGCACATATCTCCTCTCAATCTGCTCTTCTCTGTGTCTATAGCTTGTTTTCTCTGCTCTCCATAAATCTTTAGATGCTGTTCCCCTTTTCCTCAGCAGATCTGTGTACATCCCAGTGAGAGCTTTCAAAACCAGGAGCCGCTGCTCTAAGAGAATTCAGCTAGATAAAGACGGACAGACCTGGAATTAACAAAATGGTAGAACGTTGTTAATGAAGGTTATTTAAAAAGTTGCTTAACTTTGCATTTAGGAACCAAGTAAAGAAAACAAATTCGGAGATGTAATAGTCTTTGACAAACTTGAGGCTTTGAATGTAATTTTTACTTTTGACTTTATCACATAAACTGTCTCATCTGTTGATAAACTGACTGCTCCTACTCTCAGCTCCCTAAGCACAAGAGGGTGGTAGTTACCATGAGCAGGGTCCTTGAGGAGTCTAGTGTTAATTCTATGACACATTGTTACTAATTGCGAT
This sequence comes from Ranitomeya imitator, assembly GCF_032444005.1. NCBI lineage: Eukaryota > Metazoa > Chordata > Amphibia > Anura > Dendrobatidae > Ranitomeya > Ranitomeya imitator. The sequence goes on along the minus strand of NC_091290.1, from coordinate 152,547,688 downwards.
CGGTACTTTACCATCATTTCCTCTTTATAAACCGCGTTCAGCCATATGTGCAGATCATGAAGAGAATGTGATAACAGCGTGTTCTGCAATTTACAGAACTTCAAAGACGGAGAGACCCCGCAACGAGCCGGGAATGTTTTCTCATATATATGTAGCATTCTGCCATCATTCATTTTAGGGAAGGTTTTCTACCCCGCAGGGTGGAATTTGCCCCTCGCTGCTAGAACACAACCTAGAACAGAAGTTCACAATGGGAAATCGGGCGGCAGGAATGAGAAATAGACAAATCCGTCTTCTTCTAGTTTTGGGTGTATGATTTCAAAGTTTACTGCTGGGAAATTATGAGACCACCAGAAAGCAGCTCGGACCCTGCCAACAATGAGTGTACAAAGCTCGAGCGACTAATATCTGGGAAACCGGAGCCGCAAATGTCAGAGGCAGATTAGTGAGGGGCAGCGAGAGTCCAGGGGGCCAAATAACGGAAATGAAATAATCGGTGTGTGCTAATGGAGCAGAGCTGCAGTGTAAAGCAGGAGGGACAGAGCAGAGCTGCAGTGTAAAGCAGGAGGGACAGAGCAGAGCTGCAGTGTAAGGCAGCGGGGAGGGACGGAGCAGAGCTGCAGTGTAAAGCAGGAGGGACAGAGCAGAGCTGCAGTGTAAAGCAGGAGGGACGGAGCAGAGCTGCAGTGTAAAGCAGGAGGGACGGAGCAGAGCTGCAGTGTAAAGCAGGAGGGACAGAGCAGAGCTGCAGTGTAAAGCAGGAGGGACAGAGCAGAGCTGCAGTGTAAGGCAGCGGGGAGGGACGGAGCAGAGCTGCAGTGTAAAGCAGGAGGGACAGCAGAGCTGCAGTGTAAAGCAGGAGGGACGGAGCAGAGCTGCAGTGTAAAGCAGGAGGGACGGAGCAGAGCTGCAGTGTAAAGCAGGAGGGACGGAGCAGAGCTGCAGTGTAAAGCAGGAGGGACGGAGCAGAGCTGCAGTGTAAAGCAGGAGGGACAGAACAGAGCTGCAGTGTAAAGCAGGAGGGACAGAGCAGAGCTGCAGTGTAAGGCAGCGGGGAGGGACGGAGCAGAGCTGCAGTGTAAAGCAGGAGGGACAGAGCAGAGCTGCAGTGTAAGGCAGCGGGGAGGGATGGAGCAGAGCTGCAGTGTAAAGCAGGAGGGACAGAGCAGAGCTGCAGTGTAAAGCAGGAGGGACAGAGCAGAGCTGCAGTGTAAGGCAGCGGGGAGGGACGGAGCAGAGCTGCAGTGTAAAGCAGGAGGGACAGAGCAGAGCTGCAGTGTAAAGCAGGAGGGACAGAGCAGAGCTGCAGTGTAAAGCAGGAGGGACAGAGCAGAGCTGCAGTGTAAAGCAGGAGGGACAGAGCAGAGCTGCAGTGTAAAGCAGCGGGGAGGGATGGAGCAGAGCTGCAGTGTAAAGCAGGAGGGACAGAGCAGAGCTGCAGTGTAAAGCAGGAGGGACAGAGCAGAGCTGCAGTGTAAAGCAGGAGGGACAGAGCAGAGCTGCAGTGTAAAGCAGGAGGGACAGAGCAGAGCTGCAGTGTAAAGCAGGAGGGACAGAGCAGAGCTGCAGTGTAAAGCAGGAGGGACAGAGCAGAGCTGCAGTGTAAAGCAGGAGGGACAGAGCAGAGCTGCAGTGTAAAGCAGGAGGGACAGAGCAGAGCTGCAGTGTAAAGCAGGAGGGACAGAGCAGAGCTGCAGTGTAAAGCAGGAGGGACAGAGCAGAGCTGCAGTGTAAAGCAGGAGGGACAGAGCAGAGCTGGAGTGTAAAGCAGGAGGGACAGAGCAGAGATGCAGTGTAAAGCAGGAGGGACAGAGCAGAGCTGCAGTGTAAAGCAGGAGGGACAGAGCAGAGCTGCAGTGTAAAGCAGGAGGGACAGAGCAGAGCTGCAGTGTAAAGCAGGAGGGACAGAGCAGAGCTGCAGTGTAAAGCAGGAGGGACAGAGCAGAGCTGCAGTGTAAAGCAGGAGGGACAGAGCAGAGATTCAGTGTAAAGCAGGAGGGACGGAGCAGAGATGCAGTGTAAAGCAGGGGGGACGGAGCAGAGCTGCAGTGTAAGGCAGCGGGGAGGGACGGAGCAGAGCTGCAGTGTAAAGCAGGAGGGACAGAGCAGAGCTGCAGTGTAAGGCAGCGGGGAGGGACGGAGCAGAGCTGCAGTGTAAAGCAGGAGGAACAGAGCAGAGCTGCAGTGTAAGGCAGCGGGGAGGGACGGAGCAGAGCTGCAGTGTAAAGCAGGAGGGACAGAGCAGAGCTGCAGTGTAAAGCAGGAGGGACAGAGCAGAGCTGCAGTGTAAAGCAGGAGGGACAGAGCAGAGCTGCAGTGTAAAGCAGGAGGGATAGAGCAGAGCTGCAGTGTAAAGCAGGAGGGACAGAGCAGAGCTGCAGTGTAAAGCAGGAGGGACAGAGCAGAGCTGCAGTGTAAAGCAGGAGGGACAGAGCAGAGCTGCAGTATAAAGCAGGAGGGACAGAGCAGAGCTGCAGTGTAAGGCAGCGGGGAGGGACGGAGCAGAGCTGCAGTGTAAAGCAGGAGGGACAGAGCAGAGCTGCAGTGTAAAGCAGCGGGGAGGGACGGAGCAGAGCTGCAGTGTAAAGCAGGAGGGACAGAGCAGAGCTGCAGTGTAAAGCAGGAGGGACGGAGCAGAGCTGCAGTGTAAAGTGTTGTGAATTCTGTGGCAGAGCTCCCTCCTGTGGTCACAAGTGGTACTTCGGCTGATTCTCTCTGTGAGCTTCTGTTGGTGGAGGGAAGTGGTACTGCGGCTTCTGAGTTTCCTCCCTCAGGTGATCTGGTGAGGTCGTTAGGTGCTTCTCTACTTAACTCCACCTAATGCTTTGCTCCTGGCTTCCTGTCAATGTTCCAGTGTTGGACTTGCTTTTCTCTGGATCATTCCTGTGGTCTGCTGCTCTGCATAGCTAAGTTCTTCTTTGCTATTTGTTTGCTATTTTTTCTGTCCAGCTTGTCTAATTTGTTGCTGGAAGCTCTGGGACGCAAAGGGTGTACCTCCGTGCCGTTAGTTCAGTACGGAGGGTCTTTTTGCCCCCTTTGCGTGGTGTTCTTTAGGGTTTTGTGTAGACCGCAAAGTTACCTTTTCTATCCTCGATCTGTTAAGAAAGTCGGGCCTCACTTTGCTGAATCTATTTCATCTCTACGTTTGTCTTTTCATCTTAACTCACAGTCATTATATGTGGGGGCTGCCTTTTCCTTTGGGGTATTTCTCTGAGGCAAGGTAGGCTTATTTTCTATCTTCAGGCTAGTTAGTTTCTCAGGCTGTGCCGAGTTGCATAGGCAGAGTTAGGCGCAATCCACGGCTGCCTCTAGTGTTTGGAGAGGATTAGGGATTGCGGTCTGCAGAGTTCCCACGTCTCAGAGCTCGTTCTATGATTTTGGGTTATTGTCAGATCACTGTATGTGCTCTTACCTCTATGTTCACTGTGGTACTGAATTGCCTTTCATAACAGTACAGGAAGCCAAAAGTACTAATGATTCTCAATAGGGGGAAAAAAGTTCTGAGACCATATTTTTTTTTCTTTGCACTGTGTTTTGCCTTTTTTTTCCCCTAGACATTTGGGTGGTTCAGGACACAGGTGTAGCGATGGACATTAGAAGTCTGTCTTCATTTGTAGATCAGCTCTCGGCAAGAGTACAAAAGATTCAAGACACTATTGATCAGAAATCTATGTTAGAACCAAGAATTCCTATTCCTGATTTGTTTTTTGGAGATAGAACTAAGTTTCTGAGTTTCAAAAATAATTGTAAATTATTTCTGGCCTTGAAACCTCGCTCCTCTGGTGATCCAGTTCAACAGGTTTTGATTGTTATTTCTTTTTTGCGCGGCGACCCTCAGGACTGGGCGTTTTCTCTTGCGCCAGGAGATCCTGCATTGAGTAATATCGATGCGTTTTTCCTGGCGCTCGGATTGCTGTACGATGAACCTAATTCAGTGGATCAGGCAGAGAAAAATTTGCTGGCTCTTTGTCAGGATGAGATAGAGGTATATTGTCAGAAATTTAGAAAGTGGTCCGTGCTCACTCAATGGAATGAATCTGCGCTGGCAGCTATGTTCAGAAAGGGTCTCTCTGAAGCCCTTTTTTTGTCATGGTGGGATTTCCTATGCCTGCTGGTTTGAATGAGTCTATGTCTTTGGCCATTCAGATCGGTCGCCGCTTGCGTGAGCGTAAATCTGTGCACCATTTGGCGGTATTACCTGAGCTTAAACCTGAGCCTATGCAGTGCGATAGGACTTTGACCAGAGTTGAACGGCAAGAACACAGACGTCTGAATGGGCTGTGTTTCTACTGTGGTGATTCCACTCATGCTATCTCTGATTGTCCTAAGCGCACTAAGCGGTTCGCTAGGTTTGCCACCATTGGTACTGTACAGTCAAAATTTCTTCTGTCTGTTACCTTGATCTGTTCTTTGTCATCGTATTCTGTCATGGCATTTGTGGATTCAGGCGCTGCCCTGAATTTGATGGACTTGGAGTTTGCTAGGCGTTGTGGGTTTTTCTTGGAGCCCTTTCAGTGTCCTATTCCATTGAGAGGAATTGATGCTACGCCTTTGGCCAAGAATAAGCCTCAATACTGGACCCAGCTGACCATGTGCATGGCTCCTGCACATCAGGAGGTTATTCGCTTTCTGGTGTTGCATAATCTGCATGATGTGGTCGTGTTGGGGTTGCCATGGCTACAAGTCCATAATCCAGTATTGGATTGGAAATCCATGTCGGTGTCCAGCTGGGGTTGTCAGGGGGTACATGGTGATGTTCCATTTCTGTCAATTTCATCATCCACCTCTTCTGAGGTTCCAGAGTTCTTGTCTGATTACCGGGATGTATTTGATGAGCCCAAGTCCGATGCCCTACCTCCGCATAGGGATTGTGATTGTGCTATCAATTTGATTCCTGGTAGTAAATTCCCAAAAGGTCGACTGTTTAATTTATCCGTGCCTGAGCACGCCGCTATGCGCAGTTATGTGAAGGAATCCCTGGAGAAGGGGCATATTCGCCCGTCATCGTCACCATTAGGAGCAGGGTTCTTTTTTGTAGCCAAGAAGGATGGTTCGCTGAGACCTTGTATAGATTACCGCCTTCTAAATAAGATCACTGTTAAATTTCAGTACCCCTTGCCATTGTTATCTGATTTGTTTGCTCGGATTAAGGGGGCTAGTTGGTTCACCAAGATAGATCTTCGTGGTGCGTATAATCTGGTGAGAATCAGGCGAGGAGATGAATGGAAAACTGCATTTAATACGCCCGAGGGTCATTTTGAGTATCTAGTGATGCCATTCGGACTTGCCAATGCTCCATCTGTGTTTCAGTCCTTTATGCATGACATCTTCCGAGAGTACCTGGATAAATTCCTGATTGTGTACTTGGATGACATTTTGATCTTCTCGGATGATTGGGAGTCTCATGTGAAGCAGGTCAGAACGGTGTTTCAGGTCCTGCGTGCTAATTCTTTGTTTGTGAAGGGATCAAAGTGTCTCTTTGGTGTGCAGAAGGTTTCATTTTTGGGGTTCATCTTTTCCCCTTCTACTATCGAGATGGATCCTGTTAAGGTCCAAGCCATCCATGATTGGACTCAGCCGACATCTCTGAAAAGTCTGCAAAAGTTCCTGGGCTTTGCTAATTTTTATCGTCGCTTCATCTGCAATTTTTCTAGTATTGCTAAACCATTGACCGATTTGACCAAGAAGGGTGCTGATTTGGTCAATTGGTCTTCTGCTGCTGTGGAAGCCTTTCAAGAGTTGAAGCGTCGTTTTTCTTCTGCCCCTGTGTTGTGTCAACCAGATGTTTCTCTTCCGTTCCAGGTCGAGGTTGATGCTTCTGAGATTGGAGCAGGGGCTGTTTTGTCGCAGAGAGCTTCTGATTGCTCAGTGATGAAACCATGCGCCTTCTTTTCCAGGAAGTTTTCCCCTGCTGAGCGAAATTATGATGTGGGCAACCGAGAGTTGCTGGCCATGAAGTGGGCATTCGAGGAGTGGCGTCATTGGCTTGAAGGAGCTAAGCATCGCGTGGTGGTATTGACTGATCATAAGAACTTGACTTATCTTGAGTCTGCTAAGCGGTTGAATCCTAGACAGGCTCGTTGGTCGCTGTTTTTTGCCCGTTTTGACTTTCCGGGCTCTAAAAATGTGAAGGCGGATGCTCTGTCTAGGAGTTTTGTGCCCGACTCTCCGGGTTTGTCTGAGCCGGCGGGTATCCTCAAGGAAGGAGTAATTGTGTCTGCCATCTCCCCTGATTTGCGGCGGGTGCTGCAAAAATTTCAGGCTAATAAACCTGATCGTTGTCCAGCGGAGAGACTGTTTGTCCCTGATAAGTGGACCAATAAAGTTATCTCTGAGGTTCATTGTTCGGTGTTGGCTGGTCATCCTGGAATCTTTGGTACCAGAGAGTTAGTGGCTAGATCCTTTTGGTGGCCATCTCTGTCGCGGGATGTGCGTACTTTTGTGCAGTCCTGTGGGATTTGTGCTCGGGCTAAGCCCTGCTGTTCTCGTGCCAGTGGGTTGCTTTTGCCCTTGCCGGTCCCCAAGAGGCCTTGGACACATATCTCTATGGATTTTATTTCTGATCTTCCCGTTTCTCAAAAGATGTCAGTCATTTGGGTGGTCTGTGATCGCTTTTCTAAGATGGTCCATTTGGTACCCTTGTCTAAATTGCCTTCCTCCTCTGATTTGGTGCCATTGTTCTTCCAGCATGTGGTTCGTTTACATGGCATTCCAGAGAATATCGTTTCTGACAGAGGTTCCCAGTTTGTTTCAAGGTTTTGGCGAGCCTTTTGTGGTAGGATGGGCATTGACTTGTCTTTTTCCTCGGCTTTCCATCCTCAGACTAATGGCCAGACCGAACGAACCAATCAGACCTGGGAAACATATCTGAGATGCTTTGTTTCTGCCGATCAGGATGACTGGGTGTCCTTTTTGCCTTTGGCTGAGTTCGCCCTTAATAATCGGGCCAGCTCGGCTACCTTGGTGTCGCCATTTTTCTGCAATTCTGGGTTCCATCCTCGTTTCTCTTCAGGACAGGTTGAGTCTTCGGACTGTCCTGGTGTGGATGCTGTGGTGGACAGGTTGCAGCAGATTTGGACTCATGTAGTGGACAATTTGACCTTGTCCCAGGAGAAGGCTCAACGTTTCGCTAATCGCAGACGCCGTGTGGATCCCCGACTTCGTGTTGGGGATCTGGTTTGGTTATCTTCTCGTCATATTCCTATGAAGGTTTCCTCTCCTAAGTTTAAACCTCGTTTCATTGGTCCGTATAGGATTTCTGAGGTTCTTAATCCTGTGTCTTTTCGTCTGACCCTCCCAGATTCTTTTTCCATACATAACGTATTCCATAGGTCATTGTTGCGGAGATACGTGGCACCTATGGTTCCATCTGTTGATCCTCCTGCCCCGGTTTTGGTGGAGGGGGAATTGGAGTATATTGTGGAGAAGATTTTGGATTCTCGTGTTTCTAGACGGAAACTCCAGTATCTGGTTAAATGGAAGGGTTATGCTCAGGAAGATAATTCCTTTCATGTGGCTCATCCTGGTCGGCCTGGGGGCTCTGGTGAGGGTTCGGTGACCCCTCCTCAAGGGGGGGGTACTGTTGTGAATTCTGTGGCAGAGCTCCCTCCTGTGGCCACAAGTGGTACTTCGGCTGATTCTCTCTGTGAGCTTCTGTTGGTGGAGGGAAGTGGTACTGCGGCTTCTGAGTTTCCTCCCTCAGGTGATCTGGTGAGGTCGTTAGGTGCTGCTCTACTTAACTCCACCTAATGCTTTGCTCCTGGCTTCCTGTCAATGTTCCAGTGTTGGACTTGCTTTTCCCTGGATCATTCCTGTGGCCTGTTGCTCTGCATAGCTAAGTTCTTCTTTGCTATTTGTTTGCTATTTTTTCTGTCCAGCTTGTCTAATTTGTTGCTGGAAGCTCTGGGACGCAAAGGGTGTACCTCCGTGCCGTTAGTTCGGTACGGAGGGTCTTTTTGCCCCCTTTGCGTGGTGTTCTTTAGGGTTTTGTGTAGACCGCAAAGTTACCTTTTCTATCCTCGATCTGTTAAGAAAGTCGGGCCTCACTTTGCTGAATCTATTTCATCTCTACGTTTGTCTTTTCATCTTAACTCACAGTCATTATATGTGGGGGCTGCCTTTTCCTTTGGGGTATTTCTCTGAGGCAAGGTAGGCTTATTTTCTATCTTCAGGCTAGTTAGTTTCTCAGGCTGTGCCGAGTTGCATAGGCAGAGTTAGGCGCAATCCACGGCTGCCTCTAGTGTTGTTTGGAGAGGATTAGGGATTGCGGTCTGCAGAGTTCCCACGTCTCAGAGCTCGTTCTATGATTTTGGGTTATTGTCAGATCACTGTATGTGCTCTGACTGCTATGTCCATTGTAGTACTGAATTGCCTTTCATAACAGTAAAGCAGGAGGGATGGAGCAGAGCTGCAGTGTAAAGCAGGAGGGACAGAGCAGAGCTGCAGTGTAAAGCAGGAGGGACGGAGCAGAGCTGCAGTGTAAAGCAGGAGGGACAGAGCAGAGCTGCAGTGTAAAGCAGGAGGGACAGAGCAGATCTGCAGTGTAAGGCAGCGGGGAGGGACGGAGCAGAGCTGCAGTGTAAAGCAGGAGGGACAGAGCAGAGCTGCAGTGTAAAGCAGGAGGGACAGAGCAGAGCTGCAGTGTAAGGCAGCGGGGAGGGACGGAGCAGAGCTGCAGTGTAAAGCAGGAGGGACAGAGCAGAGCTGCAGTGTAAGGCAGCGGGGAGGGACGGAGCAGAGCTGCAGTGTAAAGCAGGAGGGACAGAGCAGAGCTGCAGTGTAAAGCAGGAGGGACAGAGCAGAGCTGCAGTGTAAAGCAGGAGGGAGGGACGGAGCAGAGCTGCAGTGTAAAGCAGGAGGGACAGCGCAGAGCTGCAGTGTAAAGCAGGAGGGACAGAGCAGAGCTGCAGTGTAAGGCAGCGGGGAGGGACGGAGCAGAGCTGCAGTGTAACGCAGGAGGGACAGAGCAGAGCTGCAGTGTAAAGCAGGAGGGACAGAGCAGAGCTGCAGTGTAAAGCAGGAGGGACAGAGCAGAGCTGCAGTGTAAGGCAGCGGGGAGGGACGGAGCAGAGCTGCAGTGTAAAGCAGGAGGGATGGAGCAGAGCTGCAGTGTAAAGCAGGAGGGACAGAGCAGAGCTGCAGTGTAAAGCAGGAGGGACAGAGCAGAGCTGCAGTGTAAGGCAGCGGGGAGGGACGGAGCAGAGCTGCAGTGTAAAGCAGGAGGGACAGAGCAGAGCTGCAGTGTAAAGCAGGAGGGACAGAGCAGAGCTGCAGTGTAAAGCAGGAGGGACAGAGCAGAGCTGCAGTGTAAAGCAGGAGGGACAGAGCAGAGCTGCAGTGTAAAGCAGGAGGGACAGAGCAGAGCTGCAGTGTAAAGCAGGAGGGACGGAGCAGAGCTGCAGTGTAAAGCAGGAGGGACAGAGCAGAGCTGCAGTGTAAAGCAGGAGGGACAGAGCAGATCTGCAGTGTAAGGCAGCGGGGAGGGACGGAGCAGAGCTGCAGTGTAAAGCAGGAGGGACAGAGCAGAGCTGCAGTGTAAAGCAGGAGGGACAGAGCAGAGCTGCAGTGTAAGGCAGCGGGGAGGGACGGAGCAGAGCTGCAGTGTAAAGCAGGAGGGACAGAGCAGAGCTGCAGTGTAAGGCAGCGGGGAGGGACGGAGCAGAGCTGCAGTGTAAAGCAGGAGGGACAGAGCAGAGCTGCAGTGTAAAGCAGGAGGGACAGAGCAGAGCTGCAGTGTAAAGCAGGAGGGACAGAGCAGAGCTGCAGTGTAAAGCAGGAGGGACGGAGCAGAGCTGCAGTGTAAAGCAGGAGGGATAGAGCAGAGCTGCAGTGTAAGGCAGCAGGGAGGGACGGAGCAGAGCTGCAGTGTAAAGCAGGAGGGACAGAGCAGAGCTGCAGTGTAAAGCAGGAGGGACAGAGCAGAGCTGCAGTGTAAAGCAGCGGGGAGGGACGGAGCAGAGCTGCAGTGTAACGCAGGAGGGACAGAGCAGAGCTGCAGTGTAAAGCAGGAGGGACGGAGCAGAGCTGCAGTGTAAAGCAGGAGGAATAGAGCAGAGCTGCAGTGTAAGGCAGCAGGGAGGGACGGAGCAGAGCTGCAGTGTAAAGCAGGAGGGACAGAGCAGAGCTGCAGTGTAAAGCAGGAGGGACAGAGCAGAGCTGCAGTGTAAGGCAGCGGGGAGGGACGGAGCAGAGCTGCAGTGTAACGCAGGAGGGACAGAGCAGAGCTGCAGTGTAAAGCAGGAGGGACAGAGCAGAGCTGCAGTGTAAGGCAGCGGGGAGGGACGGAGCAGAGCTGCAGTGTAAAGCAGGAGGGACAGAGCAGAGCTGCAGTGTAAAGCAGGAGGGACAGAGCAGAGCTGCAGTGTAAAGCAGGAGGGACAGAGCAGAGCTGCAGTGTAAAGCAGGAGGGACAGAGCAGAGCTGCAGTGTAAGGCAGCGGGGAGGGACGGAGCAGAGCTGCAGTGTAAAGCAGGAGGGACAGAGCAGAGCTGCAGTGTAAAGCAGGAGGGACGGAGCAGAGCTGCAGTGTAAAGCAGGAGGGACGGAGCAGAGCTGCAGTGTAAAGCAGGAGGGACGGAGCAGAGCTGCAGTGTAAAGCAGGAGGGACAGAGCAGAGCTGCAGTGTAAAGCAGGAGGGACAGAGCAGAGCTGCAGTGTAAAGCAGGAGGGACAGAGCAGAGCTGCAGTGTAAAGCAGGAGGGACAGAGCAGAGCTGCAGTGTAAAGCAGGAGGGACAGAGCAGAGCTGCAGTGTAAAGCAGGAGGGACAGAGCAGAGCTGCAGTGTAAGGCAGCGGGGAGGGACGGAGCAGAGCTGCAGTGTAAAGCAGGAGGGACAGAGCAGAGCTGCAGTGTAAAGCAGGAGGGACAGAGCAGAGCTGCAGTGTAAAGCAGGAGGGACAGAGCAGAGCTGCAGTGTAAAGCAGGAGGGACAGAGCAGAACTGCAGTGTAAAGCAGGAGGGACAGAGCAGAGCTGCAGTGTAAAGCAGGAGGGACAGAGCAGAGCTGCAGTGTAAAGCAGGAGGGACAGAGCAGAGCTGCAGTGTAAGGCAGCGGGGAGGGACGGAGCAGAGCTGCAGTGTAAAGCAGGAGGGACAGAGCAGAGCTGCAGTGTAAAGCAGGAGGGACGGAGCAGAGCTGCAGTGTAAAGCAGGAGGGACGGAGCAGAGCTGCAGTGTAAAGCAGGAGGGACAGAGCAGAGCTGCAGTGTAAAGCAGGAGGGACAGAGCAGAGCTGCAGTGTAAAGCAGGAGGGACAGAGCAGAGCTGCAGTGTAAAGCAGGAGGGACAGAGCAGAGCTGCAGTGTAAAGCAGGAGGGACAGAGCAGAGCTGCAGTGTAAGGCAGCGGGGAGGGACGGAGCAGAGCTGCAGTGTAAAGCAGGAGGGACGGAGCAGAGCTGCAGTGTAAAGCAGGAGGGACAGAGCAGAGCTGCAGTGTAAAGCAGGAGGGATAGAGCAGAGCTGCAGTGTAAAGCAGGAGGCACAGAGAAGAGCTGCAGTGTAAAGCAGGAGGGACAGAGCAGAGCTGCAGTGTAATGCAGGAGGGACAGAGCAGAGCTGCAGTGTAAAGCAGGAGGGACAGAGCAGAGCTGCAGTGTAAGGCAGCGGGGAGGGACGGAGCAGAGCTGCAGTGTAAAGCAGGAGGGACAGAGCAGAGCTGCAGTGTAAAGCAGGAGGGACAGAGCAGAGCTGCAGTGTAAAGCAGGAGGGACAGAGCAGAGCTGCAGTGTAAAGCAGGAGGGACAGAGCAGAGCTGCAGTGTAAAGCAGGAGGGACAGAGCAGAGCTGCAGTGTAAAGCAGGAGGGACAGAGCAGAGCTGCAGTGTAAAGCAGGAGGGACGGAGCAGAGCTGCAGTGTAAAGCAGGAGGGACGGAGCAGAGCTGCAGTGTAAAGCAGGAGGGACAGAGCAGAGCTGCAGTGTAAAGCAGCGGGGAGGGACGGAGCAGAGCTGCAGTGTAAAGCAGGAGGGATGGAGCAGAGCTGCAGTGTAAAGCAGCGGGGACAGAGCAGAGCTGCAGTGTAAAGCAGCGGGGAGGGACGGAGCAGCATTTGTGCCCGATTCTGGCCCTGTCCCTGAGCTGGGACATGATGTGACTTCTTTGTTACTTGTTGGAAGAGGCAAATGGTCACAAGGTCAAAAAACTGCAGGAATTTGTTTTCAGGTCAGGTTTTCCCACAGGGACAGAGAGGTCGGGACCCCGGAGTCTGGAAGTTTAGGAATTTTATAGGCAGCGATTAAATCCCCCAAATCTTCCCGTCGGTCCTCAGGAGCTGGGATTGTGGGGGCGCCGGGTCTATATATTAGTTACCGTGTAGATTGGGTCAGATTGTTGTTACTGCTGAGTGAATATACTCGTTACTCCAGATTTCTCCAGCACGCTCGGGGGTCCTCCGAGTATTTTTTAGTGCTTGGAGATTTAGTTTTTCTTGCCGCAGCTGAATGATTTACATCTGATAGCAGCATAAGTACATGTGGGGATTCCCTAGGAACCAGACAACCCCCACATGTACTTATGCTGCTATCAGATGTAAATTACTCAGCTGCCGCAAGAAAAACTAAATCTCCGAACACTAAAAAATACTCGGAGGACCCCCGAGCATGCTGGGAAATCTGGAGTAACGAGTATATTCGCTCATCACTAGTGGGGACGCTTCTCACAGGCGCCATAACTGCAGCGACGCTGCGTCACCAAGAATTCACCCGACTAATGGAAACCTCGCTGCCAGCCCAGCCGATTCATACAGGGGGCAAACGCCACCGGACCACCGCTGTCATATCAGGAAGATGCGGTATTATCAGGTCACTATTGTTAGCTCATTATACAGCGGTTTCATTAGGGAGTTATAGTGTAGTATTATTATGTGGGCACTGTATGGCGGTATTATTAGGGAGACATATGGCAGTATTATAGCACTGTATGGCGGTATTATTAGGGAGACATATGGCAGTATTATAGCACTGTATGGCGGTATTATTAGGGAGACATATGGCAGTATTATAGCACTGTATGGCGGTATTATTAGGGAGACATATGGCAGTATTATAGCACTGTATGGCGGTATTATTAGGGAGACATATGGCAGTATTATAGCACTGTATGGCGGTATTATTAGGGAGACATATGGCAGTATTATAGCACTGTATGGCGGTATTATTAGGGAGACATATGGCAGTATTATAGCACTGTATGGCGGATACATTGTAACAAGCGGTCCGCTGCCGGAATGTTCTGGGTCACTGACGGCAAGCAGCGGTTGTCTGCAGGACGTCTCACTACAGGAGGGTTCTGCAGACGATCTCTCCGGGGTCCCTGCAGGGTTACAGTAGGGCTGAGATTTCGGGGGGACAGGGACCTCCACCCACATGGAAACTGCTCATTTCCGTAGCCATGGTGAATGAGGCATCTGACTGCGCTGTACAGCTGGCTGCGCTCTCGCCTCCGCTCACTGACCGTCTCTTCTTGGCTCCAGCCCCGAACGCTCATGTTTTTCCAGACAGGAAATATGAATCAAAATAACATCAATTATTAGTGTGTGAGGGGAGCGGTCCGCACTGAGACCCTGGACCCCAAGTGTACAGTCAGGGAGCTCCTCTACCACTGGGTTACTGGGATTGGATCCATGGGATTGTGTCTAATCTGTGATTGTAGCAATGTGATTGTATCTAATCTGTGATTGTATCTAATCTGTGATTGTATTATTATTATTATTTATTATTATAGAGCCATTTAAGTGTTTGTATCTAATCTGTAATTGTATCAATGGGATTGTGTCTGATCTGTGATTGTAGCAATGTGATTGTATCTAATCTGTGATTGTATCTAATCTGTGATTGTATCCATGCGATTGTATCTAATCTGTGATTGTATCCATGTGATTGTATCTAATCTGTGATTGTATCTAATCTGTGATTGTATCCATGCGATTGTATCTAATCTGTGATTGTGTGTAAGTAATGCCTGATTTCCCGCGGTCGCTGCCTGTAATATCCACGTGACATAATATTGGCGATTTCGTGCTCATTATCCTCCGCTCTTTTTCCATCTCTATACGTTTCTATACCCGGACTGTCTGATAATCCGGCAGCCGTCCTTCCGGATTATCAGACTTTCTGTTCTGATTATTTCTGATCGCTGCCGGTCGTTGAGCGGACACTTTCCTCTGACACTTTGGGTTCCACGTTCGGCCCATAGTTTGCAGCGAGATGTCGGAGTGGAGACACAGAATAATCCGCATTGTGTGAACCGGGGGATCCAGACTTCCTGCACATTCCTCTCCCCCCACAAGGGGTTAATGGTAATGAGGCCAATTGGGCTTTTATTGCTTGTGAAGGTCGTAAAGCCGCCACCGATTTATCATAAACACTGTGGTAGATTTACGTCCCCCTCCCCCACCGCTATTTGTGTAGTAAGTGACACCAGAACCGAGGACTCCCAGCATCTGCTGCCATCACCCCCACCCTCCGCTCCTCTGATAGAAATCCCGAATTATGGGCTGAACAGGAACTGGGTCAGAAACAGCAGAACACAGCGGCCATTTCCTCTACATCGCCCTATAGTGCAAATGTGACCATCACCCCTGCTGCTGACAACCGGCCTTATACCAAGTGTGGGGGGTTGTCGGCCTGGACCCTGTTACTATGAGGACATGCGCACCTTTCCCCCTCGCTCTGCCCCTGTTGTGCCCCCGGACTCCTGCAGAACTCTCTGACATCCTGGATAATGCGGATTCAGACGTAGCCGAGGTCACAGCTCTGTGTATGGGGGACTACAAGTCTCATCCATTCAGTGTCACCAATGGGTCCGAAATGTCCATATTTCCAAAGTCATTAAACTGCTCAATCACTGGGAGAGATAATGGGGTCCCGTTCATATAATATCGGGGTCCTGTGATGTGACGCCGCAGCTTATCGCCCAACACTGGAATCCTCCACCAGGGCCTCCTCCATCTTCATCAGGCAGAGGCCAGCTGTGTAGAGACCCGCGAGTCCCTGGCCGGACCCTAAAGAGAGCGCAGGGCCAATATAATGCCACTCCGAAAGTCACGTGTCACCGCGGATGAGATTCAGATGCTGTTTTTCTCAGGGTTAGTCGGACGAGCACAAGATGAGCGGAAGATGAATGCAAGACGAGCGCAAAAGGAGCGCAATTAGAGAGCAAGACGAGTACAAGACAACTGCAAAAGGAGCGCAATTAGAGAGCAAGACGAGTACAAGACAACTGCAAAAGGAGCGCAATTAGAGAGGAAGACGAGTGCAAGACAAGCGCAAAATGAGCGAAATTAGAGAGCAAGACGAGTGCAAGACAAGCGCAAAATGAGCGAAATTAGAGAGCAAGACGAGTGCAAGACAAACACAAGATGAATGCAAGACGAGCGCAAAAGGAGCGCAATTAGAGAGTAAGACGAGTGCAAGATGAATGCAAGATGAGTGCAAAAGGAGCACAATTAGAGAGCAAGACGAGTACAAGACAAGTGCAAAAGGAGCGCAATTACAGAGGAAGACGAGTGCAAGACGAACACAAGACAAATGCAAGACAAGCGCAAAAGGAGCGCAATTAGAGAGCAAGACGAGTACAAGACAAGCGCAAAAGAAGCGCAATTAGAGAGCAAGACGAGTGCAAGTCAAACACAAGATGAATGCAAGACGAGCGCAAAAGGAGCGCAATTAGAGAGTAAGACGAGTGCAAGATGAATGCAAGATGAGCGCAAAAAGAGTGCAATTAGAGAGTAAGACGAGTGCAAGACGAACACAAGATGAATGCAAGGCCAGCGCAAAAGGAGCGCAATTAGAGAGTAAGACGAGTGCAAGATGAATGCAAGATGAGCGCAAAAAGAGTGCAATTAGAGAGCAAGACGAGTGCAAGACGAACACAAGATGAATGCAAGACGAGCGCAATTAGAGAGCAAGACGAGTGCAAGACGAACACAAGATGAATGCAAGGCCAGCGCAAAAGGAGCGTAATTAGAGAGCAAGACGAACACAAGATGAATGCAAGATGAGCGCAAAAGGAGCGCAATTAGAGAGCAAGACGAGTGCAAGACAAGCGCAAAAGAAGCGCAATTAGAGAGCAAGACGAGTGCAAGACAAACACAAGATGAATGCAAGACGAGCGCAAAAGGAGCGCAATTAGAGAGTAAGACGAGTGCAAGATGAATGCAAGATGAGCCCTAAAAGAGCGCAATTAGAGAGTAAGACGAGCGCAAGATGAATGCAAGACGAGCACAAAAGGAGCGCAATTAGAGAGGAAGACGAGTGCAAGACAAATGCAAGACAAGCGCGAAAGGAGCGCAATTAGAGAGCAAGACGAGTGCAAGACGAACACAAGATGAATGCAAGACGAGCGCAAAAGGAGCGCAATTAGAGAGCAAGACGAGTGCAAGACGAACACAAGATGAATGCAAGACGAGCGCAAAAGGAGCGCAATTAGAGAGCAAGATGAGCACAATTATAGAGGAAGATGAGTTCAAGACGAACACAAGACGAGCGCAAGACAAGTGCAATTAGAGAGGAAGACAAATGCAAGACAAGCACAAAAGGAGCGCAATTAGAGAGCAAGATGAGTGCAAGACAAACACATTATGAACGTAAAACAATCATATAATAACTGCAGGACAAATGCAAGACTAACGTAAGATGAATGCAAGAGGAGCGCAAGGTGGAAGCAACATGACAAACAGAAGACAAATGCAAGACAGACACAAGATGAACAGAAGACGGACACAAGATGAATGTAGGTCAGTTGTACTATAAATGCAAGACAATCGCAAGGCTAACGTAAGACAAATGCAAGGTAGACGCCAGATTAATGCACGACGGATGTAAGATGAATGCAAGACAGACGCAAGATAAGCGCAAGAAAAACTCAAGACGAATGCAAGATTATTATTATTATTTATTTATATAGCACCATTAATTCCATGGTGCTGTACACGAGAAAGATGAACACAAGACCAATGTAGGACAAATGTAAGAATGTAAGATTCGTACGAACGTATGATAGACGCACGATGGTTGCTAAATGAATTCAAGACAAATGCAACATGAATGCAAGTTAAAAAAACAAAAGTTGAACTGGAGATGAAGGCACAAACATATTTTTAGAACAGAAAACTCTTCCTCCGGACTGATGAAACCTGGATGTTTGGAGGATGGTTACAGATCAGAGACGTCTGGGTCCTGTGATCTCCATCATCCACTTCTCCTCTTGGTGTAATGTCAGTGCTGAGGATGGATGGGATAGATACAACATGCACGATAATATACTGTGTTACATAATATTTATTATCCACTACATAGTCTATAGTGTATATATACAGTGCATGCTGCACGTAGAGCAGCGCTGAGGCCGCGGTGAGTGTGATGGACGGGTCCAGGTCCTTCGTGTCGCCATATTCTCCCCTCTCATGTTTTTGTTTAGTCTCTGGTTCGTCTCCTCCAAGAAGAGAAAAGAGCTGAAGAATAATATGGAGCAACGAAAGCAACGCTGAATCTACACGTCCAAAATGCCGACACCAAGCGCAAGATCTTCCTTCACGTCTGTTGGCGCCATATTGTGTCAGGAAACATGGCGCCTGCAGATTCATGAACCTCGGAGAACTTGTCTTTTTTGCTTTTTCGCATTACCATCTAATAGCGGCCGCGCTTCCTTCCATGGGAAATATCGGCTTTCCCTTTTTTTTTTTTTTTTTAGTTTGTGTTGTATGTAAATAACTTTATTTTTTTTTTTTTTTTTTTTTTTTAAAAAGCAACAAAATATTTCACAAACATTTTATTCAATTTTGCCCCAAAGAATTCTCAGAAAAGAAATGGCTGCAGGGAGCGGAGAAAAGAGGAATTCTGTGCAATAAGCAAACTGCAGAGCCGTGTTTGTTCTGGCTGCCTGCCCCAATATTTATATGAACTTACAGCCGTTTTTCACGGCGAGGGGCCGTCCCCGGAGAGCGCCTTTCACAAGGATATTTGGCTAAACTTCTATGAGCGCTGTCACATAACCTCTTTGTGCAGTTTGACAGAACATCGACCATGTGAAAAAAAAAAATACAAAATCAGCCACCCATTAATGTTCAAAAAGACTCGCACTTTTTAAAGACGTTCGGAAAATTTTAAAAAAATTCCCTGGTTTTGATGTCACTTGACCGACACAAGCAAAAATAACAAATGTGTTTTACTTCAAAACACCAATAAAAAGAAACCTACATAATAAGTAACTTATGTAAGGTCCCCCCCCAAATCATCAAAGGCGAAGTCTGCGCTCATTCTGCGAGGGGCTGATATCTAACATTAATTATAAGAGGAGGTGCAACAAAAAAACATCATAAATTTGACAGCACAAACGAATTCCATTATTACAGAAATTCAGTTGAAAGATTCTAATTTATAAATATTCTCAATTGTGTTTGATACTTTTCGTTTACATTTAACGTTTTCCGATCACTTTCTAATAGAAGATGTAAATTTACAAATTGTGAAAAGTTTCAAATAGAAAATAAAATGATAAACAAATGTATCAAGAATTCCGGATGTTCGGCTGAAGTTCGCTCCTTTTCCTCCTCGGATACCAGTTTTATTTCTACTTATTTTGCAGGATAGCAGATGGAATAAATAAATATTGGGCTGGAGATTGAATTAATCCGTATTTTCCTTCCCAGTTTCGGGCTGGGACATTAGTATGCGCCAATGTTTATGTTCTGGATTTACATGGGATTAGGTCGCTAATGGCTTCACGTGTAATTACAACCTGCGTGCGGCTCTAAACCTCTGATTATTTGTTGCTCTTCCTAATAAATCCTGGTAATTATTATTTCCCAGTTTGGGTCATTAGATGAGTCACCGGCGGTTTAATGATTATCTGATATGAATGTCATCTGGATGATGTTGGGAGTTTCGCCATCATTCCCCGGAGCGGGGAGGACGCCATGATTATCACATTGTTCAGATCTGGATTATCTCGTTACTGTAATCACCGGAGTCAGTTCACCGTGAAAGGCGTGCGGCGGTTTATAGATTGGCGCCAAGTCAAGAGAGTAGAGATAGGGTTCTCCTCCAACTATGATCTGTGGATTCCTCATGTGATCCTCGTAGTGTTACCCCAATACCTGCGGGTAGTCTGAAGACACAAGAATTAGATTGTTGACTCTTGAATTGATGTTGCGAATTGTTGAATAGCTGCTGCTACCTCGTATATCAGCACCTACAGTTTACTGTGTTGCTATCTCTGGAGGACAGGGATGCAGGTTAATTGGAGAATCGATGTTTGCTAATATGTTGATTACCCATTGTATCAATCCATGTAGCTTGTTGATCTGCAATCGGTAAAGGATAAACCATGCAGATTGATTAAATACTAAATGAGACTTAACCTCTTCCCACCTTCCCCCGACCTGTGGATGATGGCTTGAAGGACAGTTGTGAACTATAAAAGGAGGGTCTGCCTCTTTTCCAAGAGAGAGTCTACAGAACAGCCAAAGCACCATGATTTCATCAATAGGAATATAGATTTGACATTCTACAGCATGCCAGCTTAAGGGACCACAGCCCTAGCTGGAAGAATACAGATCTGCTCCATTAACCATCAATGAATCCATAGAGACATTCGGAGAAGCCAGGTTTGGACCCTCCGGTCAACTGGCCTTGTACCTCAATGGACTGTCATCTTCCTAAGCTTCTTATGACCTCCTTTCTATGTGTGCCACAGGTGAGGTAGTCGGCCCTGGAAGCTCTGAAGTCACAGTTGCTCTAATCCCGGTGAGTCAGCGGAAGGGTGATACTCTGTATTTTGCACCATCTTGGGTAGTTTGCTGGGACTGTTCTATATGTTATCATCTGTTCGTGGTTCAATAAATTATTGCCACACTGTTTTACCCTCACCCTGTGTTGTCTGAATAGGGTTATGCGCATGATAAAATGAGAGCAGGCATGCGGTGGGATGATCCCTGGTCCATTCTGTCTTTCTAAAGATAGCCGCGCCAGCGGATGAGAGCACGCAGTGACCCTCGTGTCTCCACACTGCTATGTCATGCTATTTATGTGCAATTATACTATTGTGAAAACGCTTTTACAGGACAATACGGTCTGCAATATAGAGAAGTGTCTCTGAGTCCTGGACCTCTGCCCCGACGCGCGTGTCACCCAACTTCTTCTGGGGACATTGCTGCTTAAATGCTGTGGTGGCCAATGGGAACCGGAATTGTGGTGACGTGGTTTTCCAAATGAGTGGAACAGCGCATGTGTCAGCTGAATGAATCTTCTGATCTTAAGTGTTCTAGTGCTTTCAAAATCAGAGAGAAAAGATACTAACATGAATGTTCTACAAAAAGGCACCAAACCCAATACTCTCGTTTAACCCTTGTGGGGCTAAGGTGCCAAGCCTGAACATAAGTCTGCTCTCCTGCTTGGCTGCAGATCGTCACCACTTCTCTGCCCCTGATTTGTAATAAGTTTGGGTTACATTTATGGAATTTTGTAAAATGTTTAGGGAGTTTAGAAAGTGGACTCATCTGCCGTGTTTGGTCTTCTCAATGTCAGGGCAGTGCTCCTTAAGGTTGTTAACCCTATAATCTTTGTTACACGGGCACTCGGAATGATACATAATCCCCCTTAGAGCATGAGATGTTTTCTGACAAGTTTTAGTCATCATGGTTTTTGAAAATTTTTGTTTCAATCACATTGCGGGTAATAACCGGGATCTTCTGTTCTGCTGTTCATGTCTCCCCGGATCATAACAGCTATAACTAAAATATCTCTTCACTTGTGGCATCGTCTGGTGAGCTGGCAAAAGGATTTTTTTTAAGTACAGGGTCTTGGTGGACAGTGGGTGGGATGTTGGTAGTTTGGTTGGCATCAGGTGGGATGTTGGTCGTTTGGGTGGCATCGGTGGGCAGTGGGTGGGATGTTGGTAGTGTGGGTGGCATCGGTGGGATGTTGGTAGTTTGGGTGGCATCGGTGGGCAGTGAATGGGATGTTGGTAGTTCTGGTGGCATTGATGGGCAGTGGGTGGGATGTTGGTAGTTTGGTTGGCATCGGGTGGGATGTTGGTAGTTTGGGTGACATCGGTGGGCAGTGGGTGGGATGTTAGTGATGTGGGTGACATTGGTGGGCAGTGGGTGGGATGTTGGTAGTGTGGGTGGCGTCGGTGGGCAGTGGGTGGGATGTTGGTAGTGTGGGTGGCGTCGGTGGGCAGTGGGTGGGATGTTGGTAGTGTGGGTGGCGTCGGTGGGCAGTGGGTGGGATGTTGGTAGTTTGGGTGGCGTCGGTGGGCAGTGGGTGGGATGTTGGTAGTGTGGGTGGCGTCGGTGGGCAGTGGGTGGGATGTTGGTAGTTTGGGTGACGTCGGTGGGCAGTGGGTGGGATGCTGGTTGTTCAGGTGGCACAGTCCTCGGCAATGTCTAGTGTGGGTCCTCTCACCATTGCGCACCCTTACATTTGGGCCCCTCGCCCTTCTTCCTACTCCCTGCCCCCGCTCTCTTCTCTGGTGGCTCCTGCATTCTGACACTCATCACTTTTCCATCATACATTCTCCCCCATTGGCTGGGACGGCAGGATAAGCGTCTTCTTCGCTGATGGCATCCGCTGTTCTCTTCCAGGATTTGCAGCCACATGTATCCCCAGTGTCAGTGAATGGGACCATCCCGCACAATGGAGGTGGTGGTCCCGGCTCAGGTGTCGGGGCGCAGCTCTGCAGCTGTTGGACACGTGAGAAGCCGCGGTGATGGGTCAGTGCTCGGCTCTGCGCTCAGGTCAGAACCACACAGGGACGTCGCAGTGTAATTCTTGTTTGCAGAAGAGATGAGCAGCGCAGGAATGAGGAGATGATCTGCACAAGGGGATTAGGGGCGGCCGGCGGGATTTAAAGGGATGCATCACTGCAATTCCCACAATGCTGAAAATCTGCACAGGAATCCTCGCCACCTGACGGAGACTGTGGCACGTAAAGGGTTAAAGACCAGGTAGCCCCCAACACAGGGAATAAAACGTCTGCCCCTGGGAATGTTGGGTGCCAGCCTGTATGACGTGGGGGTGATCCGCCACATGGGTGACAGCTCTGGGGGGCACCATGTTGGTTGCTTCTCACAGATACCTACCCTCACAAGGATACATACCCCGGCAGGTTGAGCGATCTGGACTCTGGGAAAGCTGAGTGATGGCTCAGGACATCCGTATGCCCAAGGAGGTGGCGAGGGGCAGGCACAAGGGTCTGGTGGGCGCTCCCTGACCCCCTTGTACAGCCGCTGGACTCACCGAGCTGAGGTTTCCTGTTAGTGACTGGATTTGCAGATGCCAGTGGGTGCGAGGTCAGCAGTGCCGCGGCCTGGAGCGTCCACCAGAGGAACTGAACGTCAGCCATGTCGGCAGCGGGGCCGGGGGCTTCATGTGCCCACTCCTCTGTTATGTTCCTGGCGGACGTCATCCTTAGTTTTATAAACTTCTATCCTTTATTATGAAAAGTTCGGCAACGTTTTTACTTTCCATACATCAAAGCGGTGGTCTCCAGCAGGTTCAAAACTAGAACTCCCAGCGTGGGGGGGGGGGGGGGGGCCATGCTGTGTTTTGAGGGGGCATGCTGTGTGTTGGGGGGCATGCTGTGCATTGGGGGCATGCTGTGTGTTGGGGCATGCTGTGCATTGGGGGCATGCTGTGTGTTGGGGGGCATGCAGTGTGTTGGGGGGGCATGCTGTGTGTTGGGGCATGCTGTGCATTGGGGGCATGCTGTGTGTTGGGGGGCATGCTGTGTGTTGGGGGGGCATGCAGTATGTTGGGGCATGCTGTGCATTGGGGGCATGCTGTGTGTTGGGGGGGCATGCAGTGTGTTGGGGCATGCTGTGCATTGGGGGCATGCTGTGCATTGGGGGCATGCTGTGTGTTGGGGGGCATGCAGTGTGTTGGGGGGCATGCAGTGTGTTGGGGCATGCTGTGCATTGGGGGCATGCTGTGCATTGGGGGCATGCTGTGTGTTGGGGGGCATGCAGTGTGTTGGGGGGCATGCAGTGTGTTGGGGCATGCTGTGGATTGGGGGCATGCTGTGCGTTGGGGCATGCTGTGCATTGGGGCATGCTGTGCATTGGGGGCATGCTGTGTGTTGGGGGGCATGCAGTGTGTTGGGGGGGCATGCTGTGTGTTGGGGCATGCTGTGCATTGGGGGCATGCTGTGTGTTGGGGGGCATGCTGTGTGTTGGGGGTATGCTGTGCATTGGGGGCATGCTGTGTGTTGGGGGGGCATGCTGTGTGTTGGGGGTATGCTGTGCATTGGGGGCATGCTGTGTGTTGGGGGGCATGCTGTGTGTTGGGGGTATGCTGTGCATTGGGGGCATGCTGTGTGTTGGGGGGGCATGCTGTGTGTTGGGGGGCATGCAGTGTGTTGGGGGGCATGCTGTGTGTTGGGCTTATGCTGTGTATGGCTGGGCAAGCTGAATGTGGGGGGCATGCTGTGTGTTGGTGGGGCAGGTTGAGTGTTTTAGTCTCAAACTAATGTAATGTAGTAAAAAAATACAACTAAGTGCAGTCACTCTCGTGCTATTTTGTGTTGTTCTCCCATCACTCTCCAGCCTGCAGCCTTGAGTTTTCATCATGGCTGATCATGGCGGTCATGTCTGTGCCTGCCCGGCCGCCGTCTGCCTGAATGACTCCCTGTAGCTGTCACAACGTGTCAAAATATCGACTTAAAATCCTCACAGAAGTTTATTATCAGAAAGACGTCTCATCCCCACTTGATATGCCTGACACGTTCTGTGGGACCCCTCCAGTGATGGCGCGGGGTTGGGGGGACAAGCGCTGAAGGTATTTATCTGCTGCCAACAATCCCAGCAACAATGCTCCAATGTCCTCATCCACCTCCCCGGAAAGCCGGAGAATATTCCCGATTTCATGGTCACTGGATGTTCATAGGGTCTCACCTGTCTCCAGCTTAATTTCAGAATCCAGTGGAGTCAGAGTGGTGATGTCAGGCAGTGCAGTCTAGGTGATGTGTTAGGCGGTGCAGTTTGGGGTGATGTGTCAGGCGGTACAGTCGGGGTGATGTCAGGCAGTGCAATCAGTGATATCATGCGGTACAGTTAGGTTGATGTGTCAGGCGATGCAGTCAGGGTGATGTGTCAGGTGGTACAGTCTGGGTGATGTATCAGGTGCTGCAGTCTGGGTGATGTGTCAGGCTGTGCAGTCAGTGATGTCAGGCGGTACAGTCGGGGTGATGTGTCAGGCGCTGCAGTCAGTGATGCCAGGCGGTACAGTCGGGGTGATGTGTCAGGCTCTGCAGTCCGTGATGTCAGGCGGTACAGTCGGGGTGATGTGTCAGGCGGTACAGTCGGGGTGATGTGTCAGGCTCTGCAGTCCGTGATGTCAGGCGGTACAGTCGGGGTGATGAGTCAGGCGATGCAGTCAGTGATATCAGGTGGTACAGTCGGGGTGATGTGTGAGGCGTTGCAGTCAGTGATGTCAGGCGGTACAGTCGGGGTGATGTGTCAGGCGATGCAGTCAGGGTGATGTGTCAGGCGGTACAGTCGGGGTGATGTTTCAGATGCTGCAGTCAGTGATGTCAGGCGGTACAGTCAGGGTGATGTCAGGCAGTACAGTCGGGGTGAGGTGTCAGGCGGTACAGTCGGGGTGATGTGTCAGGCGGTACAGTCGGGGTGATGTGTCAGGGGGTAAAGTCGGGGTGATGTGTCAGGTGCTGCAGTCAGTGATGTCAGGCGGTGCAGTCAGGGTGATGTCAGGCGGTACAGTCGGGGTGATGTGTCAGGCGGTACAGTCGGGGTGATGTGTCAGGCGGTACAGTCGGGGTGATGTGTCAGGGGGTACAGTCGGGGTGATGTGTCAGGTGCTGCAGTCAGTGATGTCAGGCGGTACAGTCGGGGTGATGTGTCTGGCGGTACAGTCGGGGGTGATGTGTCTGGCGGTACAGTAGGGGGTGATGTGTCAGGCACTGCAGTCAGTGATGTCAGGCGGTACAGTCGGGGTGAGGTGTCAGGCGGTACAGTCGGGGTGATTTGTCAGGTGGTACATTCGGGGTGATGTGGTCAGGCACTGCAGTCAGTGATGTCAGGCGGTACAGTCGGGGTGATTGGTCAGGCGGTACATTCGGGGTGATGTGTCAGGCAGTATAGTCGGGGTGATGTATCAGGCGCTGCAGTCAGTGATGTCAGGCGGTACAGTCGGGGTGATGTGTCAGGCGGTACAGTCGGGGTGATGTGTCAGGCACTGCATTCAGTGATGTCAGGCGGTACAGTCGGGGTGATGTGTCAGGCGGTACAGTCGGGGTGATGTGTCAGGCACTGCAGTCAGTGATGTCAGGCGGTACAGTCGGGGTGATGTGTCAGGCGGTACAGTCTGGGTGATGTGTCAGGCAGTATAGTCGGGGTGATGTATCAGGCGCTGCAGTCAGTGATGTCAGGCGGTACAGTCGGGGTGATGTGTCAGGCGGTACAGTCGGGGTGATGTGTCAGGCACTGCATTCAGTGATGTCAGGCGGTACAGTCGGGGTGATGTGTCAGGCGGTACAGTCGGGGTAATGTGTCAGGCACTGCATTCAGTGATGTCAGGCGGTACAGTCGGGGTGATGTGTCAGGCGGTACAGTCGGGGTGATGTGTCAGGCGGTACAGTCTGGGTGATGTGTCAGTCCCTGCAGTCAGTGATGTCAGGCGGTACAGTCGGGGTGATGTGTCAGGCGGTACAGTCGGGGTGATGTGTCAGGCGGTACAGTCGGGGTGATGTGTCAGGCGATGAAGTCAGTGATGTCAGGCACATCTTGCTTTTCAGGGAGGTCCTGTCTCCGTTCTTTCTGTGTTTTTCCAGGGTGACCTGCAGGATTCCTGAACAGGGGAGAATTCACTTTTCCAGCAGCAGATGAATTTTGCATTGAAGCTGAAGGTCCCAGAGCGAGAACAGCAGGAAGAGGGAGCAGGAAGCCCAGACGGGGTCCTGAGCAGACAATGGCTCATTCTCAGCGCCCTGTACACCTGCGTCTCTGCGGGCAAAGCTGTGGGCAATACTCTGCTAATCCGCTACACCAGGTCGTGCTCATGTGGCGCCGGCGCAGGTTTATAAACACAACGGTCCGGTGAAATATGGAGCTTGTCTGCCCTGAACCTAAAAAGAAAATTGAGGGGTTTGTGATTTAGTGTGAAGATGTAGAAGCTTGTACAGATGATATTGTCAGTAATTCTCATACACTGACTGCAGCCGACGTAGATAACTACAATCACTTATCATCGGCTTCCAATGTGTCCGTAAAAAATATTGTCTGTCTGTGAGATTTTGATAAAGCGTCCAGAAAAGTTACAAGTCAAGTTGGCAACCCATGTCATACGCTTCTCATGCCTGTGTTGTGCCCATGTCATGCCTATGTCGTGTCTGCGTTGTGCTTATATTGTTCCTGTGTTGTGCCCATGTCGTGCCTGCATTATGCACATCTCTTGCCGATCCCCATCTCTTGCAGGACCCCATCTCTTGCAGGACCCCATCATTGCGGGTCCCCATTTCTTGCAGGACCCCATCTCTTGCGGGTCCCCATCTCTTGCAGGACCCCATCTCTTGCAGGACCCCATTTCTAGCAGGACCCCATCTCTTGCCGGACCCCATCTCTTGCAGGACCCCATCTCTTGCAGGACCCCATCTCTTGCCGGACCCCATCTCTTGCCGGACCCCATTTCTTGCCGGACCCCATTTCTTGCCGGACCCCATTTCTTGCAGGACCCCATTTAATAATCTTTATTTTTATATAGCGCTAACATATTCCGCAGCGCTTTACAGTTTGTACACATTATCATCACTGTCCCCGATTGGGCTCACAATCTAGAATTCCTATCAGTATGTCTTTGGAATGTGGGAGGAAACCGGAGTGCCCGGAGGAAACCCACGCAAACACGGAGAGAACATACAAACTCTTTGCAGATGTTGTCCTGGGTGGGATTAGAACCCAGGACCCCAGCGCTGCAAGGCTGCTGTGCTAACCACTTCGCCACCGTGTTGCCCGTGTTGCCCATTTCTAGCAGGACCCCATTTTTTGCGGGTCCCCATCTCTTGCGGGTCCCCATCTCTTGCAGGACCCCATCTCTTGCCGGTCCCCATCTCTTGCCGGACCCCATTTCTTGCCGGTCCCCATCTCTTGCGAGTCCCCATCTCTTGCAGGACCACGTCTCTTGTGGGTCCCCATCTCTTGCCGGACCCCATCTCTTGCAGGACCACATCTCTTGCCGGTCCCCATCTCTTGCCGGACCCCATTTCTTGCCGGTCGCCATCTCTTGCGGGTCCCCATCTCTTGCAGGACCACGTCTCTTGTGGGTCCCCATCTCTTGCTGGACCCCATCTCTTGCCGGACCCCATCTCTTGCAGGACCACATCTCTTGCGGGTCCCCATCTCTTGCAGGACCCCATCTCTTGCCAGACCCCATCACTTGCCGGACCCCATTTCTTGCAGGACCCCATCTCATCAAACTGTGTCCACATCCATCCCCCCACTCCCAATACTGTGTCTGCACCCATCCCCCACTCTCCATACTGTGTCTGCACCCATCCCCACCTCTCCACATACTGTGTCTGCATCCATCCACCCACTCCCCATACTGTCTGCACCCATCCCCACCACTCCACATACCATCTGCATCCATCCACTCACCATACTGTGTCTGCAGCAATCCCCCTCACTCCCCATACTGTGTGTGCACCCATCCCCTTTCCCCATACTGTTTCCTCATAAATGCTCCCCATCTTCACCTTGCTCCTCATATTATGCCTTCAAATTTTTCTCGTGACTGCATCTGTCCCTTCCTTGCTCTCCAAACGTGTGTCCTCCGATCTTCCCCATTACACTAACTCTCCCCAACCCCACACTACATTTTCCCCACCCCTCCCTTCCACACTAAATCTCCCCCCACACTGAATCCCCCCACGTTACACTGAATCTTCGGTATCTTCAGCACTTACCACCAATGTGCGCCGGCGAGTGACGTCAGCAGCGTGATCACATGACCTGTCAACCGGCGGTCAGAGCATCTGAAAGATGCGAGCACAGTTGATCCCTGGGAGCCGGCGCTGCAGCTTCTGTGATGCAGCTGTCAGTCTGACAGCCAGCTCATAGAACAGCCGATTCCCAGTCCAGGGGCAGAATGCAGCCTCTGAGGAGACACCTAGGAACTCCGCATTAGGCGGCCCAACAGCGCCCCCCTGCCGGCTGCACCCAGGGCACATGCCCCTCCTGCGTCTCTAGGCTGCAGTGTCGGCCGTATTGTTCTCGGTCATTGTCCTTGTGTATATGGCAGTGCTTGGGGTCGGTGATAATAAACAATATTCATTTTCTCCAGCACACAACATGTTAACGGCACAGTTTTGCAGGCGGCCAGGCTCCGGTGCTCCTGCCCTCGCCGCCCGGTGTTGGGTTACACAGCTCGCTGGCATTTATTTGACTTTTCACATGATTCCTACATTTCTTTCCTGCATTTTATTAGGTTAATAAAGCCTTGGATTTGGGATCGCGGCGTCCCAGGGGGGACATTACCCGTCACTCACAGCAGAGCCGAGTGTCTCCTCCACCTTCACTTCAGAGGATGACACCGCTCCGCTCCTCCTCATCACTGGGGGAAGGGGACGTGGAAATGGCGCCAAATGTTGCACAAGTCGCGGAAAGTGCAATTCCACCACGTATAAAGCAGCGGATCAATATGGCGCTTGTTCTCAGCTCCTTTTTATGGCTATTCTCCACCACTTCAGTTTCATTACATAAAGTCTAGAAATCACCGCAGCAAACAGAACATTAAATGCCGCTAATTACCGCCAGGTAACGAGGCGGCCGCCCCACGGGGACTTTATTGGCTGCATTAAAGTGTCACTGCAAATATAAAGTCGCTGTGTGGAAGACAAGTTTATGACGCCGTGAAGTCACAGAGGCTCAGCTTTCACGGGCAAATCAGTTTTCATAGGGGGGGGTGCAACAGCAGACTCCATTAACCCCTATGGTCCACAGAGAGGGCGCCAGGATAGTGAATGGACCTGGAGAAAGTCCCCGACGCAGATTGTTATAATCCTAAAGACAACGTCCGTAAGGACAGCACACATTACAGGGGTTCTTCACTGCTTCTAGGCGGTAAAGACTGCCCAATATTTCCTGCCGGGTGTTAATAGACCCAATGGAGACCTAACGGTTTCTTCTGCCTTCCATTGGGGCTGCACAGAGAATGGACGGGGCGTAACTACAATGGGTGCAAGAGTTGCTGTTGCACCTGGACCCTGGAGTCTAGGGGGCCCATATGAAAAGACCATTAAAGACTTGCAATAATTGGGGGCCCCATTGGAGCTTTTTCATTTTGGCCCATGAGCTTTACCGAGAATGGAGAGACTGAAGATTGGAGACTGGTTTCCACCTTTTTTGTTTTTCTTCAGCACTCTTGGGTTGGTCCACATTTCCCATCATTTATGGAGCCTTGTGGTCCGTACTGAGACTTTGGGGCCCAGATGCAGCGTTTTGGGTCGATGCTCGGGACACACAGCCTGTTTTGCACTTGGACCAGAGGGGGACCGCTGTGGGGGTCCGCGGGGGGGTCAGGGCAGGGATGTGTTGTAAGTGGCAGCGAATCCAAGCGAGGTGAGACCTTCCCTACGAGGCCGGTGCCGTAATAACAAACCCAGCCTGTTATGCAAGATGTACGTCAACACCCGCTCTCCATGAGGTTATCACAGCCTCCTTCATGTTCCATACTTTATTAATCCAACCGAGCGGCGCAGGAATCCGACCGGCTGGAAAATAAACACTGAAATACGCAGTGTAAACAGCAGCTAGCGTACGCGGGAGCGACCAATCGGGAGGAGCGGCGGGCGCGTCACCGCGCATGCTACATTATTCACCTTATTCAATCCAGGTCATAATAAAAAAATCACAAAGTATTAAATATTCCAGAATAAATTGTATAAAGGGAGAAATAAATCCTGATCCCTC
The DNA here is from genome assembly GCF_032444005.1 of Ranitomeya imitator. Classification (NCBI taxonomy): domain Eukaryota; kingdom Metazoa; phylum Chordata; class Amphibia; order Anura; family Dendrobatidae; genus Ranitomeya; species Ranitomeya imitator. Next base: position 152,517,769 of record NC_091290.1, on the reverse strand, counting down.
GGCGGTAGCGCAATTCTGCGATGCCATATGTGTGAGAATCACGCGGCTTAGGGACGTTGGATAGAACAGATGTGAAATAATAAGCTGATATCGTTTTCCTGGCCCAGTGGAAAAACCTCTGCGATATAATGATAATGTTCCGTTATAATGCGGAGCCTCCACTGCGCATTATATGATTATGTGGTGGCAGTAAATCGCCGCCACTAATAACCTACAATTTAGATCCGAGGAGACGTCGGCAAATATTGGTTTCTTTTCTTTTTTTTTTTTGGCTTTTTGATTATTTTTAGATCCAGTCTTAAAAAACTGCAATGATGGGAGCGGTGAAAAACCCATCGGGATCCTGTAAAGCCACCTCTACACCCCCTTTATTCTTGTTCTGTGTGGCCCCCGGAGGTGAAAAGAGCATTAACTCCACCGGGTGAATGGCGGCATTGACGCCAATGTTATCACTTCTCAGGATTTGTCCTTTCTGGGGGGGGGGGGGAGAAAAATAAACAAAATCTGTCAGAGTTGGATGTTTTTTATTAAAGAATAATTCACTTCTTTTAGGGTAATATTAGAATTCTAGGAACACATTGTAGAGATTACGAGAAAAGCTGCAAAAGTCAAGGAAAAATTAGATTTCCAGGGGTAAAAAAAACCCAATTCAATGTATCTCCAATGTGTAGAATTATGGTTCTTGCTGTTTCCCATTCTCAAATTCAGAGTATAGAAGAGCAAATAAGTCACTTTGTTACTATATTGTTTATGTTTCATTTATTATATTAAAATAATAACGATTAATTATATTGATACTAGTTTTATTTGTAAATTGCTTATGACCCTTTTATCTCTGAGATTTTAGTTAATTTCTATCTCATCCCTAAGTTCTCGTCTATGTCTCGAATCACACAGGAAGGTTTTACATCAGTTTTTTTTTAGAATGAACGAACTTTCAAAAAGTTTTGTTAATTCATTTTTTTTTTTTTTTTTTTTTTTTTAGACTTTTGAGATACTTTTTTTTTTCAGATATTTTTTTTCTATGCATGAAAAAACTCCATTCATAAAATAAATTTGCAAAAAACTTTAAAAGGACCCATTATACAATTCTGTGCAAAAATTGCAGTTTTTAAGAAAATCTTTGCTAATATTTGGGTTTTTTTTTTTTTGTTAAAAAAAAATCTGAAAATGTTTTGAAAAATTCCATTAAAAAAGCGACTTTTTTTTTCTCAGTTGACACAATTTTACAGACTTTTTCAATAGAAAATGAAAATTAATAAAATGTAAAATGTTAATATTATAACTTAGTTGCGTGAGTTTGGAGGGGAACGAGGGCGAGAATGGGGCTCATTTTTCCCCCTGCCTGTGTCTGGATTGGCAGATGGGGGAGGGGGTGATGTATTTTCCTTGTAAAGTGGAAAGTTGTTTTTTTTTTTCTTTCCTTATTTTTCTTCCACAACTGAACTGTTTACTGTGTAAATAATAAAGCCGAAAACATAACACGGTCGTCGCTTCATTGGGAAACGTAAACACCAAACTTCCAGATTTCGTTTTGTTTTCACCAGCAAGGTTCTTATGTAAGAGGCGAATTATTCCTGCGCCTCTGCACATTTACTCCAGGATCCTCGGCTGCTGCTAGGAAAGCGAAAAAATCCGAAACTTTTAACGTTCTGATTCTGTAAATACGGAGAAAAAGAAAGAAACATCCCCCAGAGTAAGTCCTCACCCCACATCTCCTGCTCTTCAGTGTCTGCGGAATTGATATTAATTAATATTTCATGTAACATTGATGGGTTTTCGTTTTAAGAAATAGTTTTTACAATTATTATTATTATCAGTTATTTTTGGCATGAAACCAATACATCTGTCATTGACATCATCATCATTATTATGCTTTATGTTATTAAGATTTTTCTCTATGTTATTATTGGTAGAAGTTTGTTTTTATCACTTAGAACTTAACTTCTTTCTTAAATCTTCATCATTCCAACTTTTAGGATAAGTTTCTAATTGTAAAAGTTCAGTGAGAAAAATTGTATGTATTAACTGTAATAATGTCTTGTGGAAACACACAATGTATCCTGTTTTTCATTTATTTCTGGTTCCCTAAAAAGATGTTGTTTTTTTCCTTGATTTTAAAAGAAATCAAAATAGTAATAATCATCATCATCATCATCATCATAATAATCCTGCTGAGAATCTTTATTCATTGAGGGTTTTTTTTAAAGTAAAATATTATACATGATATCTAAAATCAATTCACCACAACATTGTTTTATATTTTTCTTAATTTTTAAATGGAATTTAGACAAATATTGATAATAATAATAATAGTAATAATATAACCATTATTCATTGTAATGACAATGTATAACATTTTTGGTGACCGAGTAATATCTTTAAGTAAAACATCTAATGTTCAGGAATCTTCTATAAAATTCCTTTTTTATATCTATATATATATATATATATATATATATATATATATATATATATATCACTCATGACTCATACATTATATTTATTGACTTGAGTTGAATTGGACTTGAATGATATAAAATATTTAAAAACTCGTTTTCATTGGTAAATCTTTAAAAAATAAAAATGACAAAACTGTAACCCTGGAAAGATTCATTATGTTTATCCATATTTACTATTTCTAAATCTTCTTTTGCTGTTCTGTATTTTCTTTAGTTCCTTAGATAATAAATTAGAAATTAAATTATTATTCTTTTCATTATTGGTTATTTAGGATCAGGATTTCTGCAGACCTTATATCTATCTCTATGTATCTATCCATGTATGATCTATGATACTTTATCACGTCCTTATAATACTTTTCTATATTTATCAAATTTTAATGATACATTTACCTGGGTTTTAGCTCACTATAATACTTTTCTCTCTGTATTAGCTCTGTGTAACACTTTTTCCTTCTGTGTTACTTCTCTATGACACTCGTCTCTTTATCACCTCTCTGTGATATTTTTATATCTGTATCACCTCCTTATAATACTTTTCTCAATGTATCACATCCTTATATTTTTATTTCTGTATCACCTCCCAATAATACTTTGATCTATGTATCACGTCCTTATAATACTTTTCCCTATGTGTCACCAATTTAAGATACATTTATCTGCGTTTCAGCTCGCTATGTTACCTTTCTCTCTGTATTATCTCCTTATGACACTTTTCTCTTTGTATCACCTCCTTATGCTATATTTATCTGTTTCTGTTCCTTATACTTTTCTATATGTATCACCTTTCTATGATATTTTTTATCTATGTATCACCTCCTTATGATACTTTTCTGCTTCACCTCCTTATGATACTTTTCTCTATGTATTACCTCCCTATACTTTTCTCTGTTTCACCTCCTTATGATACTTTTCTCTATGTATCACCTCCTTATACTTTTCTCTATGTATCACCTCCTTATGATACTTTTCTCTATGTATCACCTCCTTATGCTTTTCTCTGTATCACCTCCTTATGATACTTTTCTCTATGTATCACCTCTTTATACTTTTCTGTTTCACCTCCTTATATTTTTTATTTCTGTATCACCTCTCTATTATATTTTTTTATTTATGTATCACCTTTATGATACATTACCTGTGTTTCCCCTCCTTATGATACTTTTCTCTATGTATCACCTCCTTACAGGCTCGGACCGGCCCATAGGGGTACAGGGGAATCCCCCGGTGGGCCCCTGTGCAGAACTGGGCCTCCAAACCCACTGTATGGGCAGTACTTGTCATAATTCACTTTATTCACTCTGTACAGAAAAAAACAGCATCTCATTCATTAACCAAACTACTCACTTTATTATTATATAGAGATATAGGTACATTTGTGAACCAGGTTTGCATAATATTTGCATGCAGGTTAAAAGTGGGCCCCCAAAGTCAATGTTACTGGTGCTCCCTTGGCACCCCAGTCCGACTTCCTCCTTATGATACTTTTCTCTATGTGTCACCTCCTTATGATACTTTTCTCTGTTTCACCTCCTTATAATACTTTTCTCTGTTTCACGTCCTTATGATACTTTTTTCTATGTATCACCTCCTTATGATACTTTTTTCTCTGTTTCGCCTCCTTATGATACTTTTCTCTATGCATCACCTCCTTTTGATACTTTTTTTCTATGTATCACCTCCTTATGATACTTTTCTCTGTTTCACCTCCTTACGATACTTTTCTCTATGTATCACCTCCTTATGATACTTGTTGTGAATTCTGTGGTCACAAGTGGTATTGCAGTCTCTGGGCGTCCTCCCTCAGGTGTTTTGGTGAGCTCGTTGGCTGCCTTGCTATTTAGCTCCACCTGAGTCTGTCTTCCTTGCTCCTTGTCAATGTTCCAGTGTTGGATCTGAGCTACTGCATCTTTCCTTGGGCCTGCTGCTCTGCTAGATAAGTGCTTCTAGTTTGTTTTCTGTTTTTTCTGTCCAGCTTGTTATTATCTTTTGCTGGAAGCTCTGAGAAGCAAAGGGGTGCACCGCCGTGCTGTTAGTTCGGCACGGTGGGTCTTTTTTGCCCCTTTGCGTGGTTTTCGTTTTAGGGTTTTTTGTAGACTGCATAGTTCTCTTTGCTATCCTCGCTCTGTCTAGAATATCGGGCCTCACTTTGCTGAATCTATTTCATTCCTACGTTTGTCTTTTCATCTTGCTAACAGTCATTATATGTGGGGGCTGCCTATTCCTTTGGGGTATTTCTCTGAGGTAAGTCAGGCTTGTATTTCTATCTTCAGGCTAGTCAGCTCCTCAGGCAGTGCCGAGTTGCATAGGTAGTGATAGGCGCAATCCACTGCTGCTTCCAGTTGTGTGAGGACAGTTCAGGTACTGCAGTCTACAGAGATTCCACGTCTCAGAGCTCGTCCTATTGTTTTGGGTTTTTGCCAGATCTCTGTATGTGCGCTGATTACTGCACGCTGTGTTGCCTGATTGCCAGCCATAACAGCCCGGTAACTCACATGCCTTGTCAGTGTCATCCTAGTCACTGCATTCGCCACTCTGCTCCTCCCCGTGTCAGGTCGTCTCGCTGAGCTGCCTCTTGAAGTAAACTCAGCACTGCTGCTTCCGCGTTCTGTTTTACCTGGCTATAGGAAGGCCAGACTCTGCAGGAATGTAACAGTACAAGGAGCCAATTCAATGATTTCCAATAGAGGGAAAAAAGAAATCCTGACATCATTTTTTTTTCTTAGCTCTGTCTTCAGTCTTTTTTTTCCCCTAGACATTAGAGTGCTTCAGGACACAGCTGTGGACATGGATATTCAGGCTCTGTGCTCCTCAATGGATAATCTCGTTGTAAATGTACAAAAGATTCAAGATACTATTGATCAGAAATCGATGCTAGAACCAAGAATTCCGATTCCTGATTTGTTTTTTGGTGACAGAACTAAGTTCCTGAGCTTCAGAAATAATTGTAAGCTATTTTTGGCCTTGAAACCTCATTCTTCTGGTAATCCTATTCAACAGGTTTTGATTATTATTTCTTTTTTGCGCGGCGACCCACAGGACTGGGCGTTTTCTCTTGCACCAGGAGATTCTGCATTGAGTAATATTGATGCATTTTTCCAGGCGCTGGGATTGCTTTACGATGAGCCTAATTCAGTGGATCAAGCTGAGAAAAATCTGCTGGCTTTATGCCAGGGTCAGGATGATGTAGAACTATATTGTCAGAAATTTAGAAAATGGTCAGTACTCACTCTGTGGAATGAATCTGCACTAGCGGCTTTGTTCAGAAAGGGTCTCTCTGAAGCTCTTAAGGATGTAATGGTGGGATTTCCTATGCCTGCTGGTTTGAATGAGTCTATGTCCTTGGCCATTCAGATCGGTCGTCGCTTGCGCGAGCGTAAATCTGTGCACCATCTGGCGGTATTGTCTGAGAGTAAGCCTGAGCCTATGCAGTGCAACAGGACTATGACTAAAGTAGAACGGCACGAACACAGACGTCTGAACAGACTGTGTTTCTATTGTGGTGATTCTACTCATGCTATTTCTAATTGTCCTAAACGCACTAGGCGGTTCGATAGCTCTGCCGTTATTGGTACTGTACAGTCCAAATTCCTTTTGTCCATTACCTTAATGTGCTCTTTGTCATCATATTCTGTCATGGCGTTTGTGGATTCAGGCGCTGCCCTGAATCTGATGGATTTGGATTATGCTAAACGTTGTGGATTTTTCTTGGAGCCTTTGCGGTGTCCTATTCCGTTGAGAGGAATTGATGCTACACCTCTGGCCAAGAATAAGCCTCAGTACTGGGCCCAGCTGACCATGTGCATGGCTCCTGCACATCAGGAAGTTATTCGCTTTCTGGTACTGCATAATTTGCATGATGTGGTCGTGTTGGGATTGCCATGGCTACAAACCCATAATCCAGTATTGGATTGGAACTCTATGTCGGTAACCAGCTGGGGTTGTCAGGGAGTACATGGTGATGTTCCATTTTTGTCTATTTCGTCATCCATTCCTTCTGACATCCCAGAGTTCTTGTCGGACTTTCAGGATGTATTTGAAGAGTCCAAGTCTGATGCCCTACCTCCGCATAGGAATTGTGATTGTGCTATCGATTTGATTCCTGGTAGTAAATTCCCTAAAGGTCGATTATTTAATTTGTCCGTACCTGAACACACCGCTATGCGCAGTTATGTGAAGGAGTCCCTGGAGAAGGGACATATTCGCCCATCGTCGTCACCATTGGGAGCAGGGTTCTTTTTTGTAGCCAAGAAGGATGGTTCGCTAAGACCGTGTATTGATTACCGCCTTCTTAATAAGATCACTGTTAAGTTTCAGTATCCCTTGCCATTGATTTCTGACTTGTTTGCTCGGATTAAGGGGGCTAGTTGGTTTACTAAGATTGATCTTCGTGGTGCGTATAATCTGGTGAGAATCAGGCAGGGAGATGAATGGAAAACGGCATTTAATACGCCCGAGGGTCATTTTGAGTATCTGGTGATGCCGTTCGGACTTGCCAATGCTCCATCTGTTTTTCAGTCTTTTATGCATGACATTTTTCGTGAGTATCTGGATAAATTCTTGATTGTTTACTTGGATGACATTTTGATCTTCTCAGATGATTGGGAGTCTCATGTAAAGCAAGTCAGAATGGTTTTCCAGGTACTGCGTGCTAATTCCTTGTTTGTGAAGGGATCAAAGTGTCTCTTCGGTGTGCAGAAAGTTTCATTTTTGGGGTTCATCTTTTCCCCTTCTACTATCGAGATGGATCCGGTTAAGGTTCAGGCCATCCAGGATTGGACTCAGCCGACATCTCTAAAAAGTTTGCAGAAATTCCTGGGCTTTGCTAATTTTTATCGTCGCTTCATCTGTAATTTTTCTAGCATTGCCAGACCATTGACCGATTTGACCAAGAAGGGTGCTGATTTGGTTAATTGGTCTTCTGCTGCCGTGGAAGCTTTTCAGGAGTTGAAGCGTCGTTTTTGCTGTGCCCCTGTGTTGTGTCAACCTGATGTTTCTCTTCCGTTCCAGGTCGAGGTTGATGCTTCTGAGATTGGTGCAGGGGCGGTTTTGTCACAGAGAGGTTCTGGTTGCTCAGTGTTCAAACCATGTGCTTTCTTTTCCAGGAAATTTTCTGCTGCTGAGCGTAATTATGATGTGGGCAACCGAGAGTTGCTGGCCATGAAGTGGGCATTCGAGGAGTGGCGTCATTGGCTTGAGGGTGCTAAGCATCGCGTGGTGGTTTTGACTGATCATAAGAACCTTACTTATCTTGAGTCTGCCAAGCGCTTGAATCCTAGACAGGCCCGTTGGTCGTTATTTTTTGCTCGTTTTGATTTTGTGATTTCATACCTTCCGGGCTCTAAAAATGTGAAGGCGGATGCTCTGTCTAGGAGTTTTGTGCCCGACTCTCCGGGGTTATCTGAGCCGGCGAGTATCCTCAAGGAAGGAGTCATTGTGTCTGCCATCTCCCCTGATTTGCGGAGAGTGTTGCAGAAATTTCAGGCTAATAAACCTGATCGTTGTCCGGCCGAGAAACTGTTCGTCCCTGATAGGTGGACTAGTAAAGTTATCTCTGAACTTCATTGTTCGGTGCTGGCCGGTCATCCAGGAATCTTTGGTACCAGGGAGTTGGTTGCTAGATCCTTTTGGTGGCCGTCTCTGTCGCGGGATGTGCGTGCTTTTGTGCAGTCCTGTGGAATTTGTGCTAGGGCTAAGCCCTGCTGTTCACGTGCCAGTGGGTTGCTTTTGCCCTTGCCGGTCCCGAAGAGGCCTTGGACACATATTTCGATGGATTTCATTTCTGACCTTCCCGTTTCTCAAAAGATGTCTGTCATTTGGGTGGTCTGTGATCGCTTTTCTAAAATGGTCCATCTGGTGCCCTTGGTTAAATTGCCTTCCTCCTCTGATTTGGTGCCTTTGTTCTTCCAGCATGTGGTTCGTTTACATGGCATTCCTGAGAATATTGTTTCTGACAGAGGTTCCCAGTTTGTCTCAAGGTTCTGGCGAGCCTTTTGTGGTAGGATGGGCATTGACCTATCTTTTTCCTCGGCCTTCCATCCTCAGACTAATGGCCAGACCGAACGAACCAATCAGACCTTGGAAACATATCTGAGATGTTTTGTTTCCGCTGACCAGGATGATTGGGTGTCATTTTTGCCGTTGGCTGAGTTCGCCCTTAATAATCGGGCCAGCTCGGCTACCTTGGTCTCTCCATTTTTCTGCAATTCTGGGTTCCATCCTCGTTTCTCTTCAGGACAGGTTGAGTCTTCGGACTGTCCTGGTGTGGATTATGTGGTGGACAGGTTGCAGCAGATCTGGACTCAGGTAGTGGACAATTTGACCTTGTCCCAGGAGAAGGCTCAGCTTTTCGCTAATCGCAGACGCCGTGTGGGACCCCGACTTCGTGTTGGGGATCTGGTTTGGTTATCTTCTCGTCATATACCTATGAAGGTTTCCTCTCCTAAATTTAAACCTCGTTTTATTGGTCCGTATAGGATTTCTGAGATTCTCAATCCGGTGTCTTTTCGTCTGACCCTCCCAGACTCCTTTTCCATACATAATGTATTCCATAGGTCGTTGTTGAGGAGATACGTGGCACCTATGGTTCCATCTGTGGAGCCTCCTGCCCCTGTTTTGGTGGAGGGGGAATTGGAGTATATTGTGGAGAAGATTTTGGATTCTCGTGTCTCTAGACGGAAACTCCAGTATCTGGTCAAATGGAAGGGTTATGCTCAGGAAGATAATTCCTGGGTCTTTGCCTCTGATGTCCATGCCCCAGATCTTGTTCGTGCCTTTCATGTGGCTCATCCTGGTCGGCCTGGGGGTTCTGGTGAGGGTTCGGTGACCCCTCCTCAAGGGGGGGGTACTGTTGTGAATTCTGTGGTCACAAGTGGTATTGCAGTCTCTGGGCGTCCTCCCTCAGGTGTTTTGGTGAGCTCGTTGGCTGCCTTGCTATTTAGCTCCACCTGAGTCTGTCTTCCTTGCTCCTTGTCAATGTTCCAGTGTTGGATCTGAGCTACTGCATCTTTCCTTGGGCCTGCTGCTCTGCTAGATAAGTGCTTCTAGTTTGTTTTCTGTTTTTTCTGTCCAGCTTGTTATTATCTTTTGCTGGAAGCTCTGAGAAGCAAAGGGGTGCACCGCCGTGCTGTTAGTTCGGCACGGTGGGTCTTTTTTGCCCCTTTGCGTGGTTTTCGTTTTAGGGTTTTTTGTAGACTGCATAGTTCTCTTTGCTATCCTCGCTCTGTCTAGAATATCGGGCCTCACTTTGCTGAATCTATTTCATTCCTACGTTTGTCTTTTCATCTTGCTAACAGTCATTATATGTGGGGGCTGCCTATTCCTTTGGGGTATTTCTCTGAGGTAAGTCAGGCTTGTATTTCTATCTTCAGGCTAGTCAGCTCCTCAGGCAGTGCCGAGTTGCATAGGTAGTGATAGGCGCAATCCACTGCTGCTTCCAGTTGTGTGAGGACAGTTCAGGTACTGCAGTCTACAGAGATTCCACGTCTCAGAGCTCGTCCTATTGTTTTGGGTTTTTGCCAGATCTCTGTATGTGCGCTGATTACTGCACGCTGTGTTGCCTGATTGCCAGCCATAACAGATACTTTTCTCTATGTATCACCTCCTTATGATACTTTTCTCTATGTATCACCTCCTTATGATACTTTTCTCTGTGTCACCTCCTTATGATACTTTTCTCTATGTATCACCTCCTTATGATACTTTTCTCTATGTATCACCTCCTTTTGATACCTTTCTCTTTGTATCACCTCCTAGTACTTTTCTCTATGTATCACCTCTTCATGATACATTTATCTTTGTTTCAGCTATGATACTTGTATTATTTTATCACCTCCTTATGATACTTATATTATTGTATCGCCTCCCTATAGAAATGCTTAGAGCGTATAGCATGCAGAGTGAAATAATAATATACATATTAAGTTCAATATTAAATGTGATTTTTGCCTTTTTTTGTATTATTTACGGATTGTTTTAACTTGTGATAAGTGCAATGTTTTACATTTTTTCTCCTTGTTTTTGTCCAATAAGAGACTTTCCCAACAAGAAACCGCAACTCATCGGAGGGCAAAATGCACCAACCTTCGTCCTGTATTACTCTTGCATTATAGAAGTGAAAAGTGTCTCAATTCTAGAAGATTTGGGAACTTGTGAGACACCAAGAAAGTGAATTTCCACAGTTTTGTTCAATTGTATTTTTAACTGGTGCATAGAAAGTAATCTAAGTGAATGAGCCGCCATCTCTCACATGTCAGAGTCTCAGGGCCTGACTGTCCTCACACTGCACCACTGGCATCTCCTCAAAAGTTTTAATGAACTTTTTAAGAAAATAAAGTCATGTAGCTTTTACTAGGAAACTGCTGGAATGTGACCGCCAGGAGGTGATGTGTGTTTACTGCTCTTGGGTGGCTGTGACCTCAGGTTTAGGGATTTTTATTATTGCCTGTCATTCTGTTTATGTCCAGAAGATGGCGCTCACAGGACTGAGATCTGAGGACAGTGCAGGCTGTCAGTGTCAGTGTGCAGCCAGTGGAGTCCAGCGCTCACCGACACCGCCGCTCGCACCAAAATATTATGTCACTGGCGTAAAACAGTAATGTCAGTAATGCTAAATATAATGCAAACTAATAGAAAAGTGAGATTCCTCAGCGGTTGATACCTGATAATGTCTAAATGAAAATATGGGAACAAAGGTGATAATAATAATACAAAATATTCACAATAATAATAAAATCATGAAAATAATAATAATAATAATATAACAAAAATAATAATAAAATTGAAAACAATAATGGTAAAAATAATGATGATAATAATAACAATAATATCGTGAAAATGATAATAAATTTGTGAAAATAATATACAGTTATAAAAATAATAATAAAATAAGGATATTAATAATAAAATATTCACAATAATAAAACATATTGTGAAAATAATAATAAAACATAATTGAAATAATAAAATAATAATAGTAATAAAATCGTGAAAATAATAATAAAAAATAATCATTAAAACAATAACAGTAAAATAATCATGACAATAATAGCAATAATACTATCGTGAAAATGATAATACATTTGTGAAAATAATATAAAGTTATAACAATAATAATCAAATAACGCTATTAATAATAAAATATTCACAATAATAATAAAATCGTGAAAATAATAATAAACAATATTTGAAACAATAATAAAATAATAATAAATCGTGAAAATAATAATAATAACATTCTGAAAATAATAATAAAAATGTATAATGAAAATAATAATAAAATAATAATAATAATAACATTCACAACAATAAAAACTTTTTGAAATTAATACAAAATATTCATGAAATAATAATAAAATAACAATAATAATAAAATCATGAAAATAATAATATTGTTAAAATAGTAAATAAAATAATCACAATAATAGTAATAATAAAATCGTGATAATAATAATAAACACATGAAAATAATAAAATATAAAACTATAAATAAAAACATTAAATAAATAATCGAAGACAAAAACATAGGAAAGGAGAAAAGTAAGAAAGAAAATTGAATTAGAAAGTTACAAATATTGATCATCGCCATCACCAGATAAATCAGTCATGAAAATTACAATCACGAAGTCTTTTCACTTCACAAAATGCTGCAGATTTTTTCTTAAAGGCACAGGCACATACATGAGGCTCCTCTGGACATTAGTATGAGCATGCCGGAGGTGGTCGGGGGGGGGCGGAGGTGGTCGGGGGGCCGGTGATATCGTTTGTAGACCGCTCTGGCATATCATGGCGTGGATTAACCCCTGCAGCACACCGCTGTCTCGCTCCCTGGTTACATGTATCAGCGTTTCTTGGGCGTCTCCTTCTCCGCAGCCGTCACTGGCGGTTTTCTGGCAATTATCTGCAATTACCGTCTGATGGAGGTCGCCCTCCGCGGCCTGAGCTGCCGGCACATTTATACACCAATCGTCTAAATATATCGCTTTCCGCCATTCTTTATATTCCTACAAGAAATCTGCTGGTGACAGCGACCGAGATGTGATTTATCGCAGATTTGTGACAGGCGAGGGTGCTCTCATATCTCATCCTCCAGTCACCTCCAGAGCTGCACTCACTATTCTCCTCTTACACAATGTCATATCCTTCAGTCACCTCCAGAGCTGCACTCACTATTCTGCCGTTACATTCTGTCTTATCCACCAGTCACCTCCAGAGCTGCACTCACTATTCTGGAGGATAAGACATGATGTAACAGCAGAATAGTGAGTGCAGCTCTGGTGATGCCCCCGCATACCAGCCTTTATTTCTGACTGTTTCCATGCCACGGGGCAGCGTTTTCCGTGCAGGATTATAGCGCAGAGCGGCTGTGGGAACGTACGGCGGAGCTGTGCCGGTATTTCTGACTGTTTCCGTGCCGCGGGGCAGCGTTTTCCGTGCAGGATTTTAGTGCAGAGCGTCTGTGGGAACGTACGGCGGAGCTGTGCCCGTATTTCTGACTGTTTCCGTGCCGCGGGGCAGCGTTTTCCATGCCGCGGGGCAGCGTTTTCCGTGCAGGATTAAAGTGCAGAGCGGCTCTTGGAACGTACGGCGGAGCTGTGCCGGTATTTCTGACTGTTTCCATGCCGCGGGGCAGCGTTTTCCGTGCAGGATTATAGTGCAGAGCGGCTGTGGGAACGTACGGCGGAGCTGTGCCGGTATTTCTGACTGTTTCCATGCCGCGGGGCAGCGTTTTCCGTGCAGGATTATAGTGCAGAGCGGCTGTGGGAACGTACGGCGGAGCTGTGCCGGTATTTCTGACTGTTTCCGTGCCTCAGGGCAGCGTTTTCCGTGCAGGATTATAGCGCAGAGCGTCTGTGGGAACGTACGGCGGAGCTGTGCCGGTATTTCTGACTGTTTCCGTGCCGCGGGGCAGCGTTTTCCGTGCAGGATTATAGCGCACAGCGGCTGCGGGAACGTACGGCGGAGCTGTGCCGGTATTTCTGACTGTTTCCGTGCCGCGGGGCAGCGTTTTCCGTGCAGCATTATAGTGCAGAGCGGCTCTGGGAACGTACGGCGGAGCTGCGCCGGTATATCTGACTGTTTCCGTGCCGCGGGGCAGCGTTTTCCGTGCAGCATTATAGTGCAGAGCGGCTCTGGGAACGTACGGCGGAGCTGTGCCGGTATTTCTGACTGTTTCCGTGCCGCGGGGCAGCGTTTTCCGTGCAGCATTATAGTGCAGAGCGGCTCTGGGAACGTACGGCGGAGCTGCGCCGGTATATCTGACTGTTTCCGTGCCGCGGGGCAGCGTTTTCCGTGCAGCATTATAGTGCAGAGCGGCTCTGGGAACGTACGGCGGAGCTGTGCCGGTATTTCTGACTGTTTCCGTGCCGCGGGGCAGCGTTTTCCGTGCAGCATTATAGTGCAGAGCGGCTCTGGGAACGTACGGCGGAGCTGCGCCGGTATTTCTGACTGTTTCCGTGCCGCGGGGCAGCGTTTTCCGTGCAGCATTATAGTGCAGAGCGGCTCTGGGAACGTACGGCGGAGCTGCGCCGGTATTTCTGACTGTTTCCGTGCCGCGGGGCAGCGTTTTCCGTGCAGCATTATAGTGCAGAGCGGCTCTGGGAACGTACGGCGGAGCTGTGCCGGTATTTCTGACTGTTTCCGTGCCGCGGGGCAGCATTTTCCGTGCAGCATTATAGTGCAGAGCGGCTGTGGGAACGTACGGCGGAGCTGTGCCGGTATTTCTGACTGTTTCCGTGCCGCGGGGCAGCATTTTCTGTGCAGCATTATAGTGCAGAGCGGCTCTGGGAACGTACGGCGGAGCTGCGCCGGTATTTCTGACTGTTTCCGTGCCGCGGGGCAGCGTTTTCCGTGCAGGATTATAGCGCAGAGCGGCTTTGGGAACGTACGGCGGAGCTGTGCCGGTATTTCTGACTGTTTCTGTGCCGTGGGGCAGCGTTTTCCGTGCAGGATTATAGCACAGAGGGGCTGTGGGAACGTACGGCGGAGCTGTGCCGGTATTTCTGACTGTTTCTGTGCCGTGGGGCAGCGTTTTCCGTGCAGGATTATAGCACAGAGGGGCTGTGGGAACGTACGGCGGAGCTGTGCCGGTATTTCTGACTGTTTCTGTGCCGTGGGGCAGCGTTTTCCGTGCAGGATTATAGCACAGAGGGGCTGTGGGAACGTACGGCGGAGCTGTGCCGGTATTTCTGACTGTTTCCGTGCCGCGGGGCAGTGTTTTCCGCTGGTTTTGCCTCTTTTCCAGCTTCTTCTGTGGGTGTGAATACTCCGGCAGCGGCGCAGCGTCCAGCGAGCGCTAAGTGATGCCAGAGCGCAGGGTCAGGGTTCAATCATCCGCCTGATGGATCTCAATGAGGCATTCAGTGCAGCAGTGTACCGTGATTCATACGGAGCAGCGCTCATAATTACTCCCAGGTGACACCGTTTTTCTGGCTCCTTCTGAGGCCAGATTCCCACAGGACGTGATTCACATTGAGCAGCGTGGCCCACCCTGATCCGAAGGCTGCACCCGGCCCGCCGCCGCCGCCGCAGGGGTCGTCTACAATAAAGGGGAAAATGTTCAATGTTTACATTTTTACTATAGGATCAATGTGAAGTTCACCATCTTCAACAGCAGCTCCCATGTGTGGCACTACAAGTCCCAGCATCACTAACTCTATTGTAAAACTTCTAATTATACAATGAGAAGCGTTAACCCTTTCCTTCCCTCCATTTCCCACTGGCAGCCACTGACTGATGAATGTGTAAAATATCACCGGCTTCTTGTACAGCTCTGCTCTGCTGTGCTCTGCTCTGCTGTGCTCTGCTGTGCTCTGCTCTGCTGTGCTCTGCTCTGCTGTGCTCTGCTCTGCTGCCTATAGCTTGCAGATCATCAAGGTAATCTATGAGCAGAATACACACACTGTGCACTGCATGGTCTGGATCACCTCCCTTCTCCATTTTAAGTGCTTGCCATCTCTATTAATACATCAGCATGTGAGTTTTTACATGATTAGCTGGTTTCCAGCACAGCTCAGCTGTCCCGCTCTCCATTCTGCTCTGCCCCCACAATGGAGCTTGTAATAACCATGCTCTGCAGAGCTGACACCAGCGCTTGGCTGAGCTGTGTTTGATGCTTGCTGCTGACTGATCAGTGATGTAAAACTGCAAGTGAAGCTCATTTCATGCCCATGGCAAAGAATTATCGTCTGCCATATGCATCAATACAGAGGTTTCACATAACTGATCTGTCAGAAACAGGCACCAAACACAGCTCAGCCCTGCTTGGGTAAGCTCTGCAATGCTCTGTTGTGCAGGATTATTCAGCTCTGCTAGAAACCTATCAACAGGGCAATGAGTGGAGCCTAGAGGGGTCTCTATAGGGGGATATTTACCAATGAGATATATTTTGTCCCCAATGAATGACTACATCTGTGCATTAGTATAAGATCCCATTGTGATTTTGGAAATAACCCTTTAACTCATTCATTGCTGCACTACTTTCCACCAGGTCTCGGTGCAGGGCCTCGCCTGCGCCATCTGCACATAGTGGCGGCTTTACTGAGGCAGACAGGAGCCTCTTCATGGTGCTACTGGTGGGGTAATATTTCACGTAAGCGCTGCGCCCCACAAGATGATTCCCGGACAACCGTGACCCAGACGGGCGAGGTTCACAGGTGGGCGCAGACGTCTCGAGGTTACACCCCAGGAGTCATTACATGGGGAGAGGACAAGCATCTGCTCACCATTTGGTAACTGAGATTGTAATTGTCCCATTTGGCTGAGGAATTAGGAGAACCTGCCGGCCTGAACCGTGACAAGGGGGAGGGGGCTCCAAAATAGATGGGGGTCAACTGCCAGGAGTAAGAGAAATGCGACCTGTGCCCCCCAGGGCTGAGAGATTATTCACCTGGGACTGATCCAAAGTAACCACAGCCCAGAAAAGATACAAAACAAATAGAAAAAAGATACTTGTTACATCTCTGTATTGTATCAATATAAAAATATCTCATGATCTATCTATTATCTATATATTAGCTATCTATATATTAGCTATTTATCTATTATCTATATATTAGCTATCTATATATTAGCTATTTATCTATTATCTATATATTAGCTATCTATATATTAGCTATTTATCTATTATCTATATATTAGCTATCTATATATTAGCTATTTATCTATTATCTATATATTAGCTATCTATATATTAGCTATTTATCTATTATCTATATATTAGCTATCTATATATTAGCTATTTATCTATTATCTATATATTAGCTATTTATCTATTATGTATTTCTCTATTATATATCTATCATCCATCTATCTATTATCTATCTATCATCTATCTATCATCTATCTATTATCATCTATCTATCTATTATCTATCTATATATCTATCTATCTATTATCTATCTATTATCTATCAATTATCATCTATCTATTATCTATCTATCTATCTATCCATCTATCTATTATCTATCATCTATCTATCTATTATCTATCTCTCTATCTATCATCTATCTATTATCATCTATCTATCTATTATCTATCTATATATCTATCTATCTATTATCTATCTATTATCTATCAATTATCATCTATCTATTATCTATCTATCTATCCATCTATCTATTATCTATCATCTATCTATCTATTATCTATCTCTCTATCTATCATCTATGTATCTATCTATTATCTATCTATTATCTATCTATCATCTATCTATTATCTATCTATCATCTATCTATCTATCATCTATCTATCATCTATCTATCTATTTATCTATCTATTATCTATCTATTATCTATCTCTCTATCTATCATCTATCTATCATCTATCTATCTATCTATTATCTATCTATTATCTATCTATCTATCTATTATCTATCTATTATCTATCTATCATCTATCTATTATCTATCTATCTATCATCTATCTATCTATCTATCTATCATCTATCTATCATCTATCTATTATCTATCATCTATCTATTATCTATCTATTATCTATCTATCTATCTATTATCTATCTATTATCTATCTCTCTATCTATCTATCATCTATCTATCTATCTATTATCTATCTATCATCTATCTATCATCTATCATCTATCTATTATCTATCTATCCATCCATTATCTATTATCTATCTATTTATGATATATCTATTATCTTTCTATCCCATCAGGAAGAAGCGGTCAGACCTCCCAGCCCCCCATCACTTCCCAGAGAAGCAGCTGAGACTCCGGACCATCTCTATGATCCCCCCACAGAGAAGATGTGAGGACAGAGATCGTCTCCTGAAGAAAAAGGAACTAGAATGGATATTTCATAAATTCCCAACGGTCTGAGGCTGTGTGCACACGTCAGGATTTCTTGCAGAAATTTCCTGAACAAAACCGGACATTTTCTGCAACAAATCCGCATGTGGATTTATCGCGTATTTCTTGCATTATTTGCACGCTTTTTTTGTGGATTTTTCCGGAGTTTCTGGGTTGCAATAATATAGTGGGAAATCGGCAAAAAATCAGCAAAATAATGAACATGCTGCGTTTTTTGAGCAATGCGTTTTTTTCGTGGAAAAAAAATGCAACATATGCACAAAAATTGCAGAATGCATTCTAAATGATGGGATGCATATTTTAAGCCTTTTTATAGCGAACAATCGTGAAGCAATCCTGCCGTGTGCACACAGCCTGAATGTGGACTCCACGCTTCCCACCGTCACCCCCGGGCGTCTGTGTGATTTTCCCACGGTGCAGGTAGGTCATCTTTAATGTCTATGTGACGCTTGTATCTGTTCTGTGATTTTAATCATTCTGGTTTTATGTTCACAGATCAGAGAACAGAGACTCATCCACAGAAAATTATACGTTTTATGTTTATTTTTCTTTATTGTCTTTTTACTAAATATTCATTTTTATTTAAATGTTTTTTTGTCATATTGAGCCCCAGTAATAGGGAAGCAATGGAGCCAAGGGGTCTGTCCTGAGGGGTCTGCTCTCTACAATGAACCTAGTAATGTGAGTAATTGCTGAAATAAACATTCTTCCCTGAAGAAAGATGGCGACTGCACCCATTGTGTGCCTACTGAGCATGCTCAATCTCCTTTGGGAGCTCTGGACACAGGGATTGGCTAGATGATTGTGACATCACGGACATGTGCAGTAGTGCACTTCCTGTAGCCATATATGGCACATGTATAGGACAGAATGACTACGAGCGGGTGAGTCCTTATCTCTATCTACAGCACATGTTATTAATCATAGACCACACGGCCCTGATGGACTGAATGAAGCGTAATAATCTGCACATATACTGATAGGAATCCTGGAAGGAGAACATGCGATTACGCACTTGTATTTTATATGCAAAATGTCACTAATGATTGTATCAGTTAACCCCTTACTGACATCAGGTGTCATAGTAGGCCGATGTCGGACTCCCTCCCTTTGATGTGAACTCTGGCGGTGAGCACACATCTTTCCTGGCACATGTCAGCTGCTTTGAACAGCTGACATGTACCTGCAATAGCCATGGGTGGAATCGTGATCCGTAACCTGTTAAATGCTGCTGTCAAACTCTGACACCCACTATTAAATGGCGCTTCTGACAATCGCGCCGTAAATACGCGCACCACTGACCTCCATCATGTAATTGCGGGTCACCGGTGAGTCGGCATGACACCCAGAGGACTCCTAGAGACCTCTATGGTTGTCAGTGCTGGATTGCTGTGAGTAAATCTGCTATATAGAGGTGAGGGGTAACGTGGCAATTGCCTAAATAGCTATTCCAGGAGCCTCCATCGCTCCCACCATATATATATCACTGGAATAATCTCACCATTCAGATCTACAGCGCTGCTCATCCTGAGCCTCCTGGTTCATGAAGACTGACAATCCATCAGAAAGGAAAAGGGAGGGAGCCGCAGTCCTGCAGCACAGAGGATCTCTCCCATTCTACAAGCCTCTCTTTTTATTACCACGACATAAACGTTTCCATGGTGATTCTCTTATTCTGTGACACAATGTATCCGATGTCTGTAAATAAGAGGAAGCGGAAAATAAATACAAGAACAAATTGTAACATAACATGGAGTAACATTGTATCCAGAGCGACGAGATGCTCTGCGTCGTACAGTCGCCTCCACCCTGCGCTGCGATGAGCCGCTCTGCGTCGTACAGTCGCCTCCACCCTGCGCTGCGATGAGCCGCTCTGCGTCGTACAGTCGCCTCCCCCTGCGCTGCGAAGAGATGCTCTGCGTCGTACAGTCGCCTCCACCCTGCGCTGTGATGAGATGCTCTGCGTCGTACAGTCGCCTCCACCCTGCGCTGCGATGAGCCGCTCTGCGTCGTACAGTCGCCTCCACCCTGCGCTGCGATGAGCCGCTCTGCGTCGTACAGTCGCCTCCACCCTGTGCTGCGATGAGACGCTCTGCGTCGTACAGTCGCCTCCACCCTGCGCTGCGAAGAGATGCTCTGCGTCATACAGTCGCCTCCACCCTGCGCTGCGATGAGATGCTCTGCATCGTACAGTCGCCTCCACCCTGCGCTGCGATGAGACGCTTTGCGTCGCACAGTCGCCTCCACCCTGTGCTGCGATGAGATGCTCTGCGTCGTACAGTCGCCTCCACCCTGTGCTGCGATGAGACGCTCTGCGTCGTATAGTCACCTCCACCCTGTGCTGCGATGAGACGCTCTGCATCGTACAGTCGCCTCCACCCTGTGCTGCGATGAGACGCTCTGCGTCGTATAGTCACCTCCACCCTGTGCTGCGATGAGATGCTCTGCATCGTACAGTCGCCTCCACCCTGTGCTGTGATGAGACGCTCTGCGTCGTATAGTCACCTCCACCCTGTGCTTCGATGAGACGCTCTGCATCGTACAGTCGCCTCCACCCTGCGCTGCGATGAGACGCTTTGCGTCGTACAGTCGCCTCCACCCTGTGCTGCGATGAGATGCTCTGCGTCGTACAGTCGCCTCCACCCTGTGCTGCGATGAGATGCTCTGCGTCATACAGTCGCCTCCACCCTGCGCTGCGATGAGATGCTCTGCGTCGTACAGTCGCCTCCACCCTGCGCTCTGATGAGACGCTCTGTGTCGTACAGTCGCCTCCACCCTGCGCTGTGATGAGATGCTCTGCGTCGTACAGTCGCCTCCACCCTGCGCTGCGATGAGCCGCTCTGCGTCGTACAGTCGCCTCCACCCTGCGCTGCGATGAGCCGCTCTGCGTCGTACAGTCGCCTCCACCCTGTGCTGCGATGAGACGCTCTGCGTCGTACAGTCGCCTCCACCCTGCGCTGCGAAGAGATGCTCTGCGTCATACAGTCGCCTCCACCCTGCGCTGCGATGAGATGCTCTGCATCGTACAGTCGCCTCCACCCTGCGCTGCGATGAGACGCTTTGCGTCGCACAGTCGCCTCCACCCTGTGCTGCGATGAGATGCTCTGCGTCGTACAGTCGCCACCACCCTGCGCTGCGATGAGACGCTCTGTGTCGTACAGTCGCCTCCACCCTGCGCTGCGATGAGATGCTCTGCGTCGTACAGTCGCCTCCACTCTGCGCTGTGAAGAGATGCTCTGCGTCGTACAGTCGCCTCCACCCTGCGCTGCGAAGAGACGCTCTGCGTCGTACAGTCGCCTCCACTCTGCGCTGTGAAGAGATGCTCTGCGTCGTACAGTCGCCTCCACCTTGCACTGCGAAGAGGCGCTCTGCATCGTACAGTCGCCTGCGCTGCGATGAGACGCTCTGCGTCGCACAGTCGCCTGCGCTGCGATGAGACGCTCTGCGTCGTACCGTCGCCTCCACCCTGCGCTGTAAAGAGATGCTCTGCGTCGTACAGTCGCCACCACCCTGCGATGAGATGCTCTGCGTCGTACAGTCGCCACCACCCTGCGCTGCGATGAGACGCTCTGCGTCATACAGTCGCCTCCACCCTGCGCTGCATTGAGATGCTCTGCGTCATACAGTCGCCTCCACCCTGCGCTGCGAAGAGACGCTCTGCATCATACAGTCGCCTCCACCCTGCACTGCGATGAGATGCTCTGCAGGTCGTACAGTCGCCTCCACCCTGCGCTGCGATGAGATGCTCTGCAGGTCATACAGTCGACTCCACCCTGCGCTGCGATGAGATGCTCTGCGTCGTACAGTTGCCTCCACCCTGCTCTGCGATGAGACGCTGCGTCATACAGTCGCCTCCACCCTGCGCTGCGATGAGACGCTCTGCGTCGTACAGTCGCCTCCACCCTGCGCTGCGATGCGATGCTCTGCGTCGTACAGTCGCCTCCAGGCTGCCGCTGCGATGAGATGCTCTGCAGGTCATACAGTCGCCTCCACCCTGCGCTGCGATGAGATGCTCTGCGTCGTACAGTCACCTCCACCCTGCGCTGCGATGAGACGCTCTGCGTCGTACAGTCGCCTTCACCCTGCGCTGCGATGAGATGCTCTGCAGATCGTACAGTCGCCTCCACCCTGCGCTGCGATGAGACGCTCTGCGTCGTACAGTCGCCTCCAACCTGCGCTGCGATGAGACGCTCTGCGTCGTACAGTCGCCACCACCCTGCGCTGCGATGAGACGCTCTGCGTCGTACAGTCGCCTCCACCCTGCGATGAGATGCTCTGCGTCGTACAGTCGCCACCACCCTGCGATGAGATGCTCTGCGTCGTACAGTCGCCACCACCCTGCGCTGCGATGAGACGCTTTGCGTCGTACAGTCGCCTCCACCCTGTGCTGCGATGAGATGCTCTGCGTCGTACAGTCGCCTCCACCCTGTGCTGCGATGAGATGCTCTGCGTCATACAGTCCCCTACACCCTGCGCCTCGAAGAGATGCTCTGCGTCGTACAGTCGCCTCCACCCTGCGCTCTGATGAGACGCTCTGCGTCGTACAGTCGCCTCCACCCTGCGCTGCGAAGAGTCGCTCTGCATCGTACAGTCGCCTCCACTCTGCGCTGTGAAGAGATGCTCTGCGTCGTACAGTCGCCTCCACCCTGCGCTGCGATGAGATGCTCTGCGTCGTACAGTCGCCTCCACCCTGCGCTGCGAAGACACGCTCTGCGTCGTACAGTCGCCTCCACTCTGCGCTGTGAAGAGATGCTCTGCGTCGTACAGTCGCCTCCACCTTGCACTGCGAAGAGGCGCTCTGCATCGTACAGTCGCCTGCGCTGCGATGAGACGCTCTGCGTCGCACAGTCGCCTGCGCTGCGATGAGACGCTCTGCGTCGTACCGTCGCCTCCACCCTGCGCTGTAAAGAGATGCTCTGCGTCGTACAGTCGCCACCACCCTGCGATGAGATGCTCTGCGTCGTACAGTCGCCACCACCCTGCGCTGCGATGAGACGCTCTGCGTCATACAGTCGCCTCCACCCTGCGCTGCATTGAGATGCTCTGCGTCATACAGTCGCCTCCACCCTGCGCTGCGAAGAGACGCTCTGCATCATACAGTCGCCTCCACCCTGCACTGCGATGAGATGCTCTGCAGGTCGTACAGTCGCCTCCACCCTGCGCTGCGATGAGATGCTCTGCAGGTCATACAGTCGACTCCACCCTGCGCTGCGATGAGATGCTCTGCGTCGTACAGTTGCCTCCACCCTGCTCTGCGATGAGACGCTGCGTCATACAGTCGCCTCCACCCTGCGCTGCGATGAGACGCTCTGCGTCGTACAGTCGCCTCCACCCTGCGCTGCGATGCGATGCTCTGCGTCGTACAGTCGCCTCCAGGCTGCCGCTGCGATGAGATGCTCTGCAGGTCATACAGTCGCCTCCACCCTGCGCTGCGATGAGATGCTCTGCGTCGTACAGTCACCTCCACCCTGCGCTGCGATGAGACGCTCTGCGTCGTACAGTCGCCTTCACCCTGCGCTGCGATGAGATGCTCTGCAGATCGTACAGTCGCCTCCACCCTGCGCTGCGATGAGACGCTCTGCGTCGTACAGTCGCCTCCAACCTGCGCTGCGATGAGACGCTCTGCGTCGTACAGTCGCCACCACCCTGCGCTGCGATGAGACGCTCTGCGTCGTACAGTCGCCTCCACCCTGCGATGAGATGCTCTGCGTCGTACAGTCGCCACCACCCTGCGATGAGATGCTCTGCGTCGTACAGTCGCCACCACCCTGCGCTGCGATGAGACGCTTTGCGTCGTACAGTCGCCTCCACCCTGTGCTGCGATGAGATGCTCTGCGTCGTACAGTCGCCTCCACCCTGTGCTGCGATGAGATGCTCTGCGTCATACAGTCCCCTACACCCTGCGCCTCGAAGAGATGCTCTGCGTCGTACAGTCGCCTCCACCCTGCGCTCTGATGAGACGCTCTGCGTCGTACAGTCGCCTCCACCCTGCGCTGCGAAGAGTCGCTCTGCATCGTACAGTCGCCTCCACTCTGCGCTGTGAAGAGATGCTCTGCGTCGTACAGTCGCCTCCACCCTGCGCTGCGATGAGATGCTCTGCGTCGTACAGTCGCCTCCACCCTGCGCTGCGAAGACACGCTCTGCGTCGTACAGTCGCCTCCACTCTGCGCTGTGAAGAGATGCTCTGCGTCGTACAGTCGCCTCCACCTTGCACTGCGAAGAGGCGCTCTGCATCGTACAGTCGCCTGCGCTGCGATGAGACGCTCTGCGTCGCACAGTCGCCTGCGCTGCGATGAGACGCTCTGCGTCGTACCGTCGCCTCCACCCTGCGCTGTAAAGAGATGCTCTGCGTCGTACAGTCGCCACCACCCTGCGCTGCGATGAGACGCTCTGCGTCATACAGTCGCCTCCACCCTGCGCTGCATTGAGATGCTCTGCGTCGTACAGTCGCCTCCACCCTGCGCTGCGAAGAGACGCTCTGCATCATACAGTCGCCTCCACCCTGCACTGCGATGAGATGCTCTGCAGGTCGTACAGTCGCCTCCACCCTGCGCTGCGATGAGATGCTCTGCAGGTCATACAGTCGACTCCACCCTGCGCTGCGATGAGATGCTCTGCGTCGTACAGTTGCCTCCACCCTGCTCTGCGATGAGACGCTGCGTCATACAGTCGCCTCCACCCTGCGCTGCGATGAGACGCTCTGCGTCGTACAGTCGCCTCCACCCTGCGCTGCGATGCGATGCTCTGCGTCGTACAGTCGCCTCCAGGCTGCCGCTGCGATGAGATGCTCTGCAGGTCATACAGTCGCCTCCACCCTGCGCTGCGATGAGATGCTCTGCGTCGTACAGTCACCTCCACCCTGCGCTGCGATGAGACGCTCTGCGTCGTACAGTCGCCTTCACCCTGCGCTGCGATGAGATGCTCTGCAGATCGTACAGTCGCCTCCACCCTGCGCTGCGATGAGACGCTCTGCGTCGTACAGTCGCCTCCAACCTGCGCTGCGATGAGACGCTCTGCGTCGTACAGTCGCCACCACCCTGCGCTGCGATGAGACGCTCTGCGTCGTATAGTCGCCTCCACCCTGCGATGAGATGCTCTGCGTCGTACAGTCGCCACCACCCTGCGATGAGATGCTCTGCGTCGTACAGTCGCCACCACCCTGCGCTGCGATGAGACGCTTTGCGTCGTACAGTCGCCTCCACCCTGTGCTGCGATGAGATGCTCTGCGTCGTACAGTCGCCTCCACCCTGTGCTGCGATGAGATGCTCTGCGTCATACAGTCGCCTACACCCTGCGCCTCGAAGAGATGCTCTGCGTCGTACAGTCGCCTCCACCCTGCGCTCTGATGAGACGCTCTGCGTCGTACAGTCGCCTCCACCCTGCGCTGTGATGAGATGCTCTGCGTCGTACAGTCACCTCCACCCTGCGCTGCGATGAGACGATCTGCGTCGTACAGTCGCCTCCACCCTGCGCAGCGATGAGACGATCTGCGTCGTACAGTCGCCTCCACCCTGTGCTGCAAAGAGATGCTCTGCGTCGTACAGTCGCCTCCACCCTGCGCTGCGAAGAGACGCTCTGCGTCGTACAGTCGCCTCCACCCTGCGCTGCGATGAGATGCTCTGCGTCGTACAGTCGCCTCCACCCTGCGCTGCGATGAGACGCTCTGCATCGTACAGTCGCCTCCACCCTGCGCTGCGATGAGACGCTCTGCGTCGTACAGTCGCCTCCACCCTGCGCTGCATTGAGATGCTCTGCGTCGTACAGTCGCCTCCACCCTAAGCTGCGAAGAGACGCTCTGCATCATACAGTCGCCTCCACCCTGCACTGCGATGAGATGCTCTGCAGGTCATACAGTCGCCTCCACCCTGCGCTGCGATGAGATGCTCTGCGTCGTACAGTTGCCTCCACCCTGCTCTGCAATGAGACTCTGTGTCGTACAGTCGCCTCCACCCTGCGCTGCGATGAGATGCTCTGCGTCGTACAGTCGCCTCCACCCTGCGCTGCGATGAGATGCTCTGCAGGTCATACAGTCGCCTCCACCCTGCGCTGCGATGAGATGCTCTGCGTCGTACAGTCACCTCCACCCTGCGCTGCGATGAGACGCTCTGCGTCGTACAGTCGCCTTCACCCTGCGCTGCGATGAGATGCTCTGCAGATCGTACAGTCGCCTCCACCCTGCGCTGCGATGAGACTCTCTGCGTCGTACAGTCGCCTTCACCCTGCGCTGCGATGAGACGCTCTGCGTCGTACAGTCGCCTTCACCCTGCGCTGCGATGAGACTCTCTGCGTCGTACAGTCGCCTCCACCCTACGCTGCGATGAGACGCTCTGCATCGTACAGTCGCCTCCACGCTGCGATGAGATGCTCTGCGTTGTACAGTCGCTTCCACCCTGCGCTGCGATGAGACGCTCTGCGTCGTACAGTCGCCTCCACCCTGCGCTGCGATGAGATGCTCTGCAGATCGTACAGTCGCCTCCACCCTGCGCTGCGATGAGCCGCTCTGCGTCGTACAGTCGCCTCCACCCTGCGCTGCGATGAGCCGCTCTGCGTCGTACAGTCGCCTCCACCCTGTGCTGCGATGAGACGCTCTGCGTCGTACAGTCGCCTCCACCCTGCGCTGTGAAGAGATGCTCTGCGTCATACAGTCGCCTCCACCCTGCGCTGCGATGAGATGCTCTGCATCGTACAGTCGCCTCCACCCTGCGCTGCGATGAGACGCTTTGCGTCGCACAGTCGCCTCCACCCTGTGCTGCGATGAGATGCTCTGCGTCGTACAGTCGCCTCCACCCTGTGCTGCGATGAGACGCTCTGCGTCGTATAGTCACCTCCACCCTGTGCTGCGATGAGACGCTCTGCATCGTACAGTCGCCTCCACCCTGTGCTGCGATGAGACGCTCTGCGTCGTATAGTCACCTCCACCCTGTGCTGCGATGAGATGCTCTGCATCGTACAGTCGCCTCCACCCTGTGCTGTGATGAGACGCTCTGCGTCGTATAGTCACCTCCACCCTGTGCTTCGATGAGACGCTCTGCATCGTACAGTCGCCTCCACCCTGCGCTGCGATGAGACGCTTTGCGTCGTACAGTCGCCTCCACCCTGTGCTGCGATGAGATGCTCTGCGTCGTACAGTCGCCTCCACCCTGTGCTGCGATGAGATGCTCTGCGTCATACAGTCGCCTCCACCCTGCGCTGCGATGAGATGCTCTGCGTCGTACAGTCGCCTCCACCCTGCGCTCTGATGAGACGCTCTGTGTCGTACAGTCGCCTCCACCCTGCGCTGTGATGAGATGCTCTGCGTCGTACAGTCACCTCCACCCTGCGCTGCGATGAGACGATCTGCGTCGTACAGTCGCCTCCACCCTGCGCAGCGATGAGACGATCTGCGTCGTACAGTCGCCTCCACCCTGTGCTGCAAAGAGATGCTCTGCGTCGTACAGTCGCCTCCAACCTGCGCTCCGATGAGACGCTCTGCGTCATACAGTCGCCTCCACCCTGCGCTGCGATGAGACGCTCTGCGTCGTACAGTCGCCACCACCCTGCACTGCGATGAGACGCTCTGCGTCGTACAGTCGCCTCCACCCTGCGATGAGATGCTCTGCGTCGTACAGTCGCCACCACCCTGCGCTGCGATGAGACGCTCTGCGTCGTACAGTCGCCTCCACCCTGCGCTGCGATGAGCCGCTCTGCGTCGTACAGTCGCCTCCACCCTGCGCTGCAATGAGCCGCTCTGCGTCGTACAGTCGCCTCCACCCTGTGCTGCGATGAGACGCTCTGCATCGTACAGTCGCCTCCACCCTGTGCTGCGAAGAGATGCTCTGCGTCATACAGTCGCCTCCACCCTGCGCTGCGATGAGATGCTCTGCATCGTACAGTCGCCTCCACCCTGCGCTGCGATGAGACGCTTTGCGTCGTACAGTCGCCTCCACCCTGTGCTGCGATGAGATGCTCTGCGTCGTACAGTCGCCTACACCCTGCGCCTCGATGAGATGCTCTGCGTCGTACAGTCGCCTCCACCCTGCGCTCTGATGAGACGCTCTGCGTCGTACAGTCGCCTCCACCCTGCGCTGTGATGAGATGCCCTGCGTCGTACAGTCACCTCCACCCTGTGCTGCAAAGAGACGCTCTGCGTCGTACAGTCGCCTCCACCCTGCGCTGCGATGAGATGCTCTGCGTCGTACAGTCGCCTCCACCCTGCGCTGCGATGAGACGCTCTGCATCGTACAGTCGCCTCCACCCTGCGCTGCGCTGCGATGAGACGCTCTGCGTCGTACAGTCGCCTCCACCCTGCGCTGCATTGAGATGCTCTGCGTCGTACAGTCGCCTCCACCCTGCGCTGCGAAGAGACGCTCTGCATCATATAGTCGCCTCCACCCTGCACTGCGATGAGATGCTCTGCAGGTCATACAGTCGCCTCCACCCTGCGCTGCGATGAGATGCTCTGCGTCGTACAGTTGCCTCCACCCTGCTCTGCGATGAGACTCTGCGTCGTACAGTCGCCTCCACCCTGCGCTGCGATGAGATGCTCTGCGTCGTACAGTCGCCTCCACCCTGCGCTGCGATGAGATGCTCTGCAGGTCAAACAGTCGCCTCCACCCTGCGCTGCGATGAGATGCTCTGCGTCGTACAGTCGACTCCACCCTGCGCTGCGATGAGATGCTCTGCAGGTCATACAGTCGCCTCCACCCTGCGCTGCGATGAGATGCTCTGCGTCGTACAGTCACCTCCACCCTGCGCTGCGATGAGACGCTTTGCGTCGTACAGTCGCCTTCACCCTGCGCTGCGATGAGATGCTCTGCAGATCGTACAGTCGCCTCCACCCTGCGCTGCGATGAGACTCTCTGCGTCGTACAGTCGCCTTCACCCTGCGCTGCGATGAGACGCTCTGCGTCGTACAGTCGCCTTCACCCTGCGCTGCGATGAGACTCTCTGCGTCGTACAGTCGCCTCCACCCTACGCTGCGATGAGACGCTCTGCGTCGTACAGTCGCCTCCACTCTGCGCTGCGATGAGATGCTCTGCGTTGTACAGTCGCCTCCACCCTGCGCTGCGATGAGATGCTCTTCAGGTCATACAGTCGCCTCCACCCTGTGCTGCGATGAGACGCTCTGCGTCGTACAGTCGCCTTCACCCTGCGCTGCGATGAGACGCTCTGCGTCGTACAGTCGCCTTCACCCTGCGCTGCGATGAGACTCTCTGCGTCGTACAGTCGCCTCCACCCTACGCTGCGATGAGACGCTCTGCGTCGTACAGTCGCCTCCACTCTGCGCTGCGATGAGATGCTCTGCGTCGTACAGTCGCCTCCACCCTGCGCTGCGATGAGATGCTCTTCAGGTCATACAGTCGCCTCCACCCTGTGCTGCGATGAGACGCTCTGCGTCGTACAGTCGCCTCCACCCTGCGCTGCGATGAGATGCTCTGCGTCGTACAGTCGCCTCCACCCTGCGCTGCGATGAGACGCTCTGCGTCGTACAGTCGCCTCCACCCTGCTGTGCGATGAGATGCTCTGCAGGTCGTACAGTCGCCTCCACCCTGCGCTGCGATGAGACGCTCTGCGTCGTACAGTCGCCTCCACCCTGCGCTGCGATGAGATGCTCTGTGTCATACGGTCGCCTCCAACCTGCGCTGCGATGAGACGCTCTGCAGGTCGTACAGTCCCCTCAAACCTGTGCTGCGATGAGATGCTCTTCGTCATACGGTCGCCTCCAACCTGCGCTGCGATGAGACGCTCTGCGTCGTACAGTCGCCACCACCCTGCGCTGCGATGCTCTGCATCATACAGTTGCCTCCACCCTGCGCTGCGATGCTCTGCATTATACAGTCGCCTCCACCCTGCGCTGCGATGAGACGCTCTGCGTCGTACAGTCGCCTCCACCCTGCGCTGCGATGAGGCGCTCTGCGTCGTACAGTCGCCTCCACCCTGCGCTGCGATGAGGCGCTTTGCGCCGTACAGTCGCCTCCACCCTGTGCTGCGATGAGATGCTCTGCGTCGTACAGTCGCCACCACCCTGCGATGAGACGCTCTGTGTCGTACAGTCGCCTCCACCCTGCGCTGCGATGAGATGCTCTGCGTCGTACAGTCGCCTCCACCCTGCGCTGCGATGAGACGCTCTGCATCGTACAGTCACCTCCACCCTGCGCTGCGAAGAGGCGCTCTGCATCGTACAGTCGCCTGCGCTGCGATGAGACGCTCTGCGTCGTACAGTCGCCTCCACCCTGCGCTGTGAAGAGACGCTCTGCGTCGTACAGTCGCCTCCACCCTGCGCTGCGATGAGACGCTCTGCGTCGTACAGTCGCCTCCACCCTGCGCTGCGATGAGATGCTCTGCGTCGTACAGTCGCCTCCAACCTGCGCTGCGATGAGACGCTCTGCGTCGTACAGTCGCCTCCAACCTGCGCTGCTTTGAGATGCTCTGCGTCGTACAGTCGCCTCCAACCTGCGCTGCGATGAGACGCTCTGCGTCGTACAGTCGCCTCCACCCTGCGCTGCTTTGAGATGCTCTGCGTCGTACAGTCGCCTCCACCCTGCGCTGTGATGAGATGCTCTGCGTTGTACAGTCGCCTCCACTCTGCGCTGCGATGAGATGCTCTGCGTCGTACAGTCGCCTCCACCCTGCGCTGCGATGAGACGCTCTGCGTCGTACAGTCGCCTCCAACCTGCGCTGCGATGAGACGCTCTGCGTCGTACAGTCGCCTCCAACCTGCGCTGCTTTGAGATGCTCTGCGTCGTACAGTCGCCTCCAACCTGCGCTGCGATGAGACGCTCTGCGTCGTACAGTCGCCTCCACCCTGCGCTGCTTTGAGATGCTCTGCGTCGTACAGTCGCCTCCACCCTGCGCTGTGATGAGATGCTCTGCGTTGTACAGTCGCCTCCACTCTGCGCTGCGATGAGATGCTCTGCGTCGTACAGTCGCCTCCACCCTGCGCTGCGATGAGATGCTCTGCAGGTCATACAGTCGCCTCCACCCTGCGATGAGATGCTCTGCGTCATACAGTCGCCTCCACCCTGCGCTGCGATGAGATTCTCTGCAGGTCGTACAGTCGCCTCCACCCTGCGCTGCGATGAGACGCTCTGCGTCGTACAGTCGCCTCCAACCTGCACTCCGATGAGACGCTCTGCGTCATACAGTCGCCTCCACCCTGCGCTGCTTTGAGATGCTCTGCGTCATACAGTCGCCTCCACCCTGCGCTGTGATGAGATGCTCTGCGTCGTACAGTCGCCTCCACCCTGTGCAGCGATGAGACGATCTGCGTCGTAAAGTCGCCTCCACCCTGTGCTGCAAAGAGATGCTCTGCGTCGTACAGTCGCCTCCACCCTGCGCTGCGAAGAGACGCTCTGCGTCGTAGTCGCCTCCCCCTGCGCTGCGATGAGATGCTCTGCGTCGTACAGTCGCCTCCACCCTGCGCTGCGAAGAGTCGCTCTGCATCGTACAGTCGCCTCCACCCTGCGCTGCGAAGAGACGCTCTGCGTCGTAGTCGCCTCCCCCTGCGCTCCGATGAGACGCTCTGCGTCATACAGTCGCCTCCACCCTGCGCTGCGATGAGACGCTCTGCGTCGTACAGTCGCCACCACCCTGCACTGCGATGAGACGCTCTGCGTCGTACAGTCGCCTCCACCCTGCGATGAGATGCTCTGCGTCGTACAGTCGCCACCACCCTGCGCTGCGATGAGACGCTCTGCGTCGTACAGTCGCCTCCACCCTGCGCTGCGATGAGCCGCTCTGCGTCGTACAGTCGCCTCCACCCTGCGCTGCAATGAGCCGCTCTGCGTCGTACAGTCGCCTCCACCCTGTGCTGCGATGAGACGCTCTGCATCGTACAGTCGCCTCCACCCTGTGCTGCGAAGAGATGCTCTGCGTCATACAGTCGCCTCCACCCTGCGCTGCGATGAGATGCTCTGCATCGTACAGTCGCCTCCACCCTGCGCTGCGATGAGACGCTTTGCGTCGTACAGTCGCCTCCACCCTGTGCTGCGATGAGATGCTCTGCGTCGTACAGTCGCCTACACCCTGCGCCTCGATGAGATGCTCTGCGTCGTACAGTCGCCTCCACCCTGCGCTCTGATGAGACGCTCTGCGTCGTACAGTCGCCTCCACCCTGCGCTGTGATGAGATGCCCTGCGTCGTACAGTCACCTCCACCCTGTGCTGCAAAGAGACGCTCTGCGTCGTACAGTCGCCTCCACCCTGCGCTGCGATGAGATGCTCTGCGTCGTACAGTCGCCTCCACCCTGCGCTGCGATGAGACGCTCTGCATCGTACAGTCGCCTCCACCCTGCGCTGCGCTGCGATGAGACGCTCTGCGTCGTACAGTCGCCTCCACCCTGCGCTGCATTGAGATGCTCTGCGTCGTACAGTCGCCTCCACCCTGCGCTGCGAAGAGACGCTCTGCATCATATAGTCGCCTCCACCCTGCACTGCGATGAGATGCTCTGCAGGTCATACAGTCGCCTCCACCCTGCGCTGCGATGAGATGCTCTGCGTCGTACAGTTGCCTCCACCCTGCTCTGCGATGAGACTCTGCGTCGTACAGTCACCTCCACCCTGCGCTGCGATGAGATGCTCTGCGTCGTACAGTCGCCTCCACCCTGCGCTGCGATGAGATGCTCTGCAGGTCAAACAGTCGCCTCCACCCTGCGCTGCGATGAGATGCTCTGCGTCGTACAGTCGACTCCACCCTGCGCTGCGATGAGATGCTCTGCAGGTCATACAGTCGCCTCCACCCTGCGCTGCGATGAGATGCTCTGCGTCGTACAGTCACCTCCACCCTGCGCTGCGATGAGACGCTTTGCGTCGTACAGTCGCCTTCACCCTGCGCTGCGATGAGATGCTCTGCAGATCGTACAGTCGCCTCCACCCTGCGCTGCGATGAGACTCTCTGCGTCGTACAGTCGCCTTCACCCTGCGCTGCGATGAGACGCTCTGCGTCGTACAGTCGCCTTCACCCTGCGCTGCGATGAGACTCTCTGCGTCGTACAGTCGCCTCCACCCTACGCTGCGATGAGACGCTCTGCGTCGTACAGTCGCCTCCACTCTGCGCTGCGATGAGATGCTCTGCGTTGTACAGTCGCCTCCACCCTGCGCTGCGATGAGACGCTCTGCGTCGTACAGTCGCCTCCACCCTGCGCTGCGATGAGATGCTCTGCAGATCGTACAGTCGCCTCCACCCTGCGCTGCGATGAGCCGCTCTGCGTCGTACAGTCGCCTCCACCCTGCGCTTCGATGAGATGCTCTGCGTCGTACAGTCGCCTCCACCCTGCGCTGCGATGAGATGCTCTTCAGGTCATACAGTCGCCTCCACCCTGTGCTGCGATGAGACGCTCTGCGTCGTACAGTCGCCTCCACCCTGCGCTGCGATGAGATGCTCTGCGTCGTACAGTCGCCTCCACCCTGCGCTGCGATGAGACGCTCTGCGTCGTACAGTCGCCTCCACCCTGCTCTGCGATGAGATGCTCTGCAGGTCGTACAGTCGCCTCCACCCTGCGCTGCGATGAGACGCTCTGCGTCGTACAGTCGCCTCCACCCTGCGCTGCGATGAGATGCTCTGCGTCATACGGTCGCCTCCAACCTGCGCTGCGATGAGACGCTCTGCAGGTCGTACAGTCCCCTCAAACCTGTGCTGCGATGAGATGCTCTGCGTCATACGGTCGCCTCCAACCTGCGCTGCGATGAGACGCTCTGCGTCGTACAGTCGCCACCACCCTGCGCTGCGATTCTCTGCATCATACAGTTGCCTCCACCCTGCGCTGCGATGCTCTGCATTATACAGTCGCCTCCACCCTGCGCTGCGATGAGACGCTCTGCGTCGTACAGTCGCCTCCACCCTGCGCTGCGATGAGGCGCTCTGCGTCGTACAGTCGCCTCCACCCTGTGCTGCGATGAGATGCTCTGCGTCGTACAGTCGCCTACACCCTGCGCCTCGATGAGATGCTCTGCGTCGTACAGTCGCCTCCACCCTGCGCTCTGATGAGACGCTCTGCGTCGTACAGTCGCCTCCACCCTGCGCTCTGATGAGACGCTCTGCGTCGTACAGTCACCTCCACCCTGTGCTGCAAAGAGACGCTCTGCGTCGTACAGTCGCCTCCACCCTGCGCTGCGATGAGATGCTCTGCGTCGTACAGTCGCCTCCACCCTGCGCTGCGATGAGACGCTCTGCATCGTACAGTCGCCTCCACCCTGCGCTGCGCTGCGATGAGACGCTCTGCGTCGTACAGTCGCCTCCACCCTGCGCTGCATTGAGATGCTCTGCGTCGTACAGTCGCCTCCACCCTGCGCTGCGAAGAGACGCTCTGCATCATATAGTCGCCTCCACCCTGCACTGCGATGAGATGCTCTGCAGGTCATACAGTCGCCTCCACCCTGCGCTGCGATGAGATGCTCTGCGTCGTACAGTTGCCTCCACCCTGCTCTGCGATGAGACTCTGCGTCGTACAGTCGCCTCCACCCTGCGCTGCGATGAGATGCTCTGCGTCGTACAGTCGCCTCCACCCTGCGCTGCGATGAGATGCTCTGCAGGTCAAACAGTCGCCTCCACCCTGCGCTGCGATGAGATGCTCTGCGTCGTACAGTCGACTCCACCCTGCGCTGCGATGAGATGCTCTGCAGGTCATACAGTCGCCTCCACCCTGCGCTGCGATGAGATGCTCTGCGTCGTACAGTCACCTCCACCCTGCGCTGCGATGAGACGCTTTGCGTCGTACAGTCGCCTTCACCCTGCGCTGCGATGAGATGCTCTGCAGATCGTACAGTCGCCTCCACCCTGCGCTGCGATGAGACTCTCTGCGTCGTACAGTCGCCTTCACCCTGCGCTGCGATGAGACTCTCTGCGTCGTACAGTCGCCTCCACCCTGCGCTGCGAAGAGACGCTCTGCATCATACAGTCGCCTCCACCCTGCACTGCGATGAGATGCTCTGCAGGTCATACAGTCGCCTCCACCCTGCGCTGCGATGAGATGCTCTGCGTCGTACAGTTGCCTCCACCCTGCTCTGCAATGAGACTCTGTGTCGTACAGTCGCCTCCACCCTGCGCTGCGATGAGATGCTCTGCGTCGTACAGTCGCCTCCACCCTGCGCTGCGATGAGATGCTCTGCAGGTCGTACAGTCCCCTCAAACCTGTGCTGCGATGAGATGCTCTGCGTCATACGGTCGCCTCCAACCTGCGCTGCGATGAGACGCTCTGCGTCGTACAGTCGCCACCACCCTGCGCTGCGATTCTCTGCATCATACAGTTGCCTCCACCCTGCGCTGCGATGCTCTGCATTATACAGTCGCCTCCACCCTGCGCTGCGATGAGACGCTCTGCGTCGTACAGTCGCCTCCACCCTGCGCTGCGATGAGGCGCTCTGCGTCGTACAGTCGCCTCCACCCTGCGCTGCGATGAGGCGCTTTGCGTCGTACAGTCGCCTCCACCCTGTGCTGCGATGAGATGCTCTGCGTCGTACAGTCGCCACCACCCTGCGCTGCGATGAGACGCTCTGTGTCGTACAGTCGCCTCCACCCTGCGCTGCGATGAGACGCTCTGCGTCGTACAGTCGCCTCCACCCTGCGCTGTGAAGAGACGCTCTGCGTCGTACAGTCGCCTCCACCCTGCGCTGCGATGAGACGCTCTGCGTCGTACAGTCGCCTCCAC
This sequence comes from Ranitomeya imitator, assembly GCF_032444005.1. Classification (NCBI taxonomy): domain Eukaryota; kingdom Metazoa; phylum Chordata; class Amphibia; order Anura; family Dendrobatidae; genus Ranitomeya; species Ranitomeya imitator. The sequence goes on along the minus strand of NC_091290.1, from coordinate 152,482,361 downwards.
CCTGCGCTGCGATGAGACGCTCTGCGTCGTACAGTCGCCTCCAACCTGCGCTGCGATGAGACGCTCTGCGTCGTACAGTCGCCTCCAACCTGCGCTGCGATGAGATGCTCTGCAGATCGTACAGTCGCCTCCACCCTGCGCTGCGATGAGACTCTCTGCGTCGTACAGTCGCCTTCACCCTGCGCTGCGATGAGACGCTCTGCGTCGTACAGTCGCCTTCACCCTGCGCTGCGATGAGACTCTCTGCGTCGTACAGTCGCCTCCACCCTACGCTGCGATGAGACGCTCTGCGTCGTACAGTCGCCTCCACTCTGCGCTGTGATGAGATGCTCTGCGTTGTACAGTCGCCTCCACCCTGCGCTGCGATGAGACGCTCTGCGTCGTACAGTCGCCTCCACCCTGCGCTGCGATGAGATGCTCTGCAGATCGTACAGTCGCCTCCACCCTGCGCTGCAATGAGCCGCTCTGCGTCGTACAGTCGCCTCCACCCTGCGCTTCGATGAGATGCTCTGCGTCGTACAGTCGCCTCCACCCTGCGCTGCGATGAGATGCTCTTCAGGTCATACAGTCGCCTCCACCCTGTGCTGCGATGAGACGCTCTGCGTCGTACAGTCGCCTCCACCCTGCGCTGCGATGAGATGCTCTGCGTCGTACAGTCGCCTCCACCCTGCGCTGCGATGAGACGCTCTGCGTCGTACAGTCGCCTCCACCCTGCTGTGCGATGAGATGCTCTGCAGGTCGTACAGTCGCCTCCACCCTGCGCTGCGATGAGACGCTCTGCGTCGTACAGTCGCCTCCACCCTGCGCTGCGATGAGATGCTCTGTGTCATACGGTCGCCTCCAACCTGCGCTGCGATGAGACGCTCTGCAGGTCGTACAGTCCCCTCAAACCTGTGCTGCGATGAGATGCTCTTCGTCATACGGTCGCCTCCAACCTGCGCTGCGATGAGACGCTCTGCGTCGTACAGTCGCCACCACCCTGCGCTGCGATGCTCTGCATCATACAGTTGCCTCCACCCTGCGCTGCGATGCTCTGCATTATACAGTCGCCTCCACCCTGCGCTGCGATGAGACGCTCTGCGTCGTACAGTCGCCTCCACCCTGCGCTGCGATGAGGCGCTCTGCGTCGTACAGTCGCCTCCACCCTGCGCTGCGATGAGGCGCTTTGCGCCGTACAGTCGCCTCCACCCTGTGCTGCGATGAGATGCTCTGCGTCGTACAGTCGCCACCACCCTGCGATGAGACGCTCTGTGTCGTACAGTCGCCTCCACCCTGCGCTGCGATGAGATGCTCTGCGTCGTACAGTCGCCTCCACCCTGCGCTGCGATGAGACGCTCTGCATCGTACAGTCACCTCCACCCTGCGCTGCGAAGAGGCGCTCTGCATCGTACAGTCGCCTGCGCTGCGATGAGACGCTCTGCGTCGTACAGTCGCCTCCACCCTGCGCTGTGAAGAGACGCTCTGCGTCGTACAGTCGCCTCCACCCTGCGCTGCGATGAGACGCTCTGCGTCGTACAGTCGCCTCCACCCTGCGCTGCGATGAGATGCTCTGCGTCGTACAGTCGCCTCCAACCTGCGCTGCGATGAGACGCTCTGCGTCGTACAGTCGCCTCCAACCTGCGCTGCTTTGAGATGCTCTGCGTCGTACAGTCGCCTCCAACCTGCGCTGCGATGAGACGCTCTGCGTCGTACAGTCGCCTCCACCCTGCGCTGCTTTGAGATGCTCTGCGTCGTACAGTCGCCTCCACCCTGCGCTGTGATGAGATGCTCTGCGTTGTACAGTCGCCTCCACTCTGCGCTGCGATGAGATGCTCTGCGTCGTACAGTCGCCTCCACCCTGCGCTGCGATGAGACGCTCTGCGTCGTACAGTCGCCTCCAACCTGCGCTGCGATGAGACGCTCTGCGTCGTACAGTCGCCTCCAACCTGCGCTGCTTTGAGATGCTCTGCGTCGTACAGTCGCCTCCAACCTGCGCTGCGATGAGACGCTCTGCGTCGTACAGTCGCCTCCACCCTGCGCTGCTTTGAGATGCTCTGCGTCGTACAGTCGCCTCCACCCTGCGCTGTGATGAGATGCTCTGCGTTGTACAGTCGCCTCCACTCTGCGCTGCGATGAGATGCTCTGCGTCGTACAGTCGCCTCCACCCTGCGCTGCGATGAGATGCTCTGCAGGTCATACAGTCGCCTCCACCCTGCGATGAGATGCTCTGCGTCATACAGTCGCCTCCACCCTGCGCTGCGATGAGATTCTCTGCAGGTCGTACAGTCGCCTCCACCCTGCGCTGCGATGAGACGCTCTGCGTCGTACAGTCGCCTCCAACCTGCACTCCGATGAGACGCTCTGCGTCATACAGTCGCCTCCACCCTGCGCTGCGATGAGACGCTCTGCGTCGTACAGTCGCCTCCACCCTGCGCTGTGATGAGATGCTCTGCGTCGTACAGTCGCCTCCACCCTGTGCAGCGATGAGACGATCTGCGTCGTAAAGTCGCCTCCACCCTGTGCTGCAAAGAGATGCTCTGCGTCGTACAGTCGCCTCCACCCTGCGCTGCGAAGAGACGCTCTGCGTCGTAGTCGCCTCCCCCTGCGCTGCGATGAGATGCTCTGCGTCGTACAGTCGCCTCCACCCTGCGCTGCGAAGAGTCGCTCTGCATCGTACAGTCGCCTCCACTCTGCGCTGTGAAGAGATGCTCTGCGTCGTACAGTCGCCTCCACCCTGCGCTGCGATGAGATGCTCTGCGTCGTACAGTCGCCTCCACCCTGCGCTGCGAAGAGACGCTCTGCGTCGTACAGTCGCCTCCACTCTGCGCTGTGAAGAGATGCTCTGCGTCGTACAGTCGCCTCCACCTTGCACTGCGAAGAGGCGCTCTGCATCGTACAGTCGCCTGCGCTGCGATGAGACGCTCTGCGTCGCACAGTCGCCTGCGCTGCGATGAGACGCTCTGCGTCGTACCGTCGCCTCCACCCTGCGCTGTAAAGAGATGCTCTGCGTCGTACAGTCGCCACCACCCTGCGATGAGATGCTCTGCGTCGTACAGTCGCCACCACCCTGCGCTGCGATGAGACGCTCTGCGTCATACAGTCGCCTCCACCCTGCGCTGCATTGAGATGCTCTGCGTCGTACAGTCGCCTCCACCCTGCGCTGCGAAGAGACGCTCTGCATCATACAGTCGCCTCCACCCTGCACTGCGATGAGATGCTCTGCAGGTCGTACAGTCGCCTCCACCCTGCGCTGCGATGAGATGCTCTGCAGGTCATACAGTCGACTCCACCCTGCGCTGCGATGAGATGCTCTGCGTCGTACAGTTGCCTCCACCCTGCTCTGCGATGAGACGCTGCGTCATACAGTCGCCTCCACCCTGCGCTGCGATGAGACGCTCTGCGTCGTACAGTCGCCTCCACCCTGCGCTGCGATGCGATGCTCTGCGTCGTACAGTCGCCTCCAGGCTGCCGCTGCGATGAGATGCTCTGCAGGTCATACAGTCGCCTCCACCCTGCGCTGCGATGAGATGCTCTGCGTCGTACAGTCACCTCCACCCTGCGCTGCGATGAGACGCTCTGCGTCGTACAGTCGCCTTCACCCTGCGCTGCGATGAGATGCTCTGCAGATCGTACAGTCGCCTCCACCCTGCGCTGCGATGAGACGCTCTGCGTCGTACAGTCGCCTCCAACCTGCGCTGCGATGAGACGCTCTGCGTCGTACAGTCGCCACCACCCTGCGCTGCGATGAGACGCTCTGCGTCGTACAGTCGCCTCCACCCTGCGATGAGATGCTCTGCGTCGTACAGTCGCCACCACCCTGCGATGAGATGCTCTGCGTCGTACAGTCGCCACCACCCTGCGCTGCGATGAGACGCTTTGCGTCGTACAGTCGCCTCCACCCTGTGCTGCGATGAGATGCTCTGCGTCGTACAGTCGCCTCCACCCTGTGCTGCGATGAGATGCTCTGCGTCATACAGTCGCCTACACCCTGCGCCTCGAAGAGATGCTCTGCGTCGTACAGTCGCCTCCACCCTGCGCTCTGATGAGACGCTCTGCGTCGTACAGTCGCCTCCACCCTGCGCTGCGAAGAGTCGCTCTGCATCGTATAGTCGCCTCCACTCTGCGCTGTGAAGAGATGCTCTGCGTCGTACAGTCGCCTCCACCCTGCGCTGCGATGAGATGCTCTGCGTCGTACAGTCGCCTCCACCCTGCGCTGCGAAGACACGCTCTGCGTCGTACAGTCGCCTCCACTCTGCGCTGTGAAGAGATGCTCTGCGTCGTACAGTCGCCTCCACCTTGCACTGCGAAGAGGCGCTCTGCATCGTACAGTCGCCTGCGCTGCGATGAGACGCTCTGCGTCGCACAGTCGCCTCCACCCTGCGCTGTAAAGAGATGCTCTGCGTCGTACAGTCGCCACCACCCTGCGATGAGATGCTCTGCGTCGTACAGTCGCCACCACCCTGCGCTGCGATGAGACGCTCTGCGTCATACAGTCGCCTCCACCCTGCGCTGCATTGAGATGCTCTGCGTCGTACAGTCGCCTCCACCCTGCGCTGCGAAGAGACGCTCTGCATCATACAGTCGCCTCCACCCTGCACTGCGATGAGATGCTCTGCAGGTCGTACAGTCGCCTCCACCCTGCGCTGCGATGAGATGCTCTGCAGGTCATACAGTCGACTCCACCCTGCGCTGCGATGAGATGCTCTGCGTCGTACAGTTGCCTCCACCCTGCTCTGCGATGAGACGCTGCGTCATACAGTCGCCTCCACCCTGCGCTGCGATGAGACGCTCTGCGTCGTACAGTCGCCTCCACCCTGCGATGCGATGCTCTGCGTCGTACAGTCGCCTCCAGGCTGCCGCTGCGATGAGATGCTCTGCAGGTCATACAGTCGCCTCCACCCTGCGCTGCGATGAGATGCTCTGCGTCGTACAGTCACCTCCACCCTGCGCTGCGATGAGACGCTCTGCGTCGTACAGTCGCCTTCACCCTGCGCTGCGATGAGATGCTCTGCAGATCGTACAGTCGCCTCCACCCTGCGCTGCGATGAGACGCTCTGCGTCGTACAGTCGCCTCCAACCTGCGCTGCGATGAGACGCTCTGCGTCGTACAGTCGCCACCACCCTGCGCTGCGATGAGACGCTCTGCGTCGTACAGTCGCCTCCACCCTGCGATGAGATGCTCTGCGTCGTACAGTCGCCACCACCCTGCGATGAGATGCTCTGCGTCGTACAGTCGCCACCACCCTGCGCTGCGATGAGACGCTTTGCGTCGTACAGTCGCCTCCACCCTGTGCTGCGATGAGATGCTCTGCGTCGTACAGTCGCCTCCACCCTGTGCTGCGATGAGATGCTCTGCGTCATACAGTCGCCTACACCCTGCGCCTCGAAGAGATGCTCTGCGTCGTACAGTCGCCTCCACCCTGCGCTCTGATGAGACGCTCTGCGTCGTACAGTCGCCTCCACCCTGCGCTGTGATGAGATGCTCTGCGTCGTACAGTCACCTCCACCCTGCGCTGCGATGAGACGATCTGCGTCGTACAGTCGCCTCCACCCTGCGCAGCGATGAGACGATCTGCGTCGTACAGTCGCCTCCACCCTGTGCTGCAAAGAGATGCTCTGCGTCGTACAGTCGCCTCCACCCTGCGCTGCGAAGAGACGCTCTGCGTCGTACAGTCGCCTCCACCCTGCGCTGCGATGAGATGCTCTGCGTCGTACAGTCGCCTCCACCCTGCGCTGCGATGAGACGCTCTGCATCGTACAGTCGCCTCCACCCTGCGCTGCGATGAGACGCTCTGCGTCGTACAGTCGCCTCCACCCTGCGCTGCATTGAGATGCTCTGCGTCGTACAGTCGCCTCCACCCTGCGCTGCGAAGAGACGCTCTGCATCATACAGTCGCCTCCACCCTGCACTGCGATGAGATGCTCTGCAGGTCATACAGTCGCCTCCACCCTGCGCTGCGATGAGATGCTCTGCGTCGTACAGTTGCCTCCACCCTGCTCTGCGATGAGACTCTGTGTCGTACAGTCGCCTCCACCCTGCGCTGCGATGAGATGCTCTGCGTCGTACAGTCGCCTCCACCCTGCGCTGCGATGAGATGCTCTGCAGGTCATACAGTCGCCTCCACCCTGCGCTGCGATGAGATGCTCTGCGTCGTACAGTCACCTCCACCCTGCGCTGCGATGAGACGCTCTGCGTCGTACAGTCGCCTTCACCCTGCGCTGCGATGAGATGCTCTGCAGATCGTACAGTCGCCTCCACCCTGCGCTGCGATGAGACTCTCTGCGTCGTACAGTCGCCTTCACCCTGCGCTGCGATGAGACGCTCTGCGTCGTACAGTCGCCTTCACCCTGCGCTGCGATGAGACTCTCTGCGTCGTACAGTCGCCTCCACCCTGCGCTGTGAAGAGACGCTCTGCGTCGTACAGTCGCCTCCACCCTACGCTGCGATGAGACGCTCTGCGTCGTACAGTCGCCTCCACGCTGCGATGAGATGCTCTGCGTTGTACAGTCGCCTCCACCCTGCGCTGCGATGAGACGCTCTGCGTCGTACAGTCGCCTCCACCCTGCGCTGCGATGAGATGCTCTGCAGATCGTACAGTCGCCTCCACCCTGCGCTGCGATGAGCCGCTCTGCGTCGTACAGTCGCCTCCACGCTGCGATGAGATGCTCTGCGTCGTACAGTCGCCTCCACCCTGCGCTGCGATGAGATGCTCTTCAGGTCATACAGTCGCCTCCACCCTGTGCTGCGATGAGACGCTCTGCGTCGTACAGTCGCCTCCACCCTGCGCTGCGATGAGATGGTCTGCGTCGTACAGTCGCCTCCACCCTGCGCTGCGATGAGATGGTCTGCGTCGTACAGTCGCCACCACCCTGCGCTGCGATGCTCTGCATCATACAGTCGCCTCCACCCTGCGCTCCGATGCTCTGCATCATACAGTCGCCTCCACCCTGCGCTGCGATGAGACGCTCTGCGTCGTACAGTCGCCTCCACCCTGCGCTGCGATTAGACGCTCTGCGTCGTACAGTCGCCTCCACCCTGCGCTGCGATAAGACGCTCTGCGTCGTACAGTCGCCTCCACCCTGCGCTGCGATGAGGCGCTCTGCGTCGTACAGTCGCCTCCACCCTGCGCTGCGATGAGACGCTTTGCGTCGTACAGTCGCCTCCACCCTGTGCTGCGATGAGATGCTCTGCGTCGTACAGTCGCCACCACCCTGCGCTGCGATGAGACGCTCTGTGTCGTACAGTCGCCTCCACCCTGCGCTGCGATGAGATGCTCTGCGTCGTACAGTCGCCTCCACCCTGCGCTGCGATGAGACGCTCTGCATCTTACAGTCACCTCCACCCTGCGCTGCGAAGAGGCGCTCTGCATCGTACAGTCGCCTGCGCTGCGATGAGACGCTCTGCGTCGTACAGTCACCTGCGCTGCGATGAGACGGTCTGCGTCGTACAGTCGCCTCCACCCTGCGCTGTGAAGAGACGCTCTGCGTCGTACAGTCGCCTCCACCCTGCGCTGCGATGAGACGCTCTGCGTCGTACAGTCGCCTCCACCCTGCGCTGCGATGAGATGCTCTGCGTCGTACAGTCGCCTCCAACCTGCGCTGCGATGAGACGCTCTCCGTCGTACAGTCGCCTCCAACCTGCGCTCCGATTAGACGCTCTGCGTCATACAGTCGCCTCCACCCTGCGCTGCGATGAGACGCTCTGCGTCGTACAGTCGCCACCACCCTGCGCTGCGATGAGATGCTCTGCTTTGTACAGTCGCCTCCACTCTGCGCTGTGATGAGATGCTCTGCGTTGTACAGTCGCCTCCACTCTGCGCTGCGATGAGATGCTCTGCGTCGTACAGTCGCCTCCACCCTGCGCTGCGATGAGATGCTCTGCAGGTCATACAGTCGCCTCCACCCTGCGATGAGATGCTCTGCGTCATACAGTCGCCTCCACCCTGCGCTGCGATGAGACGCTCTGTGTCGTAGTCGCCTCCACCCTGCGCTGCGATGAGATTCTCTGCAGGTCGTACAGTCGCCTCCAACCTGCGCTGCGATGAGACGCTCTGCGTCGTACAGTCGCCTCCAACCTGCACTCCGATGAGACGCTCTGCGTCATACAGTCGCCTCCACCCTGCGCTGCGATGAGACGCTCTGCGTCGTACAGTCGCCTCCACCCTGCGCTGTGATGAGATGCTCTGCGTCGTACAGTCACCTCCACCCTGTGCAGCGATGAGACGATCTGCGTCGTATAGTCGCCTCCACCCTGTGCTGCAAAGAGATGCTCTGCGTCGTACAGTCGCCTCCACCCTGCGCTGCGAAGAGACGCTCTGCGTCGTACAGTCGCCTCCCCCTGCGCTGCGATGAGATGCTCTGCGTCGTACAGTCGCCTACACCCTGCGCTGCGAAGAGTCGCTCTGCATCGTACAGTCGCCTCCACTCTGCGCTGTGAAGAGATGCTCTGCGTCGTACAGTCGCCTCCACCCTGCGCTGCGATGAGATGCTCTGCGTCGTACAGTCGCCTCCACCCTGCGCTGCGAAGAGACGTTCTGCGTCGTACAGTCGCCTCCACTCTGCGCTGTGAAGAGATGCTCTGCGTCGTACAGTCGCCTCCACCTTGCGCTGCGAAGAGGCGCTCTGCATCGTACAGTCGCCTGCGCTGCGATGAGACGCTCTGCGTCGCACAGTCGCCTGCGCTGCGATGAGACGCTCTGCGTCGTACAGTCGCCTCCACCCTGCGCTGTAAAGAGATGCTCTGCGTCGTACAGTCGCCACCACCCTGCGATGAGATGCTCTGCGTCGTACAGTCGCCACCACCCTGCGCTGCGATGAGACGCTCTGCGTCATACAGTCGCCTCCACCCTGCGCTGCATTGAGATGCTCTGCGTCGTACAGTCGCCTCCACCCTGCGCTGCGAAGAGACGCTCTGCATCATACAGTCGCCTCCACCCTGCACTGCGATGAGATGCTCTGCAGGTCGTACAGTCGCCTCCACCCTGCGCTGCGATGAGATGCTCTGCAGGTCATACAGTCGACTCCACCCTGCGCTGCGATGAGATGCTCTGCGTCGTACAGTTGCCTCCACCCTGCTCTGCGATGAGACGCTGCGTCATACAGTCGCCTCCACCCTGCGCTGCGATGAGACGCTCTGCGTCGTACAGTCGCCTCCACCCTGCGCTGCGATGAGATGCTCTGCGTCGTACAGTCGCCTCCAGCCTGTGCTGCGATGAGATGCTCTGCAGGTCATACAGTCGCCTCCACCCTGCGCTGCGATGAGGCGCTCTGCGTCGTACAGTCGCCTCCACCCTGCGCTGCGATGAGACGCTCTGCGTCGTACAGTCGCCTCCACCCTGCGCTGCGATGAGACGCTCTGTGTCGTACAGTCGCCTTCACCCTGCGATGAGATGCTCTGCAGATCGTACAGTCGCCTCCACCCTGCGCTGCGATGAGACTCTCTGCGTCGTACAGTCGCCTTCACCCTGCGCTGCGATGAGACGCTCTGCGTCGTACAGTCGCCTTCACCCTGCGCTGCGATGAGACTCTCTGCGTCGTACAGTCGCCTCCACCCTGCGCTGCGATGAGACGCTCTGCGTCGTACAGTCGCCTTCACCCTGCGCTGTGATGAGATGCTCTGCGTCGTACAGTCGCCTCCAACCTGCGCTGTGATGAGATGCTCTGCGTCGTACAGTCGCCTCCAACCTGCGCTGCGATGAGATGCTCTGCAGATCGTACAGTCGCCTCCACCCTGCGCTGCGATGAGACGCTCTGCGTCGTACAGTCGCCTCCAACCTGCGCTGCGATGAGACGCTCTGCGTCGTACAGTCGCCACCACCCTGCGCTGCGATGAGACGCTCTGCGTCGTACAGTCGCCTCCACCCTGCGATGAGATGCTCTGCGTCGTACAGTCGCCACCACCCTGCGATGAGATGCTCTGCGTCGTACAGTCGCCACCACCCTGCGCTGCGATGAGACGCTTTGCGTCGTACAGTCGCCTCCACCCTGTGCTGCGATGAGATGCTCTGCGTCGTACAGTCGCCTCCACCCTGTGCTGCGATGAGATGCTCTGCGTCATACAGTCGCCTACACCCTGCGCCTCGAAGAGATGCTCTGCGTCGTACAGTCGCCTCCACCCTGCGCTCTGATGAGACGCTCTGCGTCGTACAGTCGCCTCCACCCTGCGCTGTGATGAGATGCTCTGCGTCGTACAGTCACCTCCACCCTGCGCTGCGATGAGACGATCTGCGTCGTACAGTCGCCTCCACCCTGCGCAGCGATGAGACGATCTGCGTCGTACAGTCGCCTCCACCCTGTGCTGCAAAGAGATGCTCTGCGTCGTACAGTCGCCTCCACCCTGCGCTGCGAAGAGACGCTCTGCGTCGTACAGTCGCCTCCACCCTGCGCTGCGATGAGATGCTCTGCGTCGTACAGTCGCCTCCACCCTGCGCTGCGATGAGACGCTCTGCATCGTACAGTCGCCTCCACCCTGCGCTGCGATGAGACGCTCTGCGTCGTACAGTCGCCTCCACCCTGCGCTGCATTGAGATGCTCTGCGTCGTACAGTCGCCTCCACCCTGCGCTGCGAAGAGACGCTCTGCATCATACAGTCGCCTCCACCCTGCACTGCGATGAGATGCTCTGCAGGTCATACAGTCGCCTCCACCCTGCGCTGCGATGAGATGCTCTGCGTCGTACAGTTGCCTCCACCCTGCTCTGCGATGAGACTCTGTGTCGTACAGTCGCCTCCACCCTGCGCTGCGATGAGATGCTCTGCGTCGTACAGTCGCCTCCACCCTGCGCTGCGATGAGATGCTCTGCAGGTCATACAGTCGCCTCCACCCTGCGCTGCGATGAGATGCTCTGCGTCGTACAGTCACCTCCACCCTGCGCTGCGATGAGACGCTCTGCGTCGTACAGTCGCCTTCACCCTGCGCTGCGATGAGATGCTCTGCAGATCGTACAGTCGCCTCCACCCTGCGCTGCGATGAGACTCTCTGCGTCGTACAGTCGCCTTCACCCTGCGCTGCGATGAGACGCTCTGCGTCGTACAGTCGCCTTCACCCTGCGCTGCGATGAGACTCTCTGCGTCGTACAGTCGCCTCCACCCTACGCTGCGATGAGACGCTCTGCGTCGTACAGTCGCCTCCACGCTGCGATGAGATGCTCTGCGTTGTACAGTCGCCTCCACCCTGCGCTGCGATGAGACGCTCTGCGTCGTACAGTCGCCTCCACCCTGCGCTGCGATGAGATGCTCTGCAGATCGTACAGTCGCCTCCACCCTGCGCTGCGATGAGCCGCTCTGCGTCGTACAGTCGCCTCCACGCTGCGATGAGATGCTCTGCGTCGTACAGTCGCCTCCACCCTGCGCTGCGATGAGATGCTCTTCAGGTCATACAGTCGCCTCCACCCTGTGCTGCGATGAGACGCTCTGCGTCGTACAGTCGCCTCCACCCTGCGCTGCGATGAGATGGTCTGCGTCGTACAGTCGCCTCCACCCTGCGCTGCGATGAGATGGTCTGCGTCGTACAGTCGCCACCACCCTGCGCTGCGATGCTCTGCATCATACAGTCGCCTCCACCCTGCGCTGCGATGCTCTGCATCATACAGTCGCCTCCACCCTGCGCTGCGATGAGACGCTCTGCGTCGTACAGTCGCTTCCACCCTGCGCTGCGATTAGACGCTCTGCGTCGTACAGTCGCCTCCACCCTGCGCTGCGATAAGACGCTCTGCGTCGTACAGTCGCCTCCACCCTGCGCTGCGATGAGGCGCTCTGCGTCGTACAGTCGCCTCCACCCTGCGCTGCGATGAGACGCTTTGCGTCGTACAGTCGCCTCCACCCTGTGCTGCGATGAGATGCTCTGCGTCGTACAGTCGCCACCACCCTGCGCTGCGATGAGACGCTCTGTGTCGTACAGTCGCCTCCACCCTGCGCTGCGATGAGATGCTCTGCGTCGTACAGTCGCCTCCACCCTGCGCTGCGATGAGATGCTCTGCGTCGTACAGTCGCCTCCAACCTGCGCTGCGATGAGACGCTCTCCGTCGTACAGTCGCCTCCAACCTGCGCTCCGATTAGACGCTCTGCGTCATACAGTCGCCTCCACCCTGCGCTGCGATGAGACGCTCTGCGTCGTACAGTCGCCACCACCCTGCGCTGCGATGAGATGCTCTGCTTTGTACAGTCGCCTCCACTCTGCGCTGTGATGAGATGCTCTGCGTTGTACAGTCGCCTCCACTCTGCGCTGCGATGAGATGCTCTGCGTCGTACAGTCGCCTCCACCCTGCGCTGCGATGAGATGCTCTGCAGGTCATACAGTCGCCTCCACCCTGCGATGAGATGCTCTGCGTCATACAGTCGCCTCCACCCTGCGCTGCGATGAGACGCTCTGTGTCGTAGTCGCCTCCACCCTGCGCTGCGATGAGATTCTCTGCAGGTCGTACAGTCGCCTCCAACCTGCGCTGCGATGAGACGCTCTGCGTCGTACAGTCGCCTCCAACCTGCACTCCGATGAGACGCTCTGCGTCATACAGTCGCCTCCACCCTGCGCTGCGATGAGACGCTCTGCGTCGTACAGTCGCCTCCACCCTGCGCTGTGATGAGATGCTCTGCGTCGTACAGTCACCTCCACCCTGTGCAGCGATGAGACGATCTGCGTCGTATAGTCGCCTCCACCCTGTGCTGCAAAGAGATGCTCTGCGTCGTACAGTCGCCTCCACCCTGCGCTGCGAAGAGACGCTCTGCGTCGTACAGTCGCCTCCCCCTGCGCTGCGATGAGATGCTCTGCGTCGTACAGTCGCCTACACCCTGCGCTGCGAAGAGTCGCTCTGCATCGTACAGTCGCCTCCACTCTGCGCTGTGAAGAGATGCTCTGCGTCGTACAGTCGCCTCCACCCTGCGCTGCGATGAGATGCTCTGCGTCGTACAGTCGCCTCCACCCTGCGCTGCGAAGAGACGTTCTGCGTCGTACAGTCGCCTCCACTCTGCGCTGTGAAGAGATGCTCTGCGTCGTACAGTCGCCTCCACCTTGCGCTGCGAAGAGGCGCTCTGCATCGTACAGTCGCCTGCGCTGCGATGAGACGCTCTGCGTCGCACAGTCGCCTGCGCTGCGATGAGACGCTCTGCGTCGTACAGTCGCCTCCACCCTGCGCTGTAAAGAGATGCTCTGCGTCGTACAGTCGCCACCACCCTGCGATGAGATGCTCTGCGTCGTACAGTCGCCACCACCCTGCGCTGCGATGAGACGCTCTGCGTCATACAGTCGCCTCCACCCTGCGCTGCATTGAGATGCTCTGCGTCGTACAGTCGCCTCCACCCTGCGCTGCGAAGAGACGCTCTGCATCATACAGTCGCCTCCACCCTGCACTGCGATGAGATGCTCTGCAGGTCGTACAGTCGCCTCCACCCTGCGCTGCGATGAGATGCTCTGCAGGTCATACAGTCGACTCCACCCTGCGCTGCGATGAGATGCTCTGCGTCGTACAGTTGCCTCCACCCTGCTCTGCGATGAGACGCTGCGTCATACAGTCGCCTCCACCCTGCGCTGCGATGAGACGCTCTGCGTCGTACAGTCGCCTCCACCCTGCGCTGCGATGAGATGCTCTGCGTCGTACAGTCGCCTCCAGCCTGTGCTGCGATGAGATGCTCTGCAGGTCATACAGTCGCCTCCACCCTGCGCTGCGATGAGGCGCTCTGCGTCGTACAGTCGCCTCCACCCTGCGCTGCGATGAGACGCTCTGCGTCGTACAGTCGCCTCCACCCTGCGCTGCGATGAGACGCTCTGTGTCGTACAGTCGCCTTCACCCTGCGATGAGATGCTCTGCAGATCGTACAGTCGCCTCCACCCTGCGCTGCGATGAGACTCTCTGCGTCGTACAGTCGCCTTCACCCTGCGCTGCGATGAGACGCTCTGCGTCGTACAGTCGCCTTCACCCTGCGCTGCGATGAGACTCTCTGCGTCGTACAGTCGCCTCCACCCTGCGCTGCGATGAGACGCTCTGCGTCGTACAGTCGCCTTCACCCTGCGCTGTGATGAGATGCTCTGCGTCGTACAGTCGCCTCCACTCTGCGCTGCGATGAGATGCTCTGCGTCGTACAGTCACCTCCACCCTGCGCTGCGATGAGACGCTCTGCGTCGTACAGTCGCCTCCAACCTGCGCTGCGATGAGACGCTCTGCAGGTCGTACAGTCGCCTCAAACCTGTGCTGCGATGAGATGCTCTGCGTCATACGGTCGCCTCCAACCTGCGCTGCGATGAGACGCTCTGCGTCGTACAGTCGCCACCACCCTGCGCTGCGATGCTCTGCATCATACAGTTGCCTCCACCCTGCGCTGCGATGCTCTGCATCATACAGTCGCCTCCACCCTGCGCTGCGATGAGACGCTCTGCGTCGTACAGTCGCCTCCACCCTGCGCTGCGATGAGACGCTCTGCTTCGTACAGTCGCCTCCACCCTGCGCTGCGATGAGACGCTCTGCGTCGTTCAGTCGCCTCCACCCTGCGCTGCGATGAGACGCTCTGCGTCGTACAGTCGCCTCCACCCTGCGCTGCGATGAGACGCTCTGCGTCGTACAGTCGCCTCCACCCTGCGCTGCGATGAGACGCTCTGTGTCGTACAGTCGCCTTCACCCTGCGCTGCGATGAGATGCTCTGCAGATCGTACAGTCGCCTCCACCCTGCGCTGCGATGAGACTCTCTGCGTCGTACAGTCGCCTTCACCCTGCGCTGCGATGAGACGCTCTGTGTCGTAGTCGACTCCACCCTGCGCTGCGATGAGATTCTCTGCAGGTCGTACAGTCGCCTCCAACCTGCGCTGTGATGAGACGCTCTGCGTCGTACAGTCGCCTCCAACCTGCACTCCGATGAGACGCTCTGCGTCATACAGTCGCCTCCACCCTGCGCTGCGATGAGACGCTCTGCGTCGTACAGTCGCCTCCACCCTGCGCTGTGATGAGATGCTCTGCGTCGTACAGTCACCTCCACCCTGTGCAGCGATGAGACGATCTGCGTCGTATAGTCGCCTCCACCCTGTGCTGCAAAGAGATGCTCTGCGTCGTACAGTCGCCTACACCCTGCGCTGCGAAGAGTCGCTCTGCATCGTACAGTCGCCTCCACTCTGCGCTGTGAAGAGATGCTCTGCGTCGTACAGTCGCCTCCACCCTGCGCTGCGATGAGATGCTCTGCGTCGTACAGTCGCCTCCACCCTGCGCTGCGAAGAGACGCTCTGCGTCGTACAGTCGCCTCCACTCTGCGCTGTGAAGAGATGCTCTGCGTCGTACAGTCGCCTCCACCCTGCGCTGCGATGAGACGCTCTGCTTCGTACAGTCGCCTCCACCCTGCGCTGCGATAAGACGCTCTGCGTCGTACAGTCGCCTCCACCCTGCGCTGCGATGAGGCGCTCTGCGTCGTACAGTCGCCTCCACCCTGCGCTGCGATGAGACGCTCTGCGTCGTTCAGTCGCCTCCACCCTGCGCTGCGATGAGACGCTCTGCGTCGTACAGTCGCCTCCACCCTGCGCTGCGATGAGACGCTCTGCGTCGTACAGTCGCCTCCACCCTGCGCTGCGATGAGACGCTCTGTGTCGTACAGTCGCCTTCACCCTGCGCTGCGATGAGATGCTCTGCAGATCGTACAGTCGCCTCCACCCTGCGCTGCGATGAGACTCTCTGCATCGTACAGTCGCCTTCACCCTGCGCTGCGATGAGACGCTCTGTGTCGTAGTCGCCTCCACCCTGCGCTGCGATGAGATTCTCTGCAGGTCGTACAGTCGCCTCCAACCTGCGCTGCGATGAGACGCTCTGCGTCGTACAGTCGCCTCCAACCTGCACTCCGATGAGACGCTCTGCGTCATACAGTCGCCTCCACCCTGCGCTGCGATGAGACGCTCTGCGTCGTACAGTCGCCTCCACCCTGCGCTGTGATGAGATGCTCTGCGTCGTACAGTCACCTCCACCCTGTGCAGCGATGAGACGATCTGCGTCGTATAGTCGCCTCCACCCTGTGCTGCAAAGAGATGCTCTGCGTCGTACAGTCGCCTCCACCCTGCGCTGCGAAGAGACGCTCTGCGTCGTACAGTCGCCTCCCCCTGCGCTGCGATGAGATGCTCTGCGTCGTACAGTCGCCTACACCCTGCGCTGCGAAGAGTCGCTCTGCATCGTACAGTCGCCTCCACTCTGCGCTGTGAAGAGATGCTCTGCGTCGTACAGTCGCCTCCACCCTGCGCTGCGATGAGATGCTCTGCGTCGTACAGTCGCCTCCACCCTGCGCTACGAAGAGACGCTCTGCGTCGTACAGTCGCCTCCACTCTGCGCTGTGAAGAGATGCTCTGCGTCGTACAGTCGCCTCCACCTTGCGCTGCGAAGAGGCGCTCTGCATTGTACAGTCGCCTGCGCTGCGATGAGACGCTCTGCGTCGCACAGTCGCCTGCGCTGCGATGAGACGCTCTGCGTCGTACAGTCGCCTCCACCCTGCGCTGTAAAGAGATGCTCTGCGTCGTACAGTCGCCACCACCCTGCGATGAGATGCTCTGCGTCGTACAGTCGTACAGTCGCCACCACCCTGCGCTGCGATGAGACGCTCTGCGTCATACAGTCGCCTCCACCCTGCGCTGCATTGAGATGCTCTGCGTCGTACAGTCGCCTCCACCCTGCGCTGCGAAGAGACGCTCTGCATCATACAGTCGCCTCCACCCTGCACTGCGATGAGATGCTCTGCAGGTCGTACAGTCGCCTCCACCCTGCGCTGCGATGAGATGCTCTGCAGGTCATACAGTCGACTCCACCCTGCGCTGCGATGAGATGCTCTGCGTTGTACAGTCGACTCCACCCTGCGCTGCGATGAGATGCTCTGCAGGTCATACAGTCGCCTCCACCCTGCGCTGCGATGAGATGCTCTGCGTCGTACAGTCACCTCCACCCTGCGCTGCGATGAGATGCTCTGCGTCGTACAGTCGCCTTCACCCTGCGCTGTGATGAGATGCTCTGCGTCGTACAGTCGCCTCCACTCTGCGCTGCGATGATATGCTCTGCGTTGTACAGTCGCCTCCACCCTGCGCTGCGATGAGACGCTCTGCGTCGTACAGTCGCCTCCACCCTGCGCTGTGATGAGATGCTCTGCGTCGTACAGTCACCTCCACCCTGTGCAGCGATGAGACGATCTGCGTCGTATAGTCGCCTCCACCCTGTGCTGCAAAGAGATGCTCTGCGTCGTACAGTCGCCTCCACCCTGCGCTGCGATGAGATGCTCTGCGTCGTACAGTCGCCTCCACCCTGCGCTGCGATGAGATGCTCTGCAGATCGTACAGTCGCCTCCACCCTGCGCTGCGATGAGCCGCTCTGCGTCGTACAGTCGCCTCCACCCTGCGCTGCGATGAGATGCTCTGCGTCGTACAGTCGCCTCCACCCTGCGCTGCGATGAGATGCTCTGCAGGTCATACAGTCGCCTCCACCCTGTGCTGCGATGAGACGCTCTGCGTCGTACAGTCGCCTCCACCCTGCGCTGCGATGAGATGCTCTGCGTCGTACAGTCGCCTCCGCCCTGCGCTGCGATGAGACGCTGCGTCATACAGTCGCCTCCACCCTGCGCTGCGATGAGACGCTCTGCGTCGTACAGTCGCCTCCACCCTGCGCTGCGATGAGATGCTCTGCATCGTACAGTCGCCTCCAGCCTGTGCTGCGATGAGATGCTCTGCAGGTCATACAGTCGCCTCCACCCTGCGCTGCGATGAGATGCTCTGCGTCGTACAGTCGACTCCACCCTGCGCTGCGATGAGATGCTCTGCAGGTCATACAGTCGCCTCCACCCTGCGCTGCGATGAGATGCTCTGCGTCGTACAGTCACCTCCACCCTGCGCTGCGATGAGACGCTCTGCGTCGTACAGTCGCCTTCACCCTGCGCTGCGATGAGACTCTCTGCGTCGTACAGTCGCCTCCACCCTGCGCTGCGATGAGATGCTCTGCGTCGTACAGTCGCCTTCACCCTGCGCTGTGATGAGATGCTCTGCGTCGTACAGTCGCCTCCACCCTGCGCTGCGATGAGATGCTCTGCGTCGTACAGTCGCCTCCAGCCTGTGCTGCGATGAGATGCTCTGCAGGTCATACAGTCGCCTCCACCCTGCGCTGCGATGAGATGCTCTGCGTCGTACAGTCGACTCCACCCTGCGCTGCGATGAGATGCTCTGCAGGTCATACAGTCACCTCCACCCTGCGCTGCGATGAGACGCTCTGCGTCGTACAGTCGCCTTCACCCTGCGCTGCGATGAGACTCTCTGCGTCATACAGTCGCCTCCACCCTGCGCTGCGATGAGATGCTCTGCGTCGTACAGTCGCCTTCACCCTGCGCTGTGATGAGATGCTCTGCGTCGTACAGTCGCCTCCACTCTGCGCTGCGATGAGATGCTCTGCGTTGTACAGTCGCCTCCACCCTGCGCTGCGATGAGACGCTCTGCGTCGTACAGTCGCCTCCACCCTGCGCTGCGATGAGATGCTCTGCAGATCGTACAGTCGCCTCCACCCTGCGCTGCGATGAGCCGCTCTGCGTCGTACAGTCGCCTCCACCCTGCGCTGCGATGAGATGCTCAGCGTCGTACAGTCGCCTCCACCCTGCGCTGCGATGAGATGCTCTGCAGCTCATACAGTCGCCTCCACCCTGTGCTGCGATGAGACGCTCTGCGTCGTACAGTCGCCTCCACCCTGCGCTGCGATGAGATGCTCTGCGTCGTACAGTCGCCTCCACCCTGCGCTGCGATGAGACGCTCTGCGTCGTACAGTCGCCTCCACCCTGCTCTGCGATGAGATGCTCTGCAGGTCGTACAATCGCCTCCACCCTGCGCTGCGATGAGACGCTCTGCGTCGTACAGTCGCCTCCACCCTGCGCTGCGATGAGATGCTCTGCGTCATACGGTCGCCTCCAACCTGCGCTGCGATGAGACGCTCTGCAGGTCGTACAGTCGCCTCAAACCTGTGCTGCGATGAGATGCTCTGCGTCATACTGTCGCCTCCAACCTGCGCTGCGATGAGACGCTCTGCGTCGTACAGTCGCCACCACCCTGCGCTGCGATGCTCTGCATCATACAGTTGCCTCCACCCTGCGCTGCGATGCTCTGCATCATACAGTCGCCTCCACCCTGCGCTGCGATGAGACGCTCTGCGTCGTACAGTCGCCTCCACCCTGCGCTGCGATGAGACGCTCTGCTTCGTACAGTCGCCTCCACCCTGCGCTGCGATAAGACGCTCTGCGTCGTACAGTCGCCTCCACCCTGCGCTGCGATGAGGCGCTCTGCGTCGTACAGTCGCCTCCACCCTGCGCTGCGATGAGACGCTCTGCGTCGTTCAGTCGCCTCCACCCTGCGCTGCGATGAGACGCTCTGCGTCGTACAGTCGCCTCCACCCTGCGCTGCGATGAGACGCTCTGCGTCGTACAGTCGCCTCCACCCTGAGCTGCGATGAGACGCTCTGTGTCGTACAGTCGCCTTCACCCTGCGCTGCGATGAGATGCTCTGCAGATCGTACAGTCGCCTCCACCCTGCGCTGCGATGAGACTCTCTGCGTCGTACAGTCGCCTTCACCCTGCGCTGCGATGAGACGCTCTGCGTCGTACAGTCGCCTTCACCCTGCGCTGCGATGAGACTCTCTGCGTCGTACAGTCGCCTCCACCCTTCGCTGCGATGAGACGCTCTGCGTCGTACAGTCGCCACTACCCTGCGCTGAGATGCTCTGCATCATACAGTTGCCTCCAACCTGCGCTGCGATGCTCTGCATCATACAGTCGCCTCCACCCTGCGCTGCGATGAGACGCTCTGCGTCGTACAGTCGCCTCCACCCTGCGCTGCGATGAGACGCTCTGCGTCGTACAGTCGCCTCCACCCTGCGCTGCGATAAGACGCTCTGCGTCGTACAGTCGCCTCCACCCTGCGCTGCGATGAGCCGCTCTGCGTCGTACAGTCGCCTCCACCCTGCGCTGCGATGAGATGCTCAGCGTCGTACAGTCGCCTCCACCCTGCGCTGCGATGAGATGCTCTGCAGCTCATACAGTCGCCTCCACCCTGTGCTGCGATGAGACGCTCTGCGTCGTACAGTCGCCTCCACCCTGCGCTGCGATGAGATGCTCTGCGTCGTACAGTCGCCTCCACCCTGCGCTGCGATGAGACGCTCTGCGTCGTACAGTCGCCTCCACCCTGCTCTGCGATGAGATGCTCTGCAGGTCGTACAATCGCCTCCACCCTGCGCTGCGATGAGACGCTCTGCGTCGTACAGTCGCCTCCACCCTGCGCTGCGATGAGATGCTCTGCGTCATACGGTCGCCTCCAACCTGCGCTGCGATGAGACGCTCTGCAGGTCGTACAGTCGCCTCAAACCTGTGCTGCGATGAGATGCTCTGCGTCATACTGTCGCCTCCAACCTGCGCTGCGATGAGACGCTCTGCGTCGTACAGTCGCCACCACCCTGCGCTGCGATGCTCTGCATCATACAGTTGCCTCCACCCTGCGCTGCGATGCTCTGCATCATACAGTCGCCTCCACCCTGCGCTGCGATGAGACGCTCTGCGTCGTACAGTCGCCTCCACCCTGCGCTGCGATGAGACGCTCTGCTTCGTACAGTCGCCTCCACCCTGCGCTGCGATAAGACGCTCTGCGTCGTACAGTCGCCTCCACCCTGCGCTGCGATGAGGCGCTCTGCGTCGTACAGTCGCCTCCACCCTGCGCTGCGATGAGACGCTCTGCGTCGTTCAGTCGCCTCCACCCTGCGCTGCGATGAGACGCTCTGCGTCGTACAGTCGCCTCCACCCTGCGCTGCGATGAGACGCTCTGCGTCGTACAGTCGCCTCCACCCTGAGCTGCGATGAGACGCTCTGTGTCGTACAGTCGCCTTCACCCTGCGCTGCGATGAGATGCTCTGCAGATCGTACAGTCGCCTCCACCCTGCGCTGCGATGAGACTCTCTGCGTCGTACAGTCGCCTTCACCCTGCGCTGCGATGAGACGCTCTGCGTCGTACAGTCGCCTTCACCCTGCGCTGCGATGAGACTCTCTGCGTCGTACAGTCGCCTCCACCCTTCGCTGCGATGAGACGCTCTGCGTCGTACAGTCGCCACTACCCTGCGCTGAGATGCTCTGCATCATACAGTTGCCTCCAACCTGCGCTGCGATGCTCTGCATCATACAGTCGCCTCCACCCTGCGCTGCGATGAGACGCTCTGCGTCGTACAGTCGCCTCCACCCTGCGCTGCGATGAGACGCTCTGCGTCGTACAGTCGCCTCCACCCTGCGCTGCGATAAGACGCTCTGCGTCGTACAGTCGCCTCCACCCTGCGCTGCGATGAGGCGCTCTGCGTCGTACAGTCGCCTCCACCCTGCGCTGCGATGAGACGCTCTGCGTCGTACAGTCGCCTCCACCCTGCGCTGCGATGAGACGCTCTGCGTCGTAGTCGCCTTCACCCTGCGCTGCGATGAGACTCTCTGCGTCGTACAGTCGCCTCCACCCTGCGCTGCGATGAGACGCTCTGCGTCGTACAGTCGCCTTCACCCTGCGCTGTGATGAGATGCTCTGCGTCGTACAGTCGCCTCCACTCTGGGCTGCGATGAGATGCTCTGCGTCGTACAGTCGCCTCCACCCTGCGCTGCGATGAGACGCTCTGCGTCGTATAGTCGCCTCCACCCTGCTCTGCGATGAGATGCTCTGCAGGTCGTACAATCGCCTCCACCCTGCGCTGCGATGAGACGCTCTGCGTCGTACAGTCGCCTCCACCCTGCGCTGCGATGAGATGCTCTGCGTCATACGGTCGCCTCCAACCTGCGCTGCGATGAGACGCTCTGCAGGTCGTACAGTCGCCTCAAACCTGTGCTGCGATGAGATGCTCTGTGTCATACGGTCGCCTCCAACCTGCGCTGCGATGAGACGCTCTGCGTCGTACAGTCGCCACCACCCTGCGCTGCGATGCTCTGCATCATACAGTTGCCTCCACCCTGCGCTGCGATGCTCTGCATCATACAGTCGCCTCCACCCTGCGCTGCGATGAGACGCTCTGCGTCGTACAGTCGCCTCCACCCTGCGCTGCGATGAGACGCTCTGCTTCGTACAGTCGCCTCCACCCTGCGCTGCGATAAGACGCTCTGCGTCGTACAGTCGCCTCCACCCTGCGCTGCGATGAGGCGCTCTGCGTCGTACAGTCGCCTCCACCCTGCGCTGCGATGAGACGCTCTGCGTCGTTCAGTCGCCTCCACCCTGCGCTGCGATGAGACGCTCTGCGTCGTACAGTCGCCTCCACCCTGCGCTGCGATGAGACGCTCTGCGTCGTACAGTCACCTCCACCCTGCGCTGCGATGAGACGCTCTGTGTCGTACAGTCGCCTTCACGCTGCGCTGCGATGAGATGCTCTGCAGATCGTACAGTCGCCTCCACCCTGCGCTGCGATGAGACTCTCTGCATCGTACAGTCGCCTTCACCCTGCGCTGCGATGAGACGCTCTGCGTCGTACAGTCGCCTTCACCCTGCGCTGCGATGAGACTCTCTGCGTCGTACAGTCGCCTTTACCCTTCGCTGCGATGAGACGCTCTGCGTCGTACAGTCGCCACTACCCTGCGCTGCGATGCTCTGCATCATACAGTTGCCTCCACCCTGCGCTGCGATGCTCTGCATCATACAGTCGCCTCCACCCTGCGCTGCGATGAGACGCTCTGCGTCGTACAGTCGCCTCCACCCTGCGCTGCGATGAGACGCTCTGCGTCGTACAGTCGCCTCCACCCTGCGCTGCGATAAGACGCTCTGCGTCGTACAGTCGCCTCCACCCTGCGCTGCGATGAGGCGCTCTGCGTCGTACAGTCGCCTCCACCCTGCGCTGCGATGAGACGCTCTGCGTCGTACAGTCGCCTCCACCCTGCGCTGCGATGAGACGCTCTGTGTCGTACAGTCGCCTTCACCCTGCGCTGCGATGAGATGCTCTGCAGATCGTACAGTCGCCTCCACCCTGCGCTGCGATGAGACTGTCTGCGTCGTACAGTCGCCTTCACCCTGCGCTGCGATGAGACGCTCTGCGTCGTAGTCGCCTTCACCCTGCGCTGCGATGAGACTCTCTGCGTCGTACAGTCGCCTTCACCCTGCGCTGTGATGAGATGCTCTGCGTCGTACAGTCGCCTCCACTCTGCGCTGCGATGAGATGCTCTGCGTCGTACAGTCGCCTCCACCCTGCGCTGCGATGAGACGCTCTGCGTCGTATAGTCGCCTCCACCCTGCTCTGCGATGAGATGCTCTGCAGGTCGTACAATCGCCTCCACCCTGCGCTGCGATGAGACGCTCTGCGTCGTACAGTCGCCTCCACCCTGCGCTGCGATGAGATGCTCTGCGTCATACGGTCGCCTCCAACCTGCGCTGCGATGAGACGCTCTGCAGGTCGTACAGTCGCCTCAAACCTGTGCTGCGATGAGATGCTCTGCGTCATACGGTCGCCTCCAACCTGCGCTGCGATGAGACGCTCTGCGTCGTACAGTCGCCACCACCCTGCGCTGCGATGCTCTGCATCATACAGTTGCCTCCACCCTGCGCTGCGATGCTCTGCATCATACAGTCGCCTCCACCCTGCGCTGCGATGAGACGCTCTGCGTCGTACAGTCGCCTCCACCCTGCGCTGCGATGAGACGCTCTGCTTCGTACAGTCGCCTCCACCCTGCGCTGCGATAAGACGCTCTGCGTCGTACAGTCGCCTCCACCCTGCGCTGCGATGAGGCGCTCTGCGTCGTACAGTCGCCTCCACCCTGCGCTGCGATGAGACGCTCTGCGTCGTTCAGTCGCCTCCACCCTGCGCTGCTATGAGACGCTCTGCGTCGTACAGTCGCCTCCACCCTGCGCTGCGATGAGACGCTCTGCGTCGTACAGTCGCCTCCACCCTGCGCTGCGATGAGACGCTCTGTGTCGTACAGTCGCCTTCACGCTGCGCTGCGATGAGACGCTCTGCGTCGTACAGTCGCCTTCACCCTGCGCTGCGATGAGACTCTCTGCGTCGTACAGTCGCCTCCACCCTTCGCTGCGATGAGACGCTCTGCGTCGTACAGTCGCCACTACCCTGCGCTGCGATGCTCTGCATCATACAGTTGCCTCCACCCTGCGCTGCGATGCTCTGCATCATACAGTCGCCTCCACCCTGCGCTGCGATGAGACGCTCTGCGTCGTACAGTCGCCTCCACCCTGCGCTGCGATGAGACGCTCTGCGTCGTACAGTCGCCTCCACCCTGCGCTGCGATAAGACGCTCTGCGTCGTACAGTCGCCTCCACCCTGCGCTGCGATGAGGCGCTCTGCGTCGTACAGTCGCCTCCACCCTGCGCTGCGATGAGACGCTCTGCGTCGTACAGTCGCCTCCACCCTGCGCTGCGATGAGACGCTCTGTGTCGTACAGTCGCCTTCACCCTGCGCTGCGATGAGATGCTCTGCAGATCGTACAGTCGCCTCCACCCTGCGCTGCGATGAGACTCTCTGCGTCGTACAGTCGCCTTCACCCTGCGCTGCGATGAGATGCTCTGCGTCGTACAGTCGCCTTCACCCTGCGCTGCGATGAGACTCTCTGCGTCGTACAGTCGCCTCCACCCTGCGCTGTGATGAGATGCTCTGCGTCGTACAGTCGCCTCCACCCTGCGCTGCGATGAGACGCTCTGCGTCGTACAGTCGCCTCCACCCTGCGCTGCGATGCGACGCTCTGCGTTGTACAGTCGTCTCCACCCTGCGCTGCGATGAGATGCTCTGCGTCGTACAGTCGCCTCCACCCTGCGCTGCGATGAGACGCTCTGCGTCGTACAGTCGCCTCCACCCTGCGCTGCGATGAGACGCTCTGCGTCGTACAGTCGCCTCCACCCTGCGCTGCGATGAGACGCTCTGCGTCGTACAGTCGCCTCCACCCTGCGCTGCGATGCGACGCTCTGCGTTGTACAGTCGTCTCCACCCTGCGCTGTGATGAGACGCTCTGCGTCGTACAGTCGCCTCCACCCTGCTTCCAGTCTACACTCTCCGCTACAGACGCAGGGTTGCGTGAAGCTGTCACCACGCCGCAGCGTTCTCGTCCCGGGCTCTTCCCGACCTGCTGACCGTCACTGCGGCTGTGGACAAACACTTCGGCCATCTGTCTGTTATCTCAGGGAGATTCAGGACATGGTCGGATACGACCATCACGTTTCCGGGTCAGAACCTTCCATGGCAATGAATCCGTCACCGCCACAACCTGCTCTGCGATGGGACAGAAACACTTTGGGAAAGATCTGCACATGGCCCCCGGGGGCCGGGCCCAGCGCCAGCGGTCAGCCTGCAGGCTTCCCCCGGGCTACCTCTGGCGGCCGCTGATTGGTCCCTGATATTCCATTGGCCGTGACTGTGGGAATATAGTGAACACGCGAGGACGAGTGTGAGAAGAAATGAGTGCAAAGAATTCTAGCGATTCTGCGGTAAAATTTGTCGCCCTGGAGATCTGCCCAGAGCGCGTTCTCTGCAGGATCTGCAAGATCACAAAGTACCAGGAAGGATCCATAAAGCGCTGATCATTACATGCAACGATTAAGATCCGCAAGGTGTGAAACGCGTTTTCTGCTATATACTCCCCATGGGCGGCTTCTGACATTTATGACAATTGTATCAATTTTAATGAATTACTAATAAATAATAATTTTTATGGATATCGTGGAGCTGGACCATCCCTCGTGATCAGCTGATTACTACAGCGCCACCCGCAGGGGGATCATGGGAATGTAAATACCATCACTCGTCCCACACATCAGTATTGTATCAATTATCAATTTATATCGCCAAGCAACGTCCACTGGATGCAGCAGTCACAGAGAGGCAGCAGAGACAACAGCAACAATGCTAAGTACTGTTGTCAAATATCTTACATGCTGCCACTGCTTTCTTGTGGCATATCTTCTTCCCAGTACTGGATTCACAGCTTCACTGCTCAGTTTTTCTGTGTAATGCTTTCCGTGCTACTTTTCAGCAACAGTTTTATCTCATCCCAGTGTGAGATGCACATTTACATTGCTCAGCTTTATTTTAGGCTCCGTGTAGTTATTTTCTAGTGTCTCATCTAACTTCGGTGCCAGATTTAAAGCTACACTGCTTTGTACTGCTAGATAATATCCTCCATTATGATGTCCAATAAATCATTTATCTTATGCCAGTGCTCTATTCACAGCTAGAAGGCTCAGTTATACTGTATAATGTCCTCCATACTGCCTCTAGTAAGGGCTTAATCTCACTTCAGTGCTGATTCACAGCTATACTGCTCATTACTACTGTATAATGTCCTCCATGCAGCTGCTTTTAGTAAGGGTTTTATCTCCCTCCAGTGTTGATTCACAGCTACACTGCTCAATACTACTGTACAATGTCCTCCATATTGCTGCTTCTAGTAAGGGTTTTATCTCACTCCAGTGCTCTATTCACAGCTACATGGCTCAATACTTCTGTATAATATCCTCTATACTACCTCTAGTAAGGGCTGTATCTCATTCCAGTGCTGATTCACAGCTACAATGCTCAGCACTACTGTATAATGTGCTCTGTACAGCCTCTAATAAGGGCTTTATGTCACTCCAGTGCTGATTCACAGCTGCACTGTATAATTTCCTCCATGTTGTTGATTCTAGTAAAGGTTTTACCTCACTCCAGTGCTCTATTCACAGCTACACTACTCAGTACTAATGCATAATGTCCTTCATACTGCTGTTTATAGTACGGGCTTTATCTCACTCCAGTGCTGATTCACAGCTACAATGCTCAGTACTACTGTGTAATGTCTTCCATACAGCTGCTTCTTGTAAAGGTTTTATCTCACTCCAGTACTCCATTCAGCTACACTGCTCACTACTGTATAATGTCCTCCATACTGCCTAGTAAGGGCTTTATGTCACTCCAGTGTTGATTCACAGCTACACTGTTCAATACTATTGTATCTTGTCCTCCATATTGCTGTTTCTACTAGGAGTTTTATCTCACTCCAGTTCTGATTCACAGCTACACTCTTGATACTGCTGTATAACGTCCTCCATACTGCTGCTTCTAGTGAGGGTAGTTATATCTCACTCCATTGCTAATTCACAGCTACACTCTCGATACTGCTGTATAATGTCCTCCATACTGCTGTTTCTAGTAAGGGTGGTCTTATCTCACTGCAGTGCTCTATTCACAGTTACACTGCTCAATGCTAGTGTATAACGTCCTCCATACTACTGCTTCTGGTAAGGGTTTTATCTCCCTCCAGTGCTAATTCACAGCTACACTGCTCAATATTAGTGTGTAATGTCCTCCATACTGCTGTTGTTAGTAAGATTTTATCGCACTCCAGTTCTGATTCACAGCTACACTCTCAATGCTGCTGTATAGTATCCTTCATACTGCTGCTTCTAGTGAGGGTGGTTTCAACCCACTCCAGTGCTAATTCACAGCTACATTGCTCAATATTAGTGTATAATGTCCTCCATACTGCTGCGTCTAGTAAGATTTTATCTCACTCCAGTTCTGATTCACAGCTACACTCTCAATACTGCTGTATAATATCCTTCATATTGCTGCTTCTAGTGAGGATGGTTTCAACTCCAGTGCTAATTCACAGCTACACTGCTCAATACGAGTGTATAATTTCCCCGATACTACTGCTTCTAGTGAGGGTGGTTTTATCTCACTCCATTGCTAATTCACAGCTACACTCTCGATACTGCTGTATAATGTCCTCCACACTGCTGCTTCTAGTGAGGGTGGTTATATCTCACTCCAGTGCTGATTCACAGCTACATTGCTCAGTACTGCTTCATAATGCACTCCATGTTGCTGTTGCTTCTACACGTGTGCTACATAGAGACAGAAGGGCAGGAAACCCCTAAGTCTGTGCATGCTGCGTATGGAGACATCAGAGCAGCCAGTCTTCTCCCACCAGCTCAGAGACAACAGAGGATTACAGATAAAACCTGCAGATGAGAATCTGGTGGAAATGCAGATACAAGTCCTACCCCGGTCAGAGTTATCCCTCGTGGACACACAGTTCTGCTCCAACATCTGAGGTCATGTTACATTTGGATGCAGTCGGGGTAGAGACTATGGCACTGCAGACTATCAGGACAGGAAAGATCTGTGCTGCCGATGTTAATCACACAGGATGGTATAGCCTGGATACAACTGTAGCAAAGTCCCAGCAGTGATTAGTATTCGCTGTGTTTGGCCAGTCACTGACTATACTTACAGATCTTGTAAATGTTGATTAAGTCAAACATAAAATCAGAACTTCTTGGAATCTAACGTTTTATATACGCCAGCGAGAAAACGGCGTCCGCGTGTGGTGGGTTCGGTGCGTTACGTGAATATCCAGAGATTAACTTGATTTATTTAGGAATTACTTTGTGCCCTCACATCTCACCGCCCCACCGCAGCCGCTCGCTCCTCCAATGTCTGAGCCAACGGCCATGGCCTCCGCGTATTTGGATAAAAAGGGGCATATTTATTAAGGGATCGCACATTCTTATATTACAGCCACTTATTGGCCAATATTGGCAGGAATGTACATGGTGGGTGGGGAGAGGACACAGCCGAGACAGGCGGCTGATGAGGACAGAGGACTGCAGGGAGCAACCACTCCAGCTCTGCTCTGTCTTTCATTACCGCTTCAATAGGACTCCACATTCTGTGCACTGCAAAGCCACAAGGCAAGTCAGGGGCACTGCCACCCTGGGCCATGGCCATCCTCAAAATAAAGGGATCCACTTCAAAGATTCGAGATTTATAGGGCTGAGAACAGATCCCAAGTAAGATTCCTCCTAGAGCCGAACTGCAATTACCAACGACACAGATTGTAATAAACTGACCCTGTACTGATCCTGAGCTATACCCCAGAGCTGCACTCACCATTCTGCTGGTGCAGTCACTGTGTACACACATTACATTACTGATCCTGAGTTACCTCCTGTATTATACTCCAGAGCTGCACTCACTATTCTGCTGATGCACACTGTGTACATACATTACTGATCCTGAGTTACCTCCTGAATTATACCCCAGAGCTGCACTCACTATTCTGCTGGTGCAGTCACTGTGTACATACATTACTGATCCTGAGTTACCTCCTGAATTATACCCCAGAGCTGCACTCACTATTCTGCTGGTGCAGTCACTGTGTACATACATTACTGATCCTGAGTTACATCCTGTATTATACTCCAGAGCTGCACTCACTATTCTGCTGGTGCAGTCACTGTGTACATACATTACATTACTGATCCTGAGTTACCTCCTGTATTATACTCCAGAGCTGCACTCACTATTCTGCTGGTGCAGTCACTGTGTACATACATTACATTACTGATCCTGAGTTACATCCTGTATTATACCCCAGAGCTGCACTCACCATTCTGCTGGTGCAGTCACTGTGTACATACATTACTGATCCTGAGTTACCTCCTGAATTATACCCCAGAGCTGCACTCACTATTCTGCTGGTGCAGTCACTGTGTACATACATTACATTACTGATCCTGAGTTACCTCCTGTATTATACTCCAGAGCTGCACTCACTATTCTGCTGGTGGAGTCACTGTGTACATACATTACATTACTGATCCTGAGTTACCTCCTGTATTATACCCCAGAGCTGCACTCACTATTCTGCTGGTGCAGTCACTGTGTACATACATTACATTACTGCTCCTGAGTTACATCCTGTATTATACCCCAGAGCTGCACTCACTATTCTGCTGGTGCAGTCACTGTGTACATACATTACATTACTGCTCCTGAGTTACATCCTGTATTATACCCCAGAGCTGCACTCACTGTTCTGCTGGTGCAGTCACTGTGTACATACATTACATTACTGATCCTGAGTTACATCCTGTATTATACCCCAGAGCTGCACTCACTATTCTGCTGGTGCAGTCACTGTGTACATACATTACATTACTGATGCTGAGTTACCTCCTGTATTATACCCCAGAGCTGCACTCACTATTCTGCAGGTGCAGTCACTGTGTACATACATTACATTACTGATCCTGAGTTACATCCTGTATTATACCCCAGAGCTGCACTCACTATTCTGCTGGTGCAGTCACTGTGTACATACATTACTGATCCTGAGTTACATCCTGTATTATACTCCAGAGCTACACTCACTATTCTGCTGGTGCAGTCACTGTGTACATACATTACATTACTGATCCTGAGTTACATCCTGTATTATACCCCAGAGCTGCACTCATTATTCTGCTGGTGGAGAATTAGTGTTGGCCATGTTTACGAGCTCCTGATTGGTTGAGCGTTATGTGTGAGAAGACCTAGTGGAGCCTTTCTACCTGGCAGTGATCTGGTTAATTTCAGTGCATCTGTCACAGTTCACACTTGGTCCTCCTCATCTTCATCCTCGTCCTCCTCATCCTCGTCCTCCTCATCCTCTTCATCCTCGTCCTCTTCATCCTCGTCCTCATCATCCCCGTCCTCCTCATCCTCGTCCTCGTCATCCTCGTCCTCCTCATCCTCGTCCTCCTCATCCTCCTTATCCTCCTCATCATCCTCGTCCTCATCATCATCCTCATTCCTGTCCTCATCGTCCTCCTCATCATCCTTCTCATCCCTGTCCTAATCATCTTACTCATCCCTGTCCTCCTCATCCTCCTCATACTCATCCTCCCTATCCTCGTCATCCTTGTCCTCCTCATCCTCCTCAACCTCCTCATCCTCCTCTTCCTCCTATTCCTCATCCTGCTACTCCTCCTCGGTCTCCTCGTCCACCTCATCCTCGTCCTCCTCCTCATCGTCCTCCTCATCCCTGTCCTCGTCATCCTCGCCCTTCTCGTCCTCCTCATCATTGTCCTCCTCGTCCACCTCATCCTCCTCATCCTCGTCATCCTCCTCATTCTCGTCCTCCTTATCCTCTTTGTCCTCCTCGTCCTTGTCCTCCTCATCACTGTCCTTGTCCTCCTCATGCTCCTCGGATTCCTCTCTGCTCTGAGTCAGTTCCATCTTTGTGAAGTTTTTCCAGTTTGAACAAACTTTCCGCTGTAATTGGGGTGAGGTGTAGCGGAGGGGTGGGCGGCAGGTGCTGGCAGAGGGCGGCTGGGGGCTGTGGGCTGACTCCTGACATTCCAGCCATGATGTGGTGCCCACTACAATCCCCCAGTCAGTAACTTCTGATTTATGAGATTTCGCAGACTTCCTGTCACTCTCCCTGAGTTGCAGCCTCCGCCCTTTCCATTGAGTCAGCAGCATCTGGCCCCCTCAGGACCACCTCTCTCCTGCCTCAGTTTCTTGTCCCAGTCCACATGCAGACAAGCGGCATTAACACCTCTGTCCCTGCACACAGAAAGAACTGCAGAAATTACTACACTGTCACTTTAAGAAACCTTCATTTAAAGGGCCAGTACAGTGTCCAATGAGGAACTTTCTATTACTTTCTAATACACTGTGGTTATTGCTTCTACTATTCTAAGTTCTCTGCTTGATGTCAGTGAATAGACAAGGTAAAATATAGACAAGCTAAAAGGAGGGTTTGCTGCAATTGCATCCAGTCTAGACAAAATTTTGCACCTTATCATTATTAGTTTTTGCATCATAGGTGGAAACCATCAACAAGTTGGCTCCGCTGACTTCTGTGACAGCTCTATTTCTAATAATAATGTATTTATATCTAGTAGCAACGCTCCTCAGCACAAGAGTATTGATCTTGAAAACCAGCTCCCCCTCTGCCCACAGGTTGTGTGTGGAATTACAGCGCAGGCAGTCGCCATGTTTCTCTATTTTTCGGACAATCCCTTGGGTCAGTTTAATTCTACACAGGTCAAAGAGACACCTCACATGAATTAGATCCACCAACAGCAGCTCACTGATGGTTTCCAGCCAGTAACAGGACTACAATTGGCATTTGTAAGGATATTAGTCTAACTGTGCCCCAGAGCTGACAGTCTGAATGATGATGATGATGGAGATGGTGAGGTCGTCCTCCCTGTCAATCACAGTCCAGTCTCATGTGAAAAAATCTACCAGGATGGAAAAGACGACGCCACCATGTATCACATTACTATTGTCTTCCAGATCTCTGTGATGTCATCTCGTCCTTGATGGTGTGATGGGGGGTCTACCGGTGTGATGGGGGGTCTGCCGGTGTGATGAGGGGCCTGCCGGTGTGATGAGGGGTCTGCTGGTGTGATGGGGGGTCTGCCGGTGTGATGCGGGGTTCTGCCGGTGTGATGGGGGGTCTGCCGGTGTGATGCGGGGTCTGCCGGTGTGATGGGGGTTCTGCCGGTGTGATGAGGGCACCTGCCGGTGTGATGGGGTGCCTGCCGTATTGCACCCTGGTAAAGGAAAAGGTTTTTTTTCTTTTCACTTCCTTTCCTCTCCATTACTCAATATAGACTCCTCTCCTTATTGATGCCCCTCCTTTTTTGATGCCCCTCCTCTTATTGATACACTTCCCCTTATTGATGCCCCTCCTCTTATTGATACCCTTCCCGTATTGATGCCCCTCCTCTTATTGATGCACTTCCCCTTATTGATGCCCCTCCTCTTATTGATACATTTCCCTTATTGATGCCCCTCCTCTTATTGATACATTTCCCTTATTGATGCCCCTCCTCTTATTGATGCACTTCCCTCTATTGATGCCCCCTCTTATTGATACACTTCCCTTATTGATGCCCCGCCTCGTATTGATACACTTCCCTTATTGATGCCCCTCCTCTTATTGATGACCCTCCCCTTATTGATACACTTCCCCTTATTGATACACTTCCCCTTACTAATGCCCCTCCTCTTATTGATACATTTCCCTTATTGATGCCCTTCCTCTTCTTGATGCACTTCCCCTTATTGATGCCCCCTCTTATTGATACACTTCCCTTATTGATGCCCCTCCTCTTATTGATACATTTCCCTTATTGATGCCCTTCCTCTTATTGATGCACTTCCCCTTATTGATGCCTCTTATTGATACACTTCCCTTATTGATGCCCCGCCTCGTATTGATACACTTCCCTTATTGATGCCCCTCCTCTTATTGATACACTTCCCCTTATTGATGCCCCTCCTCTTATTGATACACTTCCCCTTACTAATGCCCCTCCTCTTATTGATACACTTCGCTTATTGATGCCCCTCCTCTTATTGATACACTTCCCCTTACTAATGCCCCTCCTCTTATTGATACATTTCCCTTATTGATGCCCTTCCTCTTATTGATGCACTTCCCCTTATTGATGCCCCCTCTTATTGATACACTTCCCTTATTGATGCCCCTCCTCTTATTGATACACTTTTCTTATTGATGCCCTTCCTCTAATTGATACACTTCCCCTTATTGATGCCCCTCCTCTTATTGATGACCCTCCCCTTTATGATACCCTTCCCTTATTGATGCCCCTCCTCTTATTGATACACTTCCCTTATTGATGCCCCTCCTCTTATTGATACACATCCCTTATTGATACCCCTCCTCTTATTGATGCCTTTCCTCTTATTCATGCCCCCCTTGCTGATGCCCCTCCCCTTGTGTATGCCCGTCCCCTTGTTGATACACTTCTTCTCATTGATGCCCCTTCCCTTATTGATGCCCCTCCCTTTGTTGATGCCCAACCCTTGTTGATGCCCAACCCTTGTTGATGCCCCTCCTCTTATTGATACACTTCCCTTATTGATGCCCCTCCTCTTATTGATGACCCTCCCCTTATTGATACACTTCCCCTTATTAATGCCCCTCCTCTTATTGATACACTTCCCCTTACTAATGCCCCTCCTCTTATTGATGCACTTCCCCTTATTGATGCCCCTCCTCTTTTTTATACACTTCTCTTATTGATGCCCTTCCTCTTATTGATGCACTTCCCCTTATTGATGCCCCTCCTCTTATTGATACACTTCCCTTATTGATGCCCCTCCTCTAACTGATACACTTCCCTTATTGATGCCCCTCCTCTAACTGATACACTTCCCTTTATTGATGCCCCCTCTTATTGATACACTTCCCTTATTGATGCCCCTCCTCTTATTGATGCACTGCCCTTTATTGATGCCCCCTCTTATTGATACACTTCCCTTATTGATGCCCCCTCTTATTGATACACTTCCCTTATTGATGCCCCTCCTCTTATTGATGCACTACCCTTTATTGATGCCCCCTCTTATTGATACACTTCCCTTATTGATGCCCCTCCTCTTATTGATACCCTTCCCTTATTGATGCTCCTCCTCTTATTGATACACTTCCCTTATTGATGCACCTCCTCTTATTGATACACTTCCCTTATTGATGCCCCTCCTCTTATTGATGCCTTTCCCCTTGTTTATGCCCCCCTTGCTGATGCCCCTCCCCTTCTGTATGCCCCTCCCCTTGTTGATACACTTCCTCTCATTGATGCCCCTTCCCTTATTGATGCCATTCCCTTTGTTGATGCCCAACCCTTGTTGATGCCCCTCCCCTTGTTGAAACACTTCCCCTCATTGATGCCCATCCCCATTTTGATGCCCCTCCCCTTATTGATACACTTCCTCTTATTGATGCCCCTCCCCTTATTGATACACCTCCCCTTATTGATACCCCTCACTGTTATGTTCTGGTGGTTTAGGAGCAACATGGGACGAGCTCTGAAGGAGGTGGTACCTGTACTGACCGCAGTCCCTAAGCTCAACACAACACTAGAAGTAGCCGTGGGATGCTCCTGTCACTCCCTAGGCACCTCGTCACAGCCTGAGAATTAACTACCCCTAAAGATAGAAACAGGAAAATTATCTTGCCTCAGAGAAAATCCCCAAAGGATAAATAGCCCCCCACAAGTAATGACTGTGAGAGGAGAGGGAAATAACATACACAGAATGAAACCAGGATGTAGCACAGGGGGCCAGTCTAGCTAGATGGATAGGACAGGATAGAATACTGTGCGGTCAGTATTAAAAACTACAAAAATCCACACAGAGTTTACAAAAATCTCCACACCTGGCTAAAGGTGTGGAGGGTAAATCTGCTTCCCAGAGCTTCCAGCTTAACTGAATTAATCCATACTGACAAGCTGAACAAAGCATAGAATGCACAGAATGAATAAGTCCACAACATGTGGACAGAAAAGAGCAAAGCAAGGACTTAACTTTGCTGAACTGGTCAGGATATCAGGGAATCCAAGAGAGATGTGAATCCAACCTGGAACCATAGACAAGTGGCACTGGCTGAAGGGAAGAGCCAGGCATAAATAGCCGAGCAGAAAGACAATCAGTGGAAGCAGCTGCAGACTGCTAAATCCAAGGAGCAGCCATTCCACTTAAAACCACCGGAGGGAGCCCAAGAGCGGAATTCACAACACCTCCCCTTGTTTATGCCCCTTCTTTTATTGATGCCCCTCCCCTTATTGATGGCCCTCCCCCTATTTATGCCCCTCCCTTTCATACTTCATGTATGGGGTGATGCAGCTCAGCCTCAGTCACAAATGGGGCAGAGCTGCAGTATAAAGCATAGGGGCAGAGGCAGGAGGTAGATTCCGGATATTTCACTTTCCCTCTAGTAGGGATCATTATTACGATGTTGCCCCGTGTCATGTATCCATGTCTATACTCTGTACCCCTGTATATACACAGCTCAAAAAAAAGTAAAGGGAACACTTAAACAACAGAATATAACTCCAAGTAAATCAAACTTCTGTGAAATCAAGTATTGTCCAGAGGCTGGAGGCACTACCAGGAGACAAGACAGTACACCAGGAGACGTGGAGGGGACCATAGGAGGGCCACAACCCAGCAGCAGGACCGCTACCTCAGCCTTTGTGCAAGGAGGAACAGGAGGACCACTGCCAGAGCCCTGCAAAATGACCTCCAGCAGGCCACAAATGTGCATGTGTCTGCACAAACGGTTAGAAACCGACTCCATGAGGATGGTCTGAGTGCCCGACGTCCACAATTGGGGGTTGTGCTCACAGCCCAACACCGTGCAGGACGACTGGCATTTGCCACAGAACACAAGGATTGTCAAATTCGCCACTGGTGCCCTGTGCTCTTCACAGATGAAAGCAGGGTCACACTGAGCTCATGTGACAAATTCTGGAGACGCCGTGGAGAGCGATCTGCTGCCTGCAACATCCTTCAGCATGACTGGTTTGGCAGTAATGGTGTGGCATTTCTTTGGAGGGCCGCACAGCCCTCCATGTGCTCACCAGAGGTAGACTGACTAGCATTAGGTACCGAGATGAGATCCTCAGACCCCTTGTGAGACCACATGCTGGTGCGGTTGGCCCTGGGTTCCTCCTAATGCAGGACAATTCCAGATCTCATGTGGCTGGAGTGTGTCAGCAGTTCCTGCAAGATGAAGGCATTGAAGCTATGGACTGGCCCGCCTGTTCCCCAGATCTGAATCCGATTGAGCACATCTGGGACATCATGTCTCGCACCATCCACCAACGTCATGTTGCACCACAGATTGTCCAGGAGTTGGCGGATGCTTTAGTCCAGGTGCGGGAGGAGATCCCTCAGGAGACCATCAGCCGCCTCATCAGGAGCATGCCCAGGTGTTGTAGGGAGGTCATACAGGCACGTGGAGGCCACACACACTACTGAGCATCATTTCCTTGTCTTGAGACATTTCCACTGAAGTTGGATCAGCCTGTAACTTCATTTTCCACTTTGATTTTGGACATCATTCCAAATCCAGACCTCCGTGGGGTATTAGTTGTGATTTACGTTGATCATTTTTAGGTTTTATTGTTCTCACAACACACATTCCACTATGTAATGAATAAAGATTTACAACTGGAATATTTCATGCAGTGATATCTAGGATGTGGGATTTTAGTGTTCCCTTTATTTTTTTGAGCAGTGTATATATACTTTCCCCGTATCTGCAGTCTGCTCGGTCCTGGAAAATGTAAGGAAGCTGAAACTGTATCTGTGGAGTGTCGGGGGCGCAGCGCGGGGGCTCGCAGGTAGCATAATGAGGCCACAGAGGTCTCGCCCAGTAATTAGGGGCTGCCACGCACTGGAGCGACAATTAATTACCCCTAATATGAAAGCCAGATGTGATCGCTCGCTATCCGACCGCAGGCCGCCATCTTGCCACTTTCCCTGGTCGGCTCCATGCAGATCACATTGGCCACCCAGAAAAGAAGAAATGCCGCAGAAAGACGGGAAATCTCTGCAGTAAATCCCTGCGCCTGCTGCGAGGGGTCACTGCCGCCCCTGGATGACGCTGCTGTCCCCGCGCTGACACCTGGGGGTCTCCGTCATCAGCTCATCCCGTGTACTGCAGCTACACCACCATGTTACTGCCACAAACCGTGCAAAAATGGCCCCAGCAGAAACCCCAATGTCCGATAACCACGGCCCTATAGGGAGCGGTGGACAGACCCCTCACCTGGTATCGGGGGCACCATAATTCCACCATAATTTGCAAAATAAATCTTGTCAAATCAGACAATGTGATTTTCTGGATTTGATTTCTCATTGTGACTCTCATAGTTGAGGTCTACCTATGATGTCAGGTACAGGCCTCTCTCATCTTTATAATTGGGAGAACTTGCACTATTGGGGGCTGACTAAATACTTTTTTTCCCCACTGTATACACCATACACCAGCATAGACCGTACAGCAGTATATATCATCACACCGTTGATTTCCCCTTTAAGAATTGATCACATGACCGTTCTCTATAATGGTGCCGTTTTGTCATGTGATCCTTGTACCCCTAGAAGCCCCCAGTATTCACCCTTCCTCTGATCCCTGTGATTGACAGCAGGACCCGGTGCCCCCCCCCCCCCCCCCCGTATGATGCTGATAATGATCCAGGAGCCGGATCAGATCGTCCCTTTAATGGGATTAAGGGATACTGAGGATTTGATAAGCGGCGCCCGCCCCCCCCCCCAGCACATGGAGTCAATGAAGTCAACTTTGAGGAGAGTTCAAGGGATTGCGGGGGTCACCGGTGTCATCATATGTTATAGATTTAGTGGGACTGCTGTCCATCACAGCTGCCACCAAGCCCACCCCTCCATAACGCAGCCCACCCCTCCATTAAGATGCCGCATGTGTCACAGACATTCCTGAGATTAATGGCGCAGCGTCAGACCTCGCCCCGGGGCGACACAACTGGGGGCGGAAGACAAAAGTGGCACACTCAGTATATTGGGGGGCCGAATATGATAGTGGCCCTGTGCCCCAGACATTGGGGGCCCGACGACTCTGCTCACACCGGCATTAGGGGCCCATCAAAAGGATGAGGGAGCCATGGACTTAAAGGGGTTGTCTGAGACTTTAATGCTCATCACCGGTCCATAGAAAGGGGGCGACTTCCAAAGTCAGAGCAGACCCCCGGCTTTACAATGTACGGAGCAGTGACAGTGGGGTCCGAGCAGACCCCCGGCTTTACAGTGTACGGAGCAGTGACAGTGGGGTACGAGCAGACCCCCGGCTTTACAGTGTACGGAGCAGTGACAGTGGGGTCCGAGCAGACCCGGCTTTACAGTGTACGGAGCAGTGATTGTGGGGTCCGAGCAGACCCCCGGCTTTACAGTGTACGGAGCAGTGACAGAGGGGTCCGAGCAGACCCGGCTTTACAGTGTACGGAGCAGTGATTGTGGGGTCCGAGCAGACCCCCGGCTTTACAGTGTACGGAGCAGTGACAGTGGGGTCCAGGCAGACCCCTGGCTTTACAGTGTACGGAGCAGTGACAGTGTGGTCCGATCAGACCCCCAGCTTTACAGTGTACGGAGCAGTGACAGTGGGGTCCGATCAGACCCCCGGCTTTACAGTGTACGGAGCAGTGACAGTGACGTCCGAGCAGACCCCCGGCTTTACAGTGTACGGAGCAGTGACAGTGAAGTCCGAGCAGACCCCCGGCTTTAGAGTGTACGGAGCAGTGACAGAGGGGTCCGAGCAGACCCCCGGCTTTACAGTGTACGGAGCAGTGACAGTGAAGTCCGAGCAGACCCCCGGCTTTACAGTGTACGGAGCAGTGACAGAGGGGTCCGAGCAGACCCCCGGCTTTACAGTGTACGGAGTAGTGACAGTGGGGTCCGATCAGACCCCCAGCTTTACAGTGTACGGAGCAGTGACAGTGGGGTCCGAGCAGACCCGGCTTTACAGTGTACGGAGCAGTGACAGTGGGGTCCGAGCAGACCCCCGGCTTTACAGTGTACGGAGCAGTGACAGAGGGGTCTGAGCAGACCCCCAGCTTTACAGTGTACGGAGCAGTGACAGAGGGGTCCGAGCAGACCCCCGGCTTTACAGTGTACGGAGCAGTGACAGAGGGGTCCGAGCAGACCCCCGGCTTTACAGTGTACGGAGCAGTGACAGTGGGGTCCGAGCAGACCCCCGGCTTTACAGTGTACGGAGCAGTGACAGTGGGGTCCGAGCAGACCCCCGGCTTTACAGTGTACGAAGCAGTGACAGTGGGGTCCGAGCAGACCCCCGGCTTTACAGTGTTCGGAGCAGTGATTGTGGGGTCCGAGCAGACCCCCGGCTTTACAGTGTTCGGAGCAGTGATTGTGGGGTCCGAGCAGACTCCCGGCTTTACAGTGTTCGGAGCAGTGATTGTGGGGTCCGAGCAGACCCCCGGCTTTACAGTGTACGAAGCAGCTTTTGTTTATTTACTTTTTATATATATTTCCTCCTTTTTGTTTATTTTCTATTTATTGATACTTTTGTTACTTTTGACTCTTCTTCTTCTCTTCTCGCTCCTCTTCCTCGTCCGTTCTCGTTTTTGTCGTGGCGCCCAATCCTCTGTGCCGTGCAGGTGTGGGCGCAGTGGGTATCAGTCGGTCCTGGGATCGGATCGCTCCTCGCCTGGTGCCCGGAGAACATTCACACCAGTCCTCCGTAGACTTCTGCATTCTCTCTTCTCCTGGACTCTTGGGCCCAAAACATCGCCCCGAAGTGAGGACGTTCTCCTTCATTTCAGTTCATCTCCTTGTGACCCGGACAGAGAAGTTTCCGCAGAAGAATCATAAAACACAGACCGGCCATGAATCAGCCGCAGTGCGGAGGACGCGTTTCCAGATTTTGGCTGCTGAAAATAAGCAGCTGCTGCCAAAAACCTAAATATGGAGAAACCGCCACAAACATGAGATGTCACCGAACGCAGACGTCCCCTGAAGGCAGAAAGCGACCAGAATCATTAATTACTACTTATCACAAAGTTCATTAAAACCGTTATTTACAGGAGATCGCTGCTGACTGACTTACAGCGCCTTGAAGAAGTCTTCACACCCCTGAACTTTCCCACATTTTTCATGTTACACCCACAAACGTTAATGTATTTTATTGGAACTTTATGTCACACAACACAAAGTAACAAAAATGACTGACGTGTAAAGGAAACGATACAGGGTGTACTAATTATTGTAATAACATAGATCTGACAATTGTGCCGTGCATTTGTATTCAGCCCCTGAGTCAGTGCTTTGTAGGACCTCCTTTCTCTGCAGTCTTTTGGGGTCTCTCTCCTCCTTTCTCTGCAGTCTTTTGGGGTCTGTCTCTCCTCCTTTCTCTGCAGTCTTTTGGGGTCTGTCTCTCCACCTTTCTCTGCAGTCTTTTGGGGTCTGTCTCTCCACCTTTCTCTGCAGTCTTTTGGGGTCTGTCTCTCCTCCTTTCTCTGCAGTCTTTTGGGGTCTCTCTCCTCCTTTCTCTGCAGTATTTTGGGGTCTGTCTCTCCTCCTTTTTCTGCAGTCTTTTGGGGTCTGTCTCTCCACCTTTCTCTGCAGTCTTTTGGGGTCCTTCTCTCCCTCCTTTCTCTGCAGTCTTTTGGGGTCTGTCTCTCCCACCTTTCTCTGCAGTCTTTTGGGGTCTGTCTCTCCTTTCTCTGCAGTCTTTTGGGGTCTGTCTCTCCAGCTTTCTCTGCAGTCTTTTGGGGTCTGTCTCTCCTCCTTTCTATGCAGTCTTTTGGGGTCTGTCTCTCCCTTCTTTCTCTGCAGTCTTTTGGGGTCTGTCTCTCCCTCTTTCTCTGCAGTCTTTTGGGGTCTGTCTCTCCTTTCTCTGCAGTCTTTTGGGGTCTGTCTCTCCCTTCTTTCTCTGCAGTCTTTTGGGGTCTGTCTCTCCTCCTTTCTCTGCAGTCTTTTGAGGTCTGTCTCTCAAGCTTTCTCTGCAGTCTTTTGGGGTCCTTCTCTCCCACCTTTCTCTGCAGTCTTTTGGGGTCTATCTCTCCAGCTTTCTCTGCAGTCATTTGGGGTCTGTCTCTCCACCTTTCTCTGCAGTCTTTTGGGGTCTGTCCTTTCTCTGCAGTCTTTCGGGGTCTGTCTCTCCAGCTTTCTCTGCAGTCTTTTGGGGTCTGTCTCTCCAGCTTTCTCTGCAGTCTTTTGGGGTCTGTCTCTCCTTTCTCTGCAGTCTTTTGAGGTCTGTCTCTCCAGCTTTCTCTGCAGTCTTTTGGGGTCTGTCTCTCCACCTTTCTCTGCAGTCTTTTGGAGTCTGTCTCTCCTTTCTCTGCAGTCTTTTGGTGTTTGTCTCCCCAACTTTCTCTGCAGTCTTTTGGGGTCTGTCTCTCCACCTTTCTCTGCAGTCTTTTGGGGTCTGTCTCTCCACCTTTCTCTGCAGTCTTTTGGGGTCTGTCTCTCCTTTCTCTGCAGTCTTTTGAGGTCCGTCTCTCCCAGCTTTCTCTGCAGTCTTTTGGGGTCTGTCTCTCCCTCTTTCTCTGCAGTCTTTTGGGGTCTGTCTCTCCTCCTTTCTCTGCAGTCTTTTGGGGTCTGTCTCTCCCCCTTTCTCTGCAGTCTTTTGGGGTCCTTCTCTCCCTCCTTTCTCTGCAGTCTTTTGGGGTCTGTCTCTCCTCCTTTCTCTGCAGTCTTTTGGGGTCTGTCTCTCATTTCTCTGCAGCCTTTTGGGGTCTGTCTCTCCTTTCTCTGCAGTCTTTTGAGGTCCGTCTCTCCCAGCTTTCTCTGCAGCCTTTTGGGGTCTGTCTCTCCCTCCTTTCTCTGCAGTATTTTGGGGTCTGTCTCTCCTCCTTTTTCTGCAGTCTTTTGGGGTCTGTCTCTCCACCTTTCTCTGCAGTCTTTTGGGGTCCTTCTCTCCCTCCTTTCTCTGCAGTCTTTTGGGGTCTGTCTCTCCTCCTTTCTCTGCAGTCTTTTGGGGTCTGTCTCTCATTTCTCTGCAGCCTTTTGGGGTCTGTCTCTCCTTTCTCTGCAGTCTTTTGAGGTCCGTCTCTCCCAGCTTTCTCTGCAGCCTTTTGGGGTCTGTCTCTCCCTCCTTTCTCTGCAGTATTTTGGGGTCTGTCTCTCCTCCTTTTTCTGCAGTCTTTTGGGGTCTGTCTCTCCACCTTTCTCTGCAGTCTTTTGGGGTCCTTCTCTCCCACCTTTCTCTGCAGTCTTTTGGAGTCCATCTCTCCAGCTTTCTCTGCAGTCTTTTGGGGTCTGTCTCTCCAGCTTTCTCTGCAGTCTTTTGGGGTCTGTCTCTCCCCCTTTCTCTGCAGTCTTTTGGGGTCCTTCTCTCCCTCCTTTCTCTGCAGTCTTTTGGGGTCTGTCTCTCCTCCTTTCTCTGCAGTCTTTTGGGGTCTGTCTCTCCTTTCTCTGCAGCCTTTTGGGGTCTGTCTCTCCTTTCTCTGCAGTCTTTTGAGGTCCGTCTCTCCCAGCTTTCTCTGCAGTCTTTTGGGGTCTGTCTCTCCCTCCTTTCTCTGCAGTCTTTTGGGGTCAGTCTCTCCTCCTTTCTCTGCAGTCTTTTGGGGTCTGTCTCTCCACCTTTCTCTGCAGTCTTTTGGGGTCCTTCTCTCCCACCTTTCTCTGCAGTCTTTTGGAGTCCATCTCTCCAGCCTTCTCTGCAGTCTTTTGGGGTCTGTCTCTCCTCCTTTCTCTGCAGTCTTTTGGGGTCTGTCTCTCCCAGCTTTCTCTGCAGTCTTTTGGGGTCTGTCTCTCCACCTTTCTCCCCAGCTTTTCTCATCTAGAGGTGACTTTTTGCCCCTGCTTCTTTACCCCCTCGCTCTCGCTCTGTGACATTGGATGTGACTAGTAACTGCGCCGTTCACACACAGGAATATGTTCTGATCTAAACCGTCCATTGTAGCTCTGGATGTATGTTGAGGGTTGTTGTCCTGCTGGAAGGTGAACTTACAGTCTCAAATCTTCTGCAGCTTCCTAAAGGTTTGCCTGTATTTAGCTCCATCCATCTTCCCATCACCTCTGACCAGCTTCCCTTTCCCTGCTGAAGAAAAGCCTCCCCACAACAAAATGCTCCCACCATGTGTGATGGTGGGGATGGTGTTTTCAGGGTGATGTCCTGTGTTAGTTTTCCACCGCACATATTATTTTAGCATTTAGCAAAAAATGTTCTTTAGTTTTGTCACAGTTCACAGGGAGGATACCATTATCATCCCCACCACTCACACCAGTTTGTCATGTTTGGTTGCCCCTGGTTACTTTCTGAAGGGGATTTATCTATATCCCACTTCCCAGTTTCGGTTTGGAACTTGCAGCTCTCTGGTGCCCCCCTTACCCTCAGGTCTGTCCGGGTACTGCACCTAGGATAATAAGTTGCCAGAAAGGCTGCCTTACGTTGTACTGGCTAAGGGGCACACTGCAGCGAGGGCAATTTAACTACTCCCACTCAGGCGGGAACAATATCAATGCCGCCAGTTGCTGCAACGACTCCCAAGCGCCCAGGACAAATCCGCTGCCACCAGCTCCGATTTCTTAATTATTAACTATTGCAACATCCTTTTCTGTGGCCTCCCTGCTAACACCCTTGCACCTCTCCAGTCCATCCTTAACTCTATTGCCCAACTAATTCATCTCTCTCCTCGCTACTCCTCCACTTCCCTTCTCTGCAAATCTCATCACTGGCTCCCATTCCCTCAGCGTATCCAGTTCAAATGACTAATTCTGACCTACAAAGCCATCCACAACCTGTCTCCTCCATATATCTCTGA
Organism: Ranitomeya imitator; assembly: GCF_032444005.1. Lineage (NCBI taxonomy): Eukaryota > Metazoa > Chordata > Amphibia > Anura > Dendrobatidae > Ranitomeya > Ranitomeya imitator. Next base: position 152,438,586 of record NC_091290.1, on the reverse strand, counting down.
ACTAATCTCCCGATATCTTCCCTCACGTAATCTCCGGTCCTCCCAAGACCTCCTTCTCTTCTCCACACTTATTCGCTCCTCACCCAACCGTCTCCAAGACTTCTCCCGAATATCCCCCATCCTCTGGAATTCTTTGCCCCAACACATCTGACTATCAACCACATTCAGATCATTCAGACGGAACCTGAAAACCCATCTCTTCAGGAAAGCCTACAACCTGCACTGACCCCGTTGCCTCCTCACCACCACCACCGAAGCTACCGCCTCACCAACACCGGAGCTACCGACTCACCAACACCGGAGCTCCTGCAACCCTCAACCTACTGTCTCCTTCCCCACCATCCTGTAGAATGTAAGCCCGCAAAGGCAGGGTCCTCGCCCCTCTATATCAGTCTGTCATTGTTAGTTTGCTTACTGTAAGTGATATCTGTAATTTGTATGTAACCCCTTCTCATATACAGCACCATGGAATCAATGCTGCTATATAAATAATAATTAACGGATCCAGAGCCAACCCAGATTAGTAGCATAATTCACTTCAGAGGACGTGACCGTATGTTATAGAGCAAGGAGAGACCAGCTAGTAATTTTATATTTTACTCCAAAAAAGGTAGGCAGCGTTTGCAGAACTATAAAAAGATATTATAAAGAAGAAAATATCATATGTACAATGCAATTACAAATAAAATGGGACTAAAGTTGAAAAACACTTACATTTCGTTATGTCATATCGTCTGATGGCTGACCATCTGCTGTGGGGGAAGGGCGAGCATATATACAGATGCATCACCCCTGTATAGCAGCTAGACCCCAGACAAAGACACATGAAGACTGCGGCTTCACTCACTTATTTCCTAGCCTAAAATCAAAGCCCTCCCCCTGTGGTGACCTCACTTAGAGGCTGAAACCTCCCCTTTACTTAGAGTTATGGCAACCATTTTTCTACCTAGCTTGCTGTATGAATCTTGTATATGAAAGACAGTGATTAGGATGTGCCCCACATTGGGGGGAATCTTTTAAGTGTAAACACGGTGTACTTACATGACCCGCTTATGGAGAAACCCGCTCTTTGCACTCGTTGGGTTTAGCTTCTAGCGATTCCAGAGAGTTATAGATCCCTCGATGGACATCCAGAATATATAATTCTTATATCTCTAGCCCAGGTAGGTGCCAATATATATAACCTTGAAAGAACAATAGAAGCTCATGCTTTCTATACCAGTTAAAACCAGTACCAGGTGGGAGGGGGGGAATGAGTAGGGTAGGTTGACTTGTGTGCCGCAGCATGGAGCCATATAAATGCTTGAGGGAGGGGGAAATGAGTGGTTTAAGATTACACACACAGGGAGAGAACAGAAGGGGGTCGAATCTGCAGCGGGTGTCTATCCTCCGCTCTTGGATATAGCAGAGCTCAGTATGCGCGATAATAGACAATCAAATACCATATGTTCCTGACAAATCTCATCTGACCAGAACCCCTTCCACATGCTCGCTGTGTCTCCTATATGGCTTTCTGTAAACAGGACTTCTTATGTATTTAATAAATGTCTTCCTTCTTGCTTCCTTTTTTATAAAGGGCAGATGTGTGGAGTACACGACAAATACTCATCTTGTGGACAGGTTCTCCCACCTGTGTTGTCGATTTCTGTAGCATGGACAGCAACACTTGAGGGGTCTCATCTCCCCTCCTCCAGGGCAGATTGTAAGCTCTGTGGCCAGTGCGTGTTTGGTACTGATGTACGGTGATACAGAAGTGACTCCATCATGGCTTCCTCTGTGCCCCCCGCCTCCCACGGACCCTCCCCGATGTCTGGCCGCAGAATTGCTGCCTGTGCTGGAATCGTCGGCTTTTCCCAGGAGCGGCGTAATATCATTAATGGGAGACGGGAAAAAGGAAATGTTTCACTAACATGGAGAATTTCTGGAGGGGGAAGGAAATGGTGAAATGTGAGATTGGTGCAGCTGCAGAGTCAGGAAAATACGGGCCAGAGCGCCAGAGACACGGCGCAAGGGGCGGAGCCAGCGGACGCATGCCAGCCACCTGTCACTCACAGGACAAGCCCCGCCCAAGTGGCCATGTGACGCAAATGTTTCTATCAATTTGAGCAGTAGCACGATGCAGCGCGGAGCCTCCGTCCACACTGCGCAGAGCAGTACGATGCAGCGCGGAGCCTCCGTCCACACTGCGCAGAGCAGTACGATGCAGCGCAGAGACTCCATCCACACTGCGCAGAGCAGTACGATGCAGCGCGGAGACTCCGTCCACACTGCGCAGAGCAGTACGATGCAGCGCGGAGCCTCCGTCCACACTGCGCAGAGCAGTACGATGCAGCGCGGAGCCTCCGTCCACACTGCGCAGAGCAGTACGATGCAGCACAGAGACTCCATCCACACTGCGCAGAGCAGTACGATGCAGCGCGGAGACTCCGTCCACACTGCGCAGAGCAGTACGATGCAGCGCGGAGCCTCCGTCCACACTGCGCAGAGCAGTACGATGCAGCGCGGAGCCTCCGTCCACACTGCGCAGAGCAGTACGATGCAGCGCGGAGCCTCCGTCCACACTGCGCAGAGCAGTACGATGCAGCGCAGAGACTCCATCCACACTGCGCAGAGCAGTACGATGCAGCGCGGAGCCTCCGTCCACACTGCGCAGAGCAGTACGATGCAGCGCGGAGCCTCCGTCCACACTGCGCAGAGCAGTACGATGCAGCGCGGAGCCTCCGTCCACACTGCGCAGAGCAGTACGATGCAGCGCGGAGCCTCCGTCCACACTGCGCAGAGCAGTACGATGCAGCGCAGAGACTCCATCCACACTGCGCAGAGCAGTACGATGCAGCGCGGAGACTCCGTCCACACTGCGCAGAGCAGTACGATGCAGCGCGGAGCCTCCGTCCACACTGCGCAGAGCAGTACGATGCAGCGCGGAGCCTCCGTCCACACTGCGCAGAGCAGTACGATGCAGCGCAGAGACTCCATCCACACTGCGCAGAGCAGTACGATGCAGCGCGGAGCCTCCGTCCACACTGCGCAGAGCAGTACGATGCAGCGCGGAGCCTCCGTCCACACTGCGCAGAGCAGTACGATGCAGCGCGGAGCCTCCGTCCACACTGCGCAGAGCAGTACGATGCAGCGCAGAGACTCCATCCACACTGCGCAGAGCAGTACGATGCAGCGCGGAGACTCCGTCCACACTGCGCAGAGCAGTACGATGCAGCGCGGAGCCTCCGTCCACACTGCGCAGAGCAGTACGATGCAGCGCGGAGCCTCCGTCCACACTGCGCAGAGCAGTACGATGCAGCGCAGAGACTCCATCCACACTGCGCAGAGCAGTACGATGCAGCGCGGAGACTCCGTCCACACTGCGCAGAGCAGTACGATGCAGCGCGGAGCCTCCGTCCACACTGCGCAGAGCAGTACGATGCAGCGCGGAGCCTCCGTCCACACTGCGCAGAGCAGTACGATGCAGCGCGGAGCCTCCGTCCACACTGCGCAGAGCAGTACGATGCAGCGCAGAGACTCCATCCACACTGCGCAGAGCAGTACGATGCAGCGCGGAGCCTCCGTCCACACTGCGCAGAGCAGTACGATGCAGCGCGGAGCCTCCGTCCACACTGCGCAGAGCAGTACGATGCAGCGCAGAGACTCCATCCACACTGCGCAGAGCAGTACGATGCAGCGCGGAGACTCCGTCCACACTGCGCAGAGCAGTACGATGCAGCGCGGAGCCTCCGTCCACACTGCGCAGAGCAGTACGATGCAGCGCGGAGCCTCCGTCCACACTGCGCAGAGCAGTACGATGCAGCGCGGAGCCTCCGTCCACACTGCGCAGAGCAGTACGATGCAGCGCAGAGACTCCGTCCACACTGCGCAGAGCAGTACGATGCAGCGCGGAGCCTCCGTCCACACTGCGCAGAGCAGTACGATGCAGCGCGGAGACTCCATCCACACTGCGCAGAGCAGTACGATGCAGCGCGGAGACTCCGTCCACACTGCGCAGAGCAGTACGATGCAGCGCGGAGACTCCGTCCACACTGCGCAGAGCAGTACGATGCAGCGCGGAGCCTCCGTCCACACTGCGCAGAGCAGTACGATGCAGCGCGGAGCCTCCGTCCACACTGCGCAGAGCAGTACGATGCAGTGCAGAGACTCTGTCCACACTGCGCAGAGCAGTACGATGCAGCGCGGAGACTCCGTCCACACTGCACAGACATCACACTGTGTGGGGGGATCTTTGGGTTGTGTAATGTGTGAGGGTCATCATAGGGACAACATACCTTGCGAGGCCCTGAAAGGTGCATGGTCGTGAGGATAGTAGGGGACACTTACTGTCTGGGTTGGGACAGTGGAAGGGGGGTATTTTGGGCTTTTTCTGTTTGGCCCCATGATTCTCCATACTCCCCTGACTAGATACAACTGCAGCAGACCCTCAGCTCTGCGTAGTATTAAGTCCCTACACCTTTGGTAACAGGAAAGTTCTCATTTATTGACTCAGAAACTGTTTCAGAACTGTTCTTGATTTTGTGATGAGGCTTTATTAACCCAGGACTGGTGGCTGGCCCTTTAATACGAGGCCACGCACTAATTACGTTAGATTTGATGCGGTGGAGCCGACGAGCGCTTGTGGCCCCCGGGCCGAATATTTGGCTCATGAGCGGTATTTTATAATGTGAGTTGGTTCTGTGTCAAAGCAAATGAGTCTCAGAAGGTGATGCGTAGGCGAGGCCGACTCCGCGCTCCGGGGTCACCGCAGCCGCTGGATTTTATTTCTGGACACATAAAGAATTTTCTGAAAACTCAAAAGGAAATCTGATGACAAAGATGAGGGATGGGGCAGAGTCCTGAGTTGCCGAGATGTCTGGGGCCACTGACATCTACTGAGGGGGCAGACTGAGAAAGCAACATGTTCAACCTGTTCTTAAAGGGCCGGCGTCCAGAGTCATATGATAAAGCTCCATCATTGTGTGATTGGAACGTTCTGCAGCTTCTTCTACTCACCGTTTTTAATCTTTCTGCTTATTGTCAGGATGGAAATATCCTTGTAAAGATGAAGAGGCTAAAAATGCGTAAATATCAAATCCTGAAGTATCAAATCCTATCAAAGCTGAAGATTCGCTACAATTGCACCTAGTCTGGGCTATCCAGGGTATAAGGAAAAAACACATCTGCATATATAACCCCAGCTACAACCATCTGATACAAGATACAAGGAGAAGCCCCTGCCATCGACTACAACCATCTGATACAAGGAGAAGCCCCCGTCATCGACTACAACCATCTGATACAAGGAGAAGCCCCCGCCATCGACTACAACCATCTGATACAAGGAGAATCCCCCGACATCGGCTACAATCATCTGATACAAGGAGAAGCCCCCGCCATCGACTACAACCATCTGATACAAGGAGAAGCCCCCAACATCGGCTACAATCATCTGATACAAGGAGAAGCCCCTGTCATCGACTACAACCATCTGATACAAGGAGAAGCCCCCGACATCGGCTACAACCATCTGATACAAGGAGAAGCCCCTGCCATCGACTACAACCATCTGATACAAGGAGAAGCCCCCGCCATCGACTACAACCATCTGATACAGGGAGATGCCCCCGCCATCGACTACAACCATCTGATACAGGGAGATGCCCCCGCCATCGACTACAACCATCTGATACAGGGAGATGCCCCCGCCATCGACTACAACCATCTGATACAAGTAGAAGCCCCCGCCATCGACTACAACCATCTGATACAAGGAGAAGCCCCCGTCATCGACTACAACCATCTGATACAAGGAGAAGCCCCCGCCATCGACTACAACCATCTGATACAAGGAGAATCCCCCGACATCGGCTACAATCATCTGATACAAGGAGAAGCCCCCGCCATCGACTACAACCATCTGATACAAGGAGAAGCCCCCAACATCGGCTACAATCATCTGATACAAGGAGAAGCCCCTGTCATCGACTACAACCATCTGATACAAGGAGAAGCCCCCGACATCGGCTACAACCATCTGATACAAGGAGAAGCCCCTGCCATCGACTACAACCATCTGATACAAGGAGAAGCCCCCAACATCGGCTACAATCATCTGATACAAGGAGAAGCCCCTGCCATCGACTACAACCATCTGATACAAGGAGAAGCCCCCGTCATCGACTACAACCATCTGATACAAGGAGAAGCCCCCGCCATCGACTACAACCATCTGATACAAGGAGAATCCCCCGACATCGGCTACAATCATCTGATACAAGGAGAAGCCCCCGCCATCGACTACAACCATCTGATACAAGGAGAAGCCCCCAACATCGGCTACAATCATCTGATACAAGGAGAAGCCCCTGTCATCGACTACAACCATCTGATACAAGGAGAAGCCCCCGACATCGGCTACAACCATCTGATACAAGGAGAAGCCCCTGCCATCGACTACAACCATCTGATACAAGGAGAAGCCCCCGCCATCGACTACAACCATCTGATACAGGGAGATGCCCCCGCCATCGACTACAACCATCTGATACAGGGAGATGCCCCCGCCATCGACTACAACCATCTGATACAGGGAGATGCCCCCGCCATCGACTACAACCATCTGATACAAGTAGAAGCCCCCGCCATCGACTACAACCATCTGATACAAGGAGAAGCCCCCGTCATCGACTACAACCATCTGATACAAGGAGAAGCCCCCGCCATCGACTACAACCATCTGATACAAGGAGAATCCCCCGACATCGGCTACAATCATCTGATACAAGGAGAAGCCCCCGCCATCGACTACAACCATCTGATACAAGGAGAAGCCCCCAACATCGGCTACAATCATCTGATACAAGGAGAAGCCCCTGTCATCGACTACAACCATCTGATACAAGGAGAAGCCCCCGACATCGGCTACAACCATCTGATACAAGGAGAAGCCCCTGCCATCGACTACAACCATCTGATACAAGGAGAAGCCCCCGCCATGGACTACAACCATCTGATACAGGGAGATGCCCCCGCCATCGACTACAACCATCTGATACAGGGAGATGCCCCCGCCATCGACTACAACCATCTGATACAGGGAGATGCCCCCGCCATCGACTACAACCATCTGATACAAGTAGAAGCCCCCGACATCGGCTACAATCATCTGATACAAGGAGAAGCCCCCGACATCGGCTACAACCATCTGATACAAGGAGAAGCCCCCGACATGGACTACAACCATCTGATACAGGGAGATGCCCCCGCCATCGACTACAACCATCTGATACAAGTAGAAGCCCCCGACATCGGCTACAATCATCTGATACAAGGAGAAGCCCCCGTCATCGACTACAACCATCTGATACAAGGAGAAGCCCCCGACATCGGCTACAATCATCTGATACAAGGAGAAGCCCCTGTCATCGACTACAACCATCTGATACAAGGAGAAGCCCCCGACATCGGCTACAATCATCTGATACAAGGAGAAGCCCCCGCCATCGACTACAACTATCTGATACAGGGAGATGCCCCCGACATCGGATACAATCATCTGATACAAGGAGAAGCCCCCGCCATCAGCTACAATCATCTGATACAAGGAGAAGCCCCCGCCATCGGCTACAATCATCTGATACAAAGAGAAGCCCACGCCATCAGATACAATCATCTGATACAAGGAGAAGCCCCCATCATCAGCTACAATCATCTGATACAAGGAGAAGCCCCCGCCATCAGCTACAATCATCTGATACAAGGAGAAGCCCCCGACATCGGCAACAATCATCTGATACAAAGAGAAGCCCACGCCATCAGCTACAATCATCTGATACAAGGAGAAGCCCCCATCATCAGCTACAATCATCTGATACAAAGAGAAGCCCCCGCCATCGGCTACAATCATCTGATACAAGGAGAAGCCCCCGCCATCGGCTACAACCATCTGATACAAGGAGAAGCCCCCGCCATCGGCTACAACCACCTGATACAAGGAGAAGCCCCCGACATCGGCTACAACCACCTGATACAAGGAGAAGCCCCCGCCATCGGCTACAACCATCTGATACAAGGAGAAGCCCCCGCCATCGGCTACAACCACCTGATACAAGGAGAAGCCCCCGCCATCGGCTACAACCATCTGATAAAAGGAGAAGCCCCCGCCATCAGCTACAATCATCTGATACAAGGAGAAGCCCCCGCCATCAGCTGCAATCATCTGATACGAGGAGAAGCCCCCGCCATCGGCTGCAATCATCTGATAAAAGGAGAAGCTCCCACCATCGGCTACAACCATCTGATAAAAGGAGAAGCCCCCGCCATCGGCTACAACCATCTGATAAAAGGAGAAGCCCCCGCCATCAGCTACAATCATCTGATACAAGGAGAAGCCCCCGCCATCAGCTGCAATCATCTGATACGAGGAGAAGCCCCCGCCATCGGCTACAACCATCTGATAAAAGGAGAAGCCCCCACCATCGGCTACAACCATCTGATAAAAGGAGAAGCCCCCGCCATCGGCTGCAACCATCTGATAAAAGGAGAAGCTCCCACCATCGGCTACAACCATCTGATAAAAGGAGAAGCCCCCGCCATCGGCTACAACCATCTGATAAAAGGAGAAGCCCCCGCCATCGGCTACAACCATCTGATAAAAGGAGAAGCCCCCGCCATCGGCTACAACCATCTGATAAAAGGAGAAGCCTCCACCATCGGCTACAACCATCTGATAAAAGGAGAAGCCCACGCCATCGGCTACAACCATCTGATAAAAGGAGAAGCCTCCACCATCGGCTACAACCATCTGATAAAAGGAGAAGCCCCCGCCATCAGCTACAACCATCTGATAAAAGGAGAAGCCCACGCCATCGGCTACAACCATCTGATAAAAGGAGAAGCCCCCGTCATCAGCTACAACCATCTGATACAGGGAGATGCCCCCGACATCGGCTACAACCATCTGATACAAGGAGAAGCCCCCGCCATCGGCTGTTTTGTTTTATGTTTATGTGGGGGAGATTGCTGCAGCAGAAACCGACCCAAGAATCATCTGTCCCACCCCTTTGTATAGACCCCACCCCTATGTCAAAAGCCACAACCTTTAGTGAAATCCCAGCCTGCCCTTCAACAGAAGATGGAAAAGACTTGCATGGTAATGGCAGATTGGGTCACCAGCAGAAGGTTGTAAGGTGCTTGAAGTGACCAGCAGACAGTTGCTTGCTCAGTCCTGTGTCACCAGCAGATGGTTGTGCTTGCTCAGTCCCGTGTCACTAGCAGATGGTTGTGCTCACTCAGTCCTGTGTCACCAGCAGATGGTTGTGCTTGCTCAGTCCTCCGTCACCAGCACATGCTTGTGCTCGCTCAGTCTGGCGTCACCAGCAGATGGTTGTGCTCGCTAAGTCCGGTGTCACCAGCAGATGGTTGTGCTCACTCAGTCCGATGTCACCAGCAGATGGTTGTGCTCGCTAAGTCTGGTGTCACCAGCAGATGGTTGTGCTCACTCAGTCCGATGTCACCAGCAGATGGTTGTGCTCGCTAAGTCTGGTGTCACCAGCAGATGGTTGTGCTCGCTAAGTCTGGTGTCACCAGCAGATGGTTGTGCTCGCTCAGTCCGATGTCACCAGCACATGGTTGCGCTAGCTCAGTCCGGTGTCATCAGTAGATGGTTGCGCTCCCTCAGTCCGGTGTCACCGATAGATGGTTGTGCTTGCTTAGTCCGGCCTTCTCCTCAGTGATGCAGCGACCTCCCAATAGCACAGTTCTTCCAGTTTCTCACACACAGCGGCTGTAGACTTGCAGATGGTTGCGCTCGCTCAGCCCGATATCACCAGCAGATGGTTGTGCTCGCTCAGTCTGGCGTCACCAGCAGATGGTTGTGCTCGCTTACCCCCTGTTCACACCTGGAATATCACCTCCTGTTCACACCTGAAATATCACCTCCTGTTCACACGTGAAATATCACCCCTGCTCACACCTGAAATATCACCCCCTGTTCACACCTGAAATATCACCTCCTGTTCACCCCTGAAATATCACCTCCTGTTCACACCTGAAATATCACCTCTTGTTCACACCTGAAATACCCTGTTCACATGTGAAATATCACCTCCTGTTCACACCTGAAATATCACCTCCTGTTCACACGTGAAATATCACCCCTGCTCACACCTGAAATATCACCCCCTGTTCACACCTGAAATATCACCTCCTGTTCACCCCTGAAATATCACCCCCTGTTCACACCTGGAATATCACCTCTTGTTCACACCTGAAATATCAACTCCTGTTCACACCTGAAATATCACCCCTGCTCACACCTGAAATATCACCCCCTGTTCACACCTGAAATATCACCTCCTGTTCACCCCTGAAATATCACCTCCTGTTCACACCTGAAATATCACCCCTGTTCACACCTGAAATATCACCTCCTGTTCAGACCTGAAATATCACCCGTTCACACCTGAAATATCACCTCCTGTTCACACCTGAAATATCACCTCCTGTTCACACCTGAAATATCACCTCCTGTTCACACCTGAAATACCCTGTTCACATGTGAAATATCACCTCCTGTTCACACCTGAAATATCACCTCCTGTTCACACCTGAAATATCACCTCCTGTTCACACCTGAAATATCACCTCCTGTTCACACCTGAAATATCACCCCCTGTTCACACCTGAAATATCACCTCCTGTTCACACCTGAAATATCACCTCCTGTTCACACCTGAAATATTACCTCCTGTTCACACCTGAAATATCACCCCCTCTTCGCACCTGACATATCACCCCCTGTTCACACCTGAAATATCACCTCCTGTTCACACCTGAAATATCACCCCCTGTTCACACCTGTAATATCACCTCCTGTTCACAACTGAAATATCATCTCCTTTTCACACCTGAAATATCACCTCCTGTTCACACCTGAAATATCACCTCCTGTTCACACCTGAAATATCACCTCTGTTCACCCCTGAAATATCACCTCCTGTTCACCCCTGAAATATCACCTCCTGTTCACCCCTGAAATATCACCTCCTGTTCACACCTGAAATATCACCTCCTGTTCACCATTGAAATATCATCTCCTGTTCACACCTAAAATATAATCTGTTCACACCTGAAATATCACCCCCAGTTCACACCTGAAATATCACCCCCTGTTCACACCTGTAATATCACCTACTGTTCACACCTGACATATCATCTCCTTTTCACACCTGACATATCACCCCCTGTTCACACCTGAAATATCACCTCCTGTTCACACCTGAAATATCACCCCCTGTTCACACCTGAAATATCACCTCCTGTTCACACCTGAAATATCACCTCCTGTTCAAACCTGAAATATCATCTCCTGTTTACACCTGACATATCACCCCCTGTTCACACCTGACTTATCACCTCCTATTCACACCTGAAATATCACCCCCTGTTCACACCTGAAATATCACCCCTGTTCACACCTGAAATAGCACCTCCTGTTCACAAATGAAATATCACCTCCTGTTCACATCTGAAATATCACCTCCTGTTCACACCTGAAATATCACCTCCTGTTCACACCTGAAATATCACCCCCTGTTCACACCTAAAATATCACCTCCTGTTCACACCTGAAATATCACCTCCTGTTCACACCTGAAATATCACCCCCTGTTCACACCTAAAATATCACCTCCTGTTCACACCTGAAATATCACCTCCTGTTCACACCTGAAATATTACCTCCTGTTCACACCTGAAATATCACCCCCTGTTCACACCTGACATATCACCCCCTGTTCACACCTGAAATATCACCTCCTGTTCACACCTGAAATATCACCCCCTGTTCACACCTGTAATATCACCTCCTGTTCACAACTGAAATATCATCTCCTTTTCACACCTGAAATATCACCTCCTGTTCACACCTGAAATATCACCTCCTGTTCACACCTGAAATATCACCTCTGTTCACACCTGAAATATCACCTCCTGTTCACCCCTGAAATATCACCTCCTGTTCACCCCTGAAATATCACCTCCTGTTCACACCTGAAATATCACCTCCTGTTCACCATTAAAATATCATCTCCTGTTCACACCTGAAATATAATCTGTTCACACCAGAAATATCACCTCCTGTTCACCCCTGAAATATCACCCCCTGTTCACACCTGGAATATCACCTCTTGTTCACACCTGAAATATCAACTCCTGTTCACACCTGAAATATCACCCCTGCTCACACCTGAAATATCACCCCCTGTTCACACCTGAAATATCACCTCCTGTTCACCCCTGAAATATCACCTCCTGTTCACACCTGAAATATCACCCCTGTTCACACCTGAAATATCACCTCCTGTTCAGACCTGAAATATCACCTCCTGTTCACACCTGAAATATCACCTCCTGTTCACACCTGAAATATCACCTCCTGTTCACACCTGAAATACCCTGTTCACATGTGAAATATCACCTCCTGTTCACACCTGAAATATCACCTCCTGTTCACACCTGAAATATCACCTCCTGTTCACACCTGAAATATCACCTCCTGTTCACACCTGAAATATCACCCCCTGTTCACACCTGAAATATCACCTCCTGTTCACACCTGAAATATCACCTCCTGTTCACACCTGAAATATTACCTCCTGTTCACACCTGAAATATCACCCCCTCTTCGCACCTGACATATCACCCCCTGTTCACACCTGAAATATCACCTCCTGTTCACACCTGAAATATCACCCCCTGTTCACACCTGTAATATCACCTCCTGTTCACAACTGAAATATCATCTCCTTTTCACACCTGAAATATCACCTCCTGTTCACACCTGAAATATCACCTCCTGTTCACACCTGAAATATCACCTCTGTTCACCCCTGAAATATCACCTCCTGTTCACCCCTGAAATATCACCTCCTGTTCACCCCTGAAATATCACCTCCTGTTCACACCTGAAATATCACCTCCTGTTCACCATTGAAATATCATCTCCTGTTCACACCTAAAATATAATCTGTTCACACCTGAAATATCACCCCCAGTTCACACCTGAAATATCACCCCCTGTTCACACCTGTAATATCACCTACTGTTCACACCTGACATATCATCTCCTTTTCACACCTGACATATCACCCCCTGTTCACACCTGAAATATCACCTCCTGTTCACACCTGAAATATCACCCCCTGTTCACACCTGAAATATCACCTCCTGTTCACACCTGAAATATCACCTCCTGTTCAAACCTGAAATATCATCTCCTGTTTACACCTGACATATCACCCCCTGTTCACACCTGACTTATCACCTCCTATTCACACCTGAAATATCACCCCCTGTTCACACCTGAAATATCACCCCTGTTCACACCTGAAATAGCACCTCCTGTTCACAAATGAAATATCACCTCCTGTTCACATCTGAAATATCACCTCCTGTTCACACCTGAAATATCACCTCCTGTTCACACCTGAAATATCACCCCCTGTTCACACCTAAAATATCACCTCCTGTTCACACCTGAAATATCACCTCCTGTTCACACCTGAAATATCACCCCCTGTTCACACCTAAAATATCACCTCCTGTTCACACCTGAAATATCACCTCCTGTTCACACCTGAAATATTACCTCCTGTTCACACCTGAAATATCACCCCCTGTTCACACCTGACATATCACCCCCTGTTCACACCTGAAATATCACCTCCTGTTCACACCTGAAATATCACCCCCTGTTCACACCTGTAATATCACCTCCTGTTCACAACTGAAATATCATCTCCTTTTCACACCTGAAATATCACCTCCTGTTCACACCTGAAATATCACCTCCTGTTCACACCTGAAATATCACCTCTGTTCACACCTGAAATATCACCTCCTGTTCACCCCTGAAATATCACCTCCTGTTCACCCCTGAAATATCACCTCCTGTTCACACCTGAAATATCACCTCCTGTTCACCATTAAAATATCATCTCCTGTTCACACCTGAAATATAATCTGTTCACACCAGAAATATCACCTCCTGTTCACACCTGAAATATCACCTGTTCACCCCTGAAATATCACCCCTGTGCGCCCCTGAAATATCACCTCCTGTTCACACCTGAAATATCACCTCCTGTTCACACCTGAAATATCACCCCTGTGCGCCCCTGAAATATCACCTCCTGTTCACACCTGAAATATCACCCCTGTTCACACCTGAAATATCACCTCCTGTTCACACCTGAAATATCACCTCCTGTTCACACCTGAAATATCACCCCTGTTCACACCTGAAATATCACCTCCTGTTCAGACCTGAAATATCACCCCTGTTCACACCTGAAATATCACCTCCTGTTCACACCTGAAATATCACCTCCTGTTCACACCTGAAATATCACCTCCTGTTCACACCTGTAATATCACCTACTGTTCACACCTGACATATCATCTCCTTTTCACACCTGACATATCACCCCCTGTTCACACCTGAAATATCACCTCCTGTTCACACCTGAAATATCACCCCCTGTTCACACCTGAAATATCACCTCCTGTTCACACCTGAAATATCACCTCCTGTTCAAACCTGAAATATCATCTCCTGTTTACACCTGACATATCACCCCCTGTTCACACCTGACTTATCACCTCCTATTCACACCTGAAATATCACCCCCTGTTCACACCTGAAATATCACCCTTGTTCACACCTGAAATAGCACCTCCTGTTCACAAATGAAATATCACCTCCTGTTCACATCTGAAATATCACCTCCTGTTCACACCTGAAATATCACCTCCTGTTCACACCTGAAATATCACCCCCTGTTCACACCTAAAATATCACCTCCTGTTCACACCTGAAATATCACCTCCTGTTCACACCTGAAATATTACCTCCTGTTCACACCTGAAATATCACCCCCTGTTCACACCTGACATATCACCCCCTGTTCACACCTGAAATATCACCTCCTGTTCACACCTGAAATATCACCCCCTGTTCACACCTGTAATATCACCTCCTGTTCACAACTGAAATATCATCTCCTTTTCACACCTGAAATATCACCTCCTGTTCACACCTGAAATATCACCTCCTGTTCACACCTGAAATATCACCTCTGTTCACACCTGAAATATCACCTCCTGTTCACCCCTGAAATATCACCTCCTGTTCACCCCTGAAATATCACCTCCTGTTCACACCTGAAATATCACCTCCTGTTCACCATTAAAATATCATCTCCTGTTCACACCTGAAATATAATCTGTTCACACCAGAAATATCACCTCCTGTTCACCCCTGAAATATCACCCCCTGTTCACACCTGGAATATCACCTCTTGTTCACACCTGAAATATCAACTCCTGTTCACACCTGAAATATCACCCCTGCTCACACCTGAAATATCACCCCCTGTTCACACCTGAAATATCACCTCCTGTTCACCCCTGAAATATCACCTCCTGTTCACACCTGAAATATCACCCCTGTTCACACCTGAAATATCACCTCCTGTTCAGACCTGAAATATCACCCGTTCACACCTGAAATATCACCTCCTGTTCACAACTGAAATATCATCTCCTTTTCACACCTGAAATATCACCTCCTGTTCACACCTGAAATATCACCTCCTGTTCACACCTGAAATATCACCTCTGTTCACCCCTGAAATATCACCTCCTGTTCACCCCTGAAATATCACCTCCTGTTCACCCCTGAAATATCACCTCCTGTTCACACCTGAAATATCACCTCCTGTTCACCATTGAAATATCATCTCCTGTTCACACCTAAAATATAATCTGTTCACACCTGAAATATCACCCCCAGTTCACACCTGAAATATCACCCCCTGTTCACACCTGTAATATCACCTACTGTTCACACCTGACATATCATCTCCTTTTCACACCTGACATATCACCCCCTGTTCACACCTGAAATATCACCTCCTGTTCACACCTGAAATATCACCCCCTGTTCACACCTGAAATATCACCTCCTGTTCACACCTGAAATATCACCTCCTGTTCAAACCTGAAATATCATCTCCTGTTTACACCTGACATATCACCCCCTGTTCACACCTGACTTATCACCTCCTATTCACACCTGAAATATCACCCCCTGTTCACACCTGAAATATCACCCCTGTTCACACCTGAAATAGCACCTCCTGTTCACAAATGAAATATCACCTCCTGTTCACATCTGAAATATCACCTCCTGTTCACACCTGAAATATCACCTCCTGTTCACACCTGAAATATCACCCCCTGTTCACACCTAAAATATCACCTCCTGTTCACACCTGAAATATCACCTCCTGTTCACACCTGAAATATCACCCCCTGTTCACACCTAAAATATCACCTCCTGTTCACACCTGAAATATCACCTCCTGTTCACACCTGAAATATTACCTCCTGTTCACACCTGAAATATCACCCCCTGTTCACACCTGACATATCACCCCCTGTTCACACCTGAAATATCACCTCCTGTTCACACCTGAAATATCACCCCCTGTTCACACCTGTAATATCACCTCCTGTTCACAACTGAAATATCATCTCCTTTTCACACCTGAAATATCACCTCCTGTTCACACCTGAAATATCACCTCCTGTTCACACCTGAAATATCACCTCTGTTCACACCTGAAATATCACCTCCTGTTCACCCCTGAAATATCACCTCCTGTTCACCCCTGAAATATCACCTCCTGTTCACACCTGAAATATCACCTCCTGTTCACCATTAAAATATCATCTCCTGTTCACACCTGAAATATAATCTGTTCACACCAGAAATATCACCTCCTGTTCACCCCTGAAATATCACCCCCTGTTCACACCTGGAATATCACCTCTTGTTCACACCTGAAATATCAACTCCTGTTCACACCTGAAATATCACCCCTGCTCACACCTGAAATATCACCCCCTGTTCACACCTGAAATATCACCTCCTGTTCACCCCTGAAATATCACCTCCTGTTCACACCTGAAATATCACCCCTGTTCACACCTGAAATATCACCTCCTGTTCAGACCTGAAATATCACCTCCTGTTCACACCTGAAATATCACCTCCTGTTCACACCTGAAATATCACCTCCTGTTCACACCTGAAATACCCTGTTCACATGTGAAATATCACCTCCTGTTCACACCTGAAATATCACCTCCTGTTCACACCTGAAATATCACCTCCTGTTCACACCTGAAATATCACCTCCTGTTCACACCTGAAATATCACCCCCTGTTCACACCTGAAATATCACCTCCTGTTCACACCTGAAATATCACCTCCTGTTCACACCTGAAATATTACCTCCTGTTCACACCTGAAATATCACCCCCTCTTCGCACCTGACATATCACCCCCTGTTCACACCTGAAATATCACCTCCTGTTCACACCTGAAATATCACCCCCTGTTCACACCTGTAATATCACCTCCTGTTCACAACTGAAATATCATCTCCTTTTCACACCTGAAATATCACCTCCTGTTCACACCTGAAATATCACCTCCTGTTCACACCTGAAATATCACCTCTGTTCACCCCTGAAATATCACCTCCTGTTCACCCCTGAAATATCACCTCCTGTTCACCCCTGAAATATCACCTCCTGTTCACACCTGAAATATCACCTCCTGTTCACCATTGAAATATCATCTCCTGTTCACACCTAAAATATAATCTGTTCACACCTGAAATATCACCCCCAGTTCACACCTGAAATATCACCCCCTGTTCACACCTGTAATATCACCTACTGTTCACACCTGACATATCATCTCCTTTTCACACCTGACATATCACCCCCTGTTCACACCTGAAATATCACCTCCTGTTCACACCTGAAATATCACCCCCTGTTCACACCTGAAATATCACCTCCTGTTCACACCTGAAATATCACCTCCTGTTCAAACCTGAAATATCATCTCCTGTTTACACCTGACATATCACCCCCTGTTCACACCTGACTTATCACCTCCTATTCACACCTGAAATATCACCCCCTGTTCACACCTGAAATATCACCCCTGTTCACACCTGAAATAGCACCTCCTGTTCACAAATGAAATATCACCTCCTGTTCACATCTGAAATATCACCTCCTGTTCACACCTGAAATATCACCTCCTGTTCACACCTGAAATATCACCCCCTGTTCACACCTAAAATATCACCTCCTGTTCACACCTGAAATATCACCTCCTGTTCACACCTGAAATATCACCCCCTGTTCACACCTAAAATATCACCTCCTGTTCACACCTGAAATATCACCTCCTGTTCACACCTGAAATATTACCTCCTGTTCACACCTGAAATATCACCCCCTGTTCACACCTGACATATCACCCCCTGTTCACACCTGAAATATCACCTCCTGTTCACACCTGAAATATCACCCCCTGTTCACACCTGTAATATCACCTCCTGTTCACAACTGAAATATCATCTCCTTTTCACACCTGAAATATCACCTCCTGTTCACACCTGAAATATCACCTCCTGTTCACACCTGAAATATCACCTCTGTTCACACCTGAAATATCACCTCCTGTTCACCCCTGAAATATCACCTCCTGTTCACCCCTGAAATATCACCTCCTGTTCACACCTGAAATATCACCTCCTGTTCACCATTAAAATATCATCTCCTGTTCACACCTGAAATATAATCTGTTCACACCAGAAATATCACCTCCTGTTCACACCTGAAATATCACCTGTTCACCCCTGAAATATCACCCCTGTGCGCCCCTGAAATATCACCTCCTGTTCACACCTGAAATATCACCTCCTGTTCACACCTGAAATATCACCCCTGTGCGCCCCTGAAATATCACCTCCTGTTCACACCTGAAATATCACCCCTGTTCACACCTGAAATATCACCTCCTGTTCACACCTGAAATATCACCTCCTGTTCACACCTGAAATATCACCCCTGTTCACACCTGAAATATCACCTCCTGTTCAGACCTGAAATATCACCCCTGTTCACACCTGAAATATCACCTCCTGTTCACACCTGAAATATCACCTCCTGTTCACACCTGAAATATCACCTCCTGTTCACACCTGTAATATCACCTACTGTTCACACCTGACATATCATCTCCTTTTCACACCTGACATATCACCCCCTGTTCACACCTGAAATATCACCTCCTGTTCACACCTGAAATATCACCCCCTGTTCACACCTGAAATATCACCTCCTGTTCACACCTGAAATATCACCTCCTGTTCAAACCTGAAATATCATCTCCTGTTTACACCTGACATATCACCCCCTGTTCACACCTGACTTATCACCTCCTATTCACACCTGAAATATCACCCCCTGTTCACACCTGAAATATCACCCTTGTTCACACCTGAAATAGCACCTCCTGTTCACAAATGAAATATCACCTCCTGTTCACATCTGAAATATCACCTCCTGTTCACACCTGAAATATCACCTCCTGTTCACACCTGAAATATCACCCCCTGTTCACACCTAAAATATCACCTCCTGTTCACACCTGAAATATCACCTCCTGTTCACACCTGAAATATTACCTCCTGTTCACACCTGAAATATCACCCCCTGTTCACACCTGACATATCACCCCCTGTTCACACCTGAAATATCACCTCCTGTTCACACCTGAAATATCACCCCCTGTTCACACCTGTAATATCACCTCCTGTTCACAACTGAAATATCATCTCCTTTTCACACCTGAAATATCACCTCCTGTTCACACCTGAAATATCACCTCCTGTTCACACCTGAAATATCACCTCTGTTCACACCTGAAATATCACCTCCTGTTCACCCCTGAAATATCACCTCCTGTTCACCCCTGAAATATCACCTCCTGTTCACACCTGAAATATCACCTCCTGTTCACCATTAAAATATCATCTCCTGTTCACACCTGAAATATAATCTGTTCACACCAGAAATATCACCTCCTGTTCACCCCTGAAATATCACCCCCTGTTCACACCTGGAATATCACCTCTTGTTCACACCTGAAATATCAACTCCTGTTCACACCTGAAATATCACCCCTGCTCACACCTGAAATATCACCCCCTGTTCACACCTGAAATATCACCTCCTGTTCACCCCTGAAATATCACCTCCTGTTCACACCTGAAATATCACCCCTGTTCACACCTGAAATATCACCTCCTGTTCAGACCTGAAATATCACCCGTTCACACCTGAAATATCACCTCCTGTTCACACCTGAAATATCACCTCCTGTTCACACCTGAAATATCACCTCCTGTTCACACCTGAAATACCCTGTTCACATGTGAAATATCACCTCCTGTTCACACCTGAAATATCACCTCCTGTTCACACCTGAAATATCACCTCCTGTTCACACCTGAAATATCACCTCCTGTTCACACCTGAAATATCACCCCCTGTTCACACCTGAAATATCACCTCCTGTTCACACCTGAAATATCACCTCCTGTTCACACCTGAAATATTACCTCCTGTTCACACCTGAAATATCACCCCCTCTTCGCACCTGACATATCACCCCCTGTTCACACCTGAAATATCACCTCCTGTTCACACCTGAAATATCACCCCCTGTTCACACCTGTAATATCACCTCCTGTTCACAACTGAAATATCATCTCCTTTTCACACCTGAAATATCACCTCCTGTTCACACCTGAAATATCACCTCCTGTTCACACCTGAAATATCACCTCTGTTCACCCCTGAAATATCACCTCCTGTTCACCCCTGAAATATCACCTCCTGTTCACCCCTGAAATATCACCTCCTGTTCACACCTGAAATATCACCTCCTGTTCACCATTGAAATATCATCTCCTGTTCACACCTAAAATATAATCTGTTCACACCTGAAATATCACCCCCAGTTCACACCTGAAATATCACCCCCTGTTCACACCTGTAATATCACCTACTGTTCACACCTGACATATCATCTCCTTTTCACACCTGACATATCACCCCCTGTTCACACCTGAAATATCACCTCCTGTTCACACCTGAAATATCACCCCCTGTTCACACCTGAAATATCACCTCCTGTTCACACCTGAAATATCACCTCCTGTTCAAACCTGAAATATCATCTCCTGTTTACACCTGACATATCACCCCCTGTTCACACCTGACTTATCACCTCCTATTCACACCTGAAATATCACCCCCTGTTCACACCTGAAATATCACCCCTGTTCACACCTGAAATAGCACCTCCTGTTCACAAATGAAATATCACCTCCTGTTCACATCTGAAATATCACCTCCTGTTCACACCTGAAATATCACCTCCTGTTCACACCTGAAATATCACCCCCTGTTCACACCTAAAATATCACCTCCTGTTCACACCTGAAATATCACCTCCTGTTCACACCTGAAATATCACCCCCTGTTCACACCTAAAATATCACCTCCTGTTCACACCTGAAATATCACCTCCTGTTCACACCTGAAATATTACCTCCTGTTCACACCTGAAATATCACCCCCTGTTCACACCTGACATATCACCCCCTGTTCACACCTGAAATATCACCTCCTGTTCACACCTGAAATATCACCCCCTGTTCACACCTGTAATATCACCTCCTGTTCACAACTGAAATATCATCTCCTTTTCACACCTGAAATATCACCTCCTGTTCACACCTGAAATATCACCTCCTGTTCACACCTGAAATATCACCTCTGTTCACACCTGAAATATCACCTCCTGTTCACCCCTGAAATATCACCTCCTGTTCACCCCTGAAATATCACCTCCTGTTCACACCTGAAATATCACCTCCTGTTCACCATTAAAATATCATCTCCTGTTCACACCTGAAATATAATCTGTTCACACCAGAAATATCACCTCCTGTTCACACCTGAAATATCACCTGTTCACCCCTGAAATATCACCCCTGTGCGCCCCTGAAATATCACCTCCTGTTCACACCTGAAATATCACCTCCTGTTCACACCTGAAATATCACCCCTGTGCGCCCCTGAAATATCACCTCCTGTTCACACCTGAAATATCACCCCTGTTCACACCTGAAATATCACCTCCTGTTCACACCTGAAATATCACCTCCTGTTCACACCTGAAATATCACCCCTGTTCACACCTGAAATATCACCTCCTGTTCAGACCTGAAATATCACCCCTGTTCACACCTGAAATATCACCTCCTGTTCACACCTGAAATATCACCTCCTGTTCACACCTGAAATATCACCTCCTGTTCACACCTGAAATACCCTGTTCACATGTGAAATATCACCTCCTGTTCACACCTGAAATATCACCTCCTGTTCACACCTGAAATATCACCTCCTGTTCACACCTGAAATATCACCTCCTGTTCACACCTGAATTATCACCTCCTGTTCACACCTGAAATATCATCTCCTGTTCACACCTGAAATATCACCTCATGTTCACACCTGAAATATCACCTCCTGTTCACACCTGAAATATCACCTCCTGTTCACACCTGAAATATCACCTCCTGTTCACACCTGAAATATCATCTCCTGTTCACACCTGAAATATCACCTCATGTTCACACCTGAAATATCATCTCCTGTTCACACCTGACATATCACCCCCTGTTCACACCTGAAATATCACCTCCTGTTCACACCTGAAATATCACCCCCTGTTCACACCTGAAATATCACCTCCTGTTCACACCTGAAATATCACCTCCTGTTCACACCTGAAATACCCTGTTCACATGTGAAATATCACCTCCTGTTCACACCTGAAATATCACCCCCTGTTCACACCTGAAATATCACCTCCTGTTCACACCTGAAATATCACCTCCTGTTCACACCTGAAATATCACCTCCTGTTCACACCTGAAATATCACCTCCTGTTCACACCTGAAATATCATCTCCTGTTCACACCTGAAATATCACCTCCTGTTCACACCTGAAATATCACCTCCTGTTCACACCTGAAATATCACCTCCTGTTCACACCTGAAATATCACCTCCTGTTTACACCTGAAATATCATCTCCTGTTCACACCTGAAATATCACCTCATGTTCACACCTGAAATATCACCTCATGTTCACACCTGAAATATCATCTCCTGTTCACACCTGACATATCACCCCCTGTTCACACCTGAAATATCACCTCCTGTTCACACCTGAAATATTACCCCCTGTTCACACCTGAAATATCACCTCCTGTTCACACCTGAAATATCATCTCCTGTTCACACATGACATATCAACCCCTGTTCACACCTGAAATATCATCTCCTTTTCACACCTGAAATATCACCTCCTGTTCACACCTGAAATATCACCTCCTGTTCACACCTGAAATATCACCTCTGTTCACACCTGAAATATCACCTCCTGTTCACCCCTGAAATATCACCTCCTGTTCACCCCTGAAATATCACCTCCTGTTCACACCTGAAATATCACCTCCTGTTCACCATTGAAATATCATCTCCTGTTCACACCTGAAATATAATCTGTTCACACCAGAAATATCACCTCCTGTTCACACCTGAAATATCACCTGTTCACCCCTGAAATATCACCTCCTGTTCACACCTGAAATATCACCCCTGTTCACACCTGAAATATCACCTCCTGTTCAGACCTGAAATATCACCCCTGTTCACACCTGAAATATCACCTCCTGTTCACACCTGAAATACCACCTCCTGTTCACACCTGAAATATCACCTCCTGTTCACACCTGAAATACCCTGTTCACATGTGAAATATCACCTCCTGTTCACACCTGAAATATCACCTCCTGTTCACACCTGAAATATCACCTCCTGTTCACACCTGAATTATCACCTCCTGTTCACACCTGAAATATCATCTCCTGTTCACACCTGAAATATCACCTCATGTTCACACCTGAAATATCACCTCCTGTTCACACCTGAAATATCACCTCCTGTTCACACCTGAAATATCACCTCCTGTTCACACCTGAAATATCACCTCCTGTTCACACCTGAAATATCACCTCATGTTCACACCTATAATATCATCTCCTGTTCACACCTGACATATCACCCCCTGTTCACACCTGAAATATCAACTCCTGTTCACACCTGAAATATCACCCCCTGTTCACACCTGAAATATCACCTCCTGTTCACACCTGAAATATCATCTCCTGTTCACACATGACATATCACCCCCTGTTCACACCTGAAATATCACCTCCTGTTCACACCTGAAATATCACCTCCTGTTCACTCCTGAAATATCACCTCCTGTTCACCCCTGAAATAACACCTCCTGTTCACACCTGAAATATCACCTCCTGTTCACCCCTGAAATATCACCTCCTGTTCACACCTGAAATATCATCTGTTCACACCAGAAATATCACTTCCTGTTCACACCTGAAATATCACCTCCTGTTCACCCCTCAAATATCACCCCCTGTTCACACCTGGAATATCACCTCTTGTTCACACCTGAAATATCAACTCCTGTTCACACCTGAAATATCACCCCTGCTCACACCTGAAATATCACCCCCTGTTCACACCTGAAATATCACCTCCTGTTCACCCCTGAAATATCACCTCCTGTTCACACCTGAAATATCACCCCTGTTCACACCTGAAATATCACCTCCTGTTCAGACCTGAAATATCACCCCTGTTCACACCTGAAATATCACCTCCTGTTCACACCTGAAATATCACCTCCTGTTCACACCTGAAATATCACCTCCTGTTCACACCTGAAATACCCTGTTCACATGTGAAATATCACCTCCTGTTCACACCTGAAATATCACCTCCTGTTCACACCTGAAATATCACCTCCTGTTCACACCTGAAATATCACCTCCTGTTCACACCTGAAATATCACCCCCTGTTCACACCTGAAATATCACCTCCTGTTCACACCTGAAATATCACCTCCTGTTCACACCTGAAATATTACCTCCTGTTCACACCTGAAATATCACCCCCTCTTCGCACCTGACATATCACCCCCTGTTCACACCTGAAATATCACCTCCTGTTCACACCTGAAATATCACCCCCTGTTCACACCTGTAATATCACCTCCTGTTCACAACTGAAATATCATCTCCTTTTCACACCTGAAATATCACCTCCTGTTCACACCTGAAATATCACCTCCTGTTCACACCTGAAATATCACCTCTGTTCACCCCTGAAATATCACCTCCTGTTCACCCCTGAAATATCACCTCCTGTTCACCCCTGAAATATCACCTCCTGTTCACACCTGAAATATCACCTCCTGTTCACCATTGAAATATCATCTCCTGTTCACACCTAAAATATAATCTGTTCACACCTGAAATATCACCCCCAGTTCACACCTGAAATATCACCCCCTGTTCACACCTGTAATATCACCTACTGTTCACACCTGACATATCATCTCCTTTTCACACCTGACATATCACCCCCTGTTCACACCTGAAATATCACCTCCTGTTCAGACCTGAAATATCACCCCTGTTCACACCTGAAATATCACCTCCTGTTCACACCTGAAATATCACCTCCTGTTCACACCTGAAATATCACCTCCTGTTCACACCTGAAATACCCTGTTCACATGTGAAATATCACCTCCTGTTCACACCTGAAATATCACCTCCTGTTCACACCTGAAATATCACCTCCTGTTCACACCTGAAATATCACCTCCTGTTCACACCTGAATTATCACCTCCTGTTCACACCTGAAATATCATCTCCTGTTCACACCTGAAATATCACCTCATGTTCACACCTGAAATATCACCTCCTGTTCACACCTGAAATATCACCTCCTGTTCACACCTGAAATATCACCTCCTGTTCACACCTGAAATATCATCTCCTGTTCACACCTGAAATATCACCTCATGTTCACCCCTGAAATATCACCTCCTGTTCACACCTGAAATATCACCTCCTGTTCACCATTGAAATATCATCTCCTGTTCACACCTGAAATATAATCTGTTCACACCAGAAATATCACCTCCTGTTCACACCTGAAATATCACCTGTTCACCCCTGAAATATCACCTCCTGTTCACACCTGAAATATCACCCCTGTTCACACCTGAAATATCACCTCCTGTTCAGACCTGAAATATCACCCCTGTTCACACCTGAAATATCACCTCCTGTTCACACCTGAAATACCACCTCCTGTTCACACCTGAAATATCACCTCCTGTTCACACCTGAAATATCACCTCCTGTTCAGACCTGAAATATCACCCCTGTTCACACCTGAAATATCACCTCCTGTTCACACCTGAAATATCACCTCCTGTTCACACCTGAAATATCACCTCCTGTTCACACCTGAAATACCCTGTTCACATGTGAAATATCACCTCCTGTTCACACCTGAAATATCACCTCCTGTTCACACCTGAAATATCACCTCCTGTTCACACCTGAAATATCACCTCCTGTTCACACCTGAATTATCACCTCCTGTTCACACCTGAAATATCATCTCCTGTTCACACCTGAAATATCACCTCATGTTCACACCTGAAATATCACCTCCTGTTCACACCTGAAATATCACCTCCTGTTCACACCTGAAATATCACCTCCTGTTCACACCTGAAATATCATCTCCTGTTCACACCTGAAATATCACCTCATGTTCACACCTGAAATATCATCTCCTGTTCACACCTGACATATCACCCCCTGTTCACACCTGAAATATCACCTCCTGTTCACACCTGAAATATCACCCCCTGTTCACACCTGAAATATCACCTCCTGTTCACACCTGAAATATCACCTCCTGTTCACACCTGAAATACCCTGTTCACATGTGAAATATCACCTCCTGTTCACACCTGAAATATCACCCCCTGTTCACACCTGAAATATCACCTCCTGTTCACACCTGAAATATCACCTCCTGTTCACACCTGAAATATCACCTCCTGTTCACACCTGAAATATCACCTCCTGTTCACACCTGAAATATCATCTCCTGTTCACACCTGAAATATCACCTCCTGTTCACACCTGAAATATCACCTCCTGTTCACACCTGAAATATCACCTCCTGTTCACACCTGAAATATCACCTCCTGTTTACACCTGAAATATCATCTCCTGTTCACACCTGAAATATCACCTCATGTTCACACCTGAAATATCACCTCATGTTCACACCTGAAATATCATCTCCTGTTCACACCTGACATATCACCCCCTGTTCACACCTGAAATATCACCTCCTGTTCACACCTGAAATATCACCCCCTGTTCACACCTGAAATATCACCTCCTGTTCACACCTGAAATATCATCTCCTGTTCACACATGACATATCACCCCCTGTTCACACCTGAAATATCATCTCCTTTTCACACCTGAAATATCACCTCCTGTTCACACCTGAAATATCACCTCCTGTTCACACCTGAAATATCACCTCTGTTCACACCTGAAATATCACCTCCTGTTCACCCCTGAAATATCACCTCCTGTTCACCCCTGAAATATCACCTCCTGTTCACACCTGAAATATCACCTCCTGTTCACCATTGAAATATCATCTCCTGTTCACACCTGAAATATAATCTGTTCACACCAGAAATATCACCTCCTGTTCACACCTGAAATATCACCTGTTCACCCCTGAAATATCACCTCCTGTTCACACCTGAAATATCACCCCTGTTCACACCTGAAATATCACCTCCTGTTCAGACCTGAAATATCACCCCTGTTCACACCTGAAATATCACCTCCTGTTCACACCTGAAATACCACCTCCTGTTCACACCTGAAATATCACCTCCTGTTCACACCTGAAATACCCTGTTCACATGTGAAATATCACCTCCTGTTCACACCTGAAATATCACCTCCTGTTCACACCTGAAATATCACCTCCTGTTCACACCTGAATTATCACCTCCTGTTCACACCTGAAATATCATCTCCTGTTCACACCTGAAATATCACCTCATGTTCACACCTGAAATATCACCTCCTGTTCACACCTGAAATATCACCTCCTGTTCACACCTGAAATATCACCTCCTGTTCACACCTGAAATATCACCTCCTGTTCACACCTGAAATATCACCTCATGTTCACACCTGAAATATCATCTCCTGTTCACACCTGACATATCACCCCCTGTTCACACCTGAAATATCAACTCCTGTTCACACCTGAAATATCACCCCCTGTTCACACCTGAAATATCACCTCCTGTTCACACCTGAAATATCATCTCCTGTTCACACATGACATATCACCCCCTGTTCACACCTGAAATATCACCTCCTGTTCACACCTGAAATATCACCTCCTGTTCACTCCTGAAATATCACCTCCTGTTCACCCCTGAAATAACACCTCCTGTTCACACCTGAAATATCACCTCCTGTTCACCCCTGAAATATCACCTCCTGTTCACACCTGAAATATCATCTGTTCACACCAGAAATATCACTTCCTGTTCACACCTGAAATATCACCTCCTGTTCACCCCTCAAATATCACCCCCTGTTCACACCTGGAATATCACCTCTTGTTCACACCTGAAATATCAACTCCTGTTCACACCTGAAATATCACCCCTGCTCACACCTGAAATATCACCCCCTGTTCACACCTGAAATATCACCTCCTGTTCACCCCTGAAATATCACCTCCTGTTCACACCTGAAATATCACCCCTGTTCACACCTGAAATATCACCTCCTGTTCAGACCTGAAATATCACCCCTGTTCACACCTGAAATATCACCTCCTGTTCACACCTGAAATATCACCTCCTGTTCACACCTGAAATATCACCTCCTGTTCACACCTGAAATACCCTGTTCACATGTGAAATATCACCTCCTGTTCACACCTGAAATATCACCTCCTGTTCACACCTGAAATATCACCTCCTGTTCACACCTGAAATATCACCTCCTGTTCACACCTGAAATATCACCCCCTGTTCACACCTGAAATATCACCTCCTGTTCACACCTGAAATATCACCTCCTGTTCACACCTGAAATATTACCTCCTGTTCACACCTGAAATATCACCCCCTCTTCGCACCTGACATATCACCCCCTGTTCACACCTGAAATATCACCTCCTGTTCACACCTGAAATATCACCCCCTGTTCACACCTGTAATATCACCTCCTGTTCACAACTGAAATATCATCTCCTTTTCACACCTGAAATATCACCTCCTGTTCACACCTGAAATATCACCTCCTGTTCACACCTGAAATATCACCTCTGTTCACCCCTGAAATATCACCTCCTGTTCACCCCTGAAATATCACCTCCTGTTCACCCCTGAAATATCACCTCCTGTTCACACCTGAAATATCACCTCCTGTTCACCATTGAAATATCATCTCCTGTTCACACCTAAAATATAATCTGTTCACACCTGAAATATCACCCCCAGTTCACACCTGAAATATCACCCCCTGTTCACACCTGTAATATCACCTACTGTTCACACCTGACATATCATCTCCTTTTCACACCTGACATATCACCCCCTGTTCACACCTGAAATATCACCTCCTGTTCAGACCTGAAATATCACCCCTGTTCACACCTGAAATATCACCTCCTGTTCACACCTGAAATATCACCTCCTGTTCACACCTGAAATATCACCTCCTGTTCACACCTGAAATACCCTGTTCACATGTGAAATATCACCTCCTGTTCACACCTGAAATATCACCTCCTGTTCACACCTGAAATATCACCTCCTGTTCACACCTGAAATATCACCTCCTGTTCACACCTGAATTATCACCTCCTGTTCACACCTGAAATATCATCTCCTGTTCACACCTGAAATATCACCTCATGTTCACACCTGAAATATCACCTCCTGTTCACACCTGAAATATCACCTCCTGTTCACACCTGAAATATCACCTCCTGTTCACACCTGAAATATCATCTCCTGTTCACACCTGAAATATCACCTCATGTTCACCCCTGAAATATCACCTCCTGTTCACACCTGAAATATCACCTCCTGTTCACCATTGAAATATCATCTCCTGTTCACACCTGAAATATAATCTGTTCACACCAGAAATATCACCTCCTGTTCACACCTGAAATATCACCTGTTCACCCCTGAAATATCACCTCCTGTTCACACCTGAAATATCACCCCTGTTCACACCTGAAATATCACCTCCTGTTCAGACCTGAAATATCACCCCTGTTCACACCTGAAATATCACCTCCTGTTCACACCTGAAATACCACCTCCTGTTCACACCTGAAATATCACCTCCTGTTCACACCTGAAATACCCTGTTCACATGTGAAATATCACCTCCTGTTCACACCTGAAACATCACCTCCTGTTCACACCTGAAATATCACCTCCTGTTCACACCTGAATTATCACCTCCTGTTCACACCTGAAATATCATCTCCTGTTCACACCTGAAATATCACCTCATGTTCACACCTGAAATATCACCTCCTGTTCACACCTGAAATATCACCTCCTGTTCACACCTGAAATATCACCTCCTGTTCACACCTGAAATATCACCTCCTGTTCACACCTGAAATATCACCTCATGTTCACACCTGAAATATCATCTCCTGTTCACACCTGACATATCACCCCCTGTTCACACCTGAAATATCAACTCCTGTTCACACCTGAAATATCACCCCCTGTTCACACCTGAAATATCACCTCCTGTTCACACCTGAAATATCATCTCCTGTTCACACATGACATATCACCCCCTGTTCACACCTGAAATATCACCTCCTGTTCACACCTGAAATATCACCTCCTGTTCACTCCTGAAATATCACCTCCTGTTCACCCCTGAAATAACACCTCCTGTTCACACCTGAAATATCACCTCCTGTTCACCCCTGAAATATCACCTCCTGTTCACACCTGAAATATCATCTGTTCACACCAGAAATATCACTTCCTGTTCACACCTGAAATATCACCTCCTGTTCACCCCTCAAATATCACCCCCTGTTCACACCTGGAATATCACCTCTTGTTCACACCTGAAATATCAACTCCTGTTCACACCTGAAATATCACCCCTGCTCACACCTGAAATATCACCCCCTGTTCACACCTGAAATATCACCTCCTGTTCACCCCTGAAATATCACCTCCTGTTCACACCTGAAATATCACCCCTGTTCACACCTGAAATATCACCTCCTGTTCAGACCTGAAATATCACCCCTGTTCACACCTGAAATATCACCTCCTGTTCACACCTGAAATATCACCTCCTGTTCACACCTGAAATATCACCTCCTGTTCACACCTGAAATACCCTGTTCACATGTGAAATATCACCTCCTGTTCACACCTGAAATATCACCTCCTGTTCACACCTGAAATATCACCTCCTGTTCACACCTGAAATATCACCTCCTGTTCACACCTGAAATATCACCCCCTGTTCACACCTGAAATATCACCTCCTGTTCACACCTGAAATATCACCTCCTGTTCACACCTGAAATATTACCTCCTGTTCACACCTGAAATATCACCCCCTCTTCGCACCTGACATATCACCCCCTGTTCACACCTGAAATATCACCTCCTGTTCACACCTGAAATATCACCCCCTGTTCACACCTGTAATATCACCTCCTGTTCACAACTGAAATATCATCTCCTTTTCACACCTGAAATATCACCTCCTGTTCACACCTGAAATATCACCTCCTGTTCACACCTGAAATATCACCTCTGTTCACCCCTGAAATATCACCTCCTGTTCACCCCTGAAATATCACCTCCTGTTCACCCCTGAAATATCACCTCCTGTTCACACCTGAAATATCACCTCCTGTTCACCATTGAAATATCATCTCCTGTTCACACCTAAAATATAATCTGTTCACACCTGAAATATCACCCCCAGTTCACACCTGAAATATCACCCCCTGTTCACACCTGTAATATCACCTACTGTTCACACCTGACATATCATCTCCTTTTCACACCTGACATATCACCCCCTGTTCACACCTGAAATATCACCTCCTGTTCAGACCTGAAATATCACCCCTGTTCACACCTGAAATATCACCTCCTGTTCACACCTGAAATATCACCTCCTGTTCACACCTGAAATATCACCTCCTGTTCACACCTGAAATATCACCTCCTGTTCACACCTGAAATACCCTGTTCACATGTGAAATATCACCTCCTGTTCACACCTGAAATATCACCTCCTGTTCACACCTGAAATATCACCTCCTGTTCACACCTGAAATATCACCTCCTGTTCACACCTGAATTATCACCTCCTGTTCACACCTGAAATATCATCTCCTGTTCACACCTGAAATATCACCTCATGTTCACACCTGAAATATCACCTCCTGTTCACACCTGAAATATCACCTCCTGTTCACACCTGAAATATCACCTCCTGTTCACACCTGAAATATCATCTCCTGTTCACACCTGAAATATCACCTCATGTTCACACCTGAAATATCATCTCCTGTTCACACCTGACATATCACCCCCTGTTCACACCTGAAATATCACCTCCTGTTCACACCTGAAATATCACCCCCTGTTCACACCTGAAATATCACCTCCTGTTCACACCTGAAATATCACCTCCTGTTCACACCTGAAATACCCTGTTCACATGTGAAATATCACCTCCTGTTCACACCTGAAATATCACCCCCTGTTCACACCTGAAATATCACCTCCTGTTCACACCTGAAATATCACCTCCTGTTCACACCTGAAATATCACCTCCTGTTCACACCTGAAATATCATCTCCTGTTCACACCTGAAATATCACCTCCTGTTCACACCTGAAATATCACCTCCTGTTCACACCTGAAATATCACCTCCTGTTCACACCTGAAATATCACCTCCTGTTTACACCTGAAATATCATCTCCTGTTCACACCTGAAATATCACCTCATGTTCACACCTGAAATATCACCTCATGTTCACACCTGAAATATCATCTCCTGTTCACACCTGACATATCACCCCCTGTTCACACCTGAAATATCACCTCCTGTTCACACCTGAAATATCACCCCCTGTTCACACCTGAAATATCACCTCCTGTTCACACCTGAAATATCATCTCCTGTTCACACATGACATATCACCCCCTGTTCACACCTGAAATATCATCTCCTTTTCACACCTAAAATATCACCTCCTGTTCACACCTGAAATATCACCTCCTGTTCACACCTGAAATATCACCTCTGTTCACACCTGAAATATCACCTCCTGTTCACCCCTGAAATATCACCTCCTGTTCACCCCTGAAATATCACCTCCTGTTCACACCTGAAATATCACCTCCTGTTCACCATTGAAATATCATCTCCTGTTCACACCTGAAATATAATCTGTTCACACCAGAAATATCACCTCCTGTTCACACCTGAAATATCACCTGTTCACCCCTGAAATATCACCTCCTGTTCACACCTGAAATATCACCCCTGTTCACACCTGAAATATCACCTCCTGTTCAGACCTGAAATATCACCCCTGTTCACACCTGAAATATCACCTCCTGTTCACACCTGAAATACCACCTCCTGTTCACACCTGAAATATCACCTCCTGTTCACACCTGAAATACCCTGTTCACATGTGAAATATCACCTCCTGTTCACACCTGAAATATCACCTCCTGTTCACACCTGAAATATCACCTCCTGTTCACACCTGAATTATCACCTCCTGTTCACACCTGAAATATCATCTCCTGTTCACACCTGAAATATCACCTCATGTTCACACCTGAAATATCACCTCCTGTTCACACCTGAAATATCACCTCCTGTTCACACCTGAAATATCACCTCCTGTTCACACCTGAAATATCACCTCCTGTTCACACCTGAAATATCACCTCATGTTCACACCTGAAATATCATCTCCTGTTCACACCTGACATATCACCCCCTGTTCACACCTGAAATATCAACTCCTGTTCACACCTGAAATATCACCCCCTGTTCACACCTGAAATATCACCTCCTGTTCACACCTGAAATATCATCTCCTGTTCACACATGACATATCACCCCCTGTTCACACCTGAAATATCACCTCCTGTTCACACCTGAAATATCACCTCCTGTTCACTCCTGAAATATCACCTCCTGTTCACCCCTGAAATAACACCTCCTGTTCACACCTGAAATATCACCTCCTGTTCACCCCTGAAATATCACCTCCTGTTCACACCTGAAATATCATCTGTTCACACCAGAAATATCACTTCCTGTTCACACCTGAAATATCACCTCCTGTTCACCCCTCAAATATCACCCCCTGTGCGCCCCTGAAATATCACCTCCTGTTCACACCTGAAATATCACCTCCTGTTCACACCTGAAATATCACCTCCTGTTCACACCTGAAATATCACCCGTTCACACCTGAAATATCAACCCTGTTCACACCTGAAATATCACCTCCTGTTCAAACCTGAGATATCACCTCCTGTTCACACCTGAAATATCACCTCCTGTTCACACCTGAAATATGACCCCTGTCCACATGTGAAATATCACCTCCTGTTCACACCTGAAATATCACCTCCTGTTCACACCTGAAATATCACCTCTTGTTCACACCTGAATTATCACCTCCTGTTCACACCTGAACTATCACCTCCTGTTCACACCTGAAATATCACCTCCTGTTCACACCTGAAATATCACCCCCTGTTCACACCTGAAATATCACCTCCTGTTCACACCTGAAATATCACCTCCTGTTCACACCTGAAATATTACCTCCTGTTCACACCTGAAATATCACTCCCTCTTCACACCTGACATATCACCCCCTGTTCACATGTGAAATATCACCCCCTGTTCACACCTGTAATATCACCTCCTGTTCACAACTGAAATATCATCTCCTTTTCACACCTGAAATATCAACTCCTGTTCACAACTGAAATATCATCTCCTTTTCACCCCTGAAATATCACCTCCTGTTCACACCTGAAATATCACCTCCTGTTCACACCTGAAATATCACCTCCTGTTCACACCTGAAATATCACCTCCTGTTCACACCTGAAATATCACCCGTTCACACCTGAAATATCAACCCTGTTCACACCTGAAATATCACCTCCTGTTCAAACCTGAAATATCACCTCCTGTTCACACCTGAAATATCACCTCCTGTTCACACCTGAAATATGACCCCTGTTCACATGTGAAATATCACCTCCTGTTCACACCTGAAATATCACCTCCTGTTCACACCTGAAATATGACCCCTGTTCACATGTGAAATATCACCTCCTGTTCACACCTGAAATATCACCTCCTGTTCACACCTGAAATATCACCTCCTGTTCACACCTGAATTATCACCTCCTGTTCACACCTGAACTATCACCTCCTGTTCACACCTGAACTATCACCTCCTGTTCACACCTGAAATATCACCCCCTGTTCACACCTGAAATATCACCTCCTGTTCACACCTGAAATATCACCCCCTGTTCACACCTGAAATATCACCCCTGAAATATCACCTCCTGTTCACACCTGAAATATCACCTCCTGTTCACACCTGAAATATTACCTCCTGTTCACACCTGAAATATCACCCCCTCTTCGCACCTGACATATCACCCCCTGTTCACACCTGAAATATCACCTCCTGTTCACACCTGAAATATCACCCCCTGTTCACACCTGTAATATCACCTCCTGTTCACAACTGAAATATCATCTCCTTTTCACACCTGAAATATCACCTCCTGTTCACACCTGAAATATCACCTCCTGTTCACACCTGAAATATCACCTCTGTTCACACCTGAAATATCACCCCCAGTTCACACCTGAAATATCACCCCCTGTTCACACCTGTAATATCACCTACTGTTCACACCTGAAATATCATCTCCTTTACACACCTGACATATCACCCCCTGTTCACACCTGAAATATCACCTCCTGTTCACACCTGAAATATCACCCCCTGTTCACACCTGAAATATCACCTCCTGTTCACACCTGAG
This sequence comes from Ranitomeya imitator, assembly GCF_032444005.1. NCBI lineage: Eukaryota > Metazoa > Chordata > Amphibia > Anura > Dendrobatidae > Ranitomeya > Ranitomeya imitator. The sequence continues at coordinate 152,402,453 of NC_091290.1, read as the reverse complement.
ATATCACCTCCTGTTCAAACCTGAAATATCATCTCCTGTTTACACCTGACATATCACCCCCTGTTCACACCTGAAATATCACCCCTGTTCACACCTGAAATAGCACCTCCTGTTCACAAATGAAATATCACCTCCTGTTCACATCTGAAATATCACCTCCTGTTCACAACTGAAATATCATCTCCTGTTCACACCTGAAATATCATCTCCTGTTCACACCGGAAATATCACCTCCTGTTCACACCTGAAATATCACCCCCTGTTCACACTTGGAATATCACCTCCTGTTCACACCTGAAATATGACCCCTGTTCACATGTGAAATATCACCTCCTGTTCACACCTGAAATATCACCTCCTGTTCACACCTGAAATATGACCCCTGTTCACATGTGAAATATCACCTCCTGTTCACACCTGAAATATCACCTCCTGTTCACACCTGAAATATCACCTCCTGTTCACACCTGAATTATCACCTCCTGTTCACACCTGAACTATCACCTCCTGTTCACACCTGAACTATCACCTCCTGTTCACACCTGAAATATCACCCCCTGTTCACACCTGAAATATCACCTCCTGTTCACACCTGAAATATCACCCCCTGTTCACACCTGAAATATCACCCCCTGTTCACACCTGAAATATCACCTCCTGTTCACACCTGAAATATCACCTCCTGTTCACACCTGAAATATTACCTCCTGTTCACACCTGAAATATCACCCCCTCTTCGCACCTGACATATCACCCCCTGTTCACACCTGAAATATCACCTCCTGTTCACACCTGAAATATCACCCCCTGTTCACACCTGTAATATCACCTCCTGTTCACAACTGAAATATCATCTCCTTTTCACACCTGAAATATCACCTCCTGTTCACACCTGAAATATCACCTCCTGTTCACACCTGAAATATCACCTCTGTTCACACCTGAAATATCACCCCCAGTTCACACCTGAAATATCACCCCCTGTTCACACCTGTAATATCACCTACTGTTCACACCTGAAATATCATCTCCTTTTCACACCTGACATATCACCCCCTGTTCACACCTGAAATATCACCTCCTGTTCACACCTGAAATATCACCCCCTGTTCACACCTGAAATATCACCCCCTGTTCACACCTGAAATATCACCTCCTGTTCACACCTGAAATATCACCTCCTGTTCAAACCTGAAATATCATCTCCTGTTTACACCTGACATATCACCCCCTGTTCACACCTGACTTATCACCTCCTATTCACACCTGAAATATCACCTCCTGTTCACACCTGAAATATCACCCCCTGTTCACACCTGTAATATCACCTCCTGTTCACAACTGAAATATCATCTCCTTTTCACACCTGAAATATCACCTCCTGTTCACACCTGAAATATCACCTCCTGTTCACACCTGAAATATCACCTCTGTTCACACCTGAAATATCACCTCCTGTTAACCCCTGAAATATCACCTCCTGTTCACCCCTGAAATATCACCTCCTGTTCACCCCTGAAATATCACCTCCTGTTCACACCTGAAATATCATCTGTTCACACCAGAAATATCACTTCCTGTTCACACCTGAAATATCACCTCCTGTTCACCCCTCAAATATCACCCCCTGTGCGCCCCTGAAATATCACCTCCTGTTCACACCTGAAATATCACCTCCTGTTCACACCTGAAATATCACCTCCTGTTCACACCTGAAATACCACCCGTTCACACCTGAAATATCAACCCTGTTCACACCTGAAATATCACCTCCTGTTCACCCCTCAAATATCACCCCCTGTGCGCCCCTGAAATATCACCTCCTGTTCACACCTGAAATATCACCTCCTGTTCACACCTGAAATATCACCTCCTGTTCACACCTGAAATATCACCCGTTCACACCTGAAATATCAACCCTGTTCACACCTGAAATATCACCTCCTGTTCAAACCTGAAATATCACCTCCTGTTCACACCTGAAATATCACCCCCTGTTCACACCTGTAATATCACCTCCTGTTCACAACTGAAATATCATCTCCTTTTCACACCTGAAATATCACCTCCTGTTCACACCTGAAATATCACCTCCTGTTCACACCTGAAATATCACCTCTGTTCACACCTGAAATATCACCTCCTGTTCACCCCTGAAATATCACCTCCTGTTCACCCCTGAAATATCACCTCCTGTTCACCCCTGAAATATCACCTCCTGTTCACACCTGAAATATCATCTGTTCACACCAGAAATATCACTTCCTGTTCACACCTGAAATGTCACCTCCTGTTCACCCCTCAAATATCACCCCCTGTGCGCCCCTGAAATATCACCTCCTGTTCACACCTGAAATATCACCTCCTGTTCACACCTGAAATATCACCTCCTGTTCACACCTGAAATACCACCCGTTCACACCTGAAATATCAACCCTGTTCACACCTGAAATATCACCTCCTGTTCACCCCTCAAATATCACCCCCTGTGCGCCCCTGAAATATCACCTCCTGTTCACACCTGAAATATCACCTCCTGTTCACACCTGAAATATCACCTCCTGTTCACACCTGAAATATCACCCGTTCACACCTGAAATATCAACCCTGTTCACACCTGAAATATCACCTCCTGTTCAAACCTGAAATATCACCTCCTGTTCACACCTGAAATATCACCTCCTGTTCACACCTGAAATATGACCCCTGTTCACATGTGAAATATCACCTCCTGTTCACACCTGAAATATCACCTCCTGTTCACACCTGAAATATGACCCCTGTCCACATGTGAAATATCACCTCCTGTTCACACCTGAAATATCACCTCCTGTTCACACCTGAAATATCACCTCCTGTTCACACCTGAATTATCACCTCCTGTTCACACCTGAACTATCACCTCCTGTTCACACCTGAAATATCACCTCCTGTTCACACCTGAAATATCACCCCCTGTTCACACCTGAAATATCACCTCCTGTTCACACCTGAAATATCACCTCCTGTTCACACCTGAAATATTACCTCCTGTTCACACCTGAAATATCACCCCCTCTTCACACCTGACATATCACCCCCTGTTCACATGTGAAATATCACCCCCTGTTCACACCTGTAATATCACCTCCTGTTCACAACTGAAATATCATCTCCTTTTCACACCTGAAATATCAACTCCTGTTCACAACTGAAATATCATCTCCTTTTCACCCCTGAAATATCACCTCCTGTTCACACCTGAAATATCACCTCCTGTTCACACCTGAAATATCACCTCCTGTTCACACCTGAAATATCACCTCCTGTTCACACCTGAAATATCACCCGTTCACACCTGAAATATCAACCCTGTTCACACCTGAAATATCACCTCCTGTTCAAACCTGAAATATCACCTCCTGTTCACACCTGAAATATCACCTCCTGTTCACACCTGAAATATGACCCCTGTTCACATGTGAAATATCACCTCCTGTTCACACCTGAAATATCACCTCCTGTTCACACCTGAAATATGACCCCTGTTCACATGTGAAATATCACCTCCTGTTCACACCTGAAATATCACCTCCTGTTCACACCTGAAATATCACCTCCTGTTCACACCTGAATTATCACCTCCTGTTCACACCTGAACTATCACCTCCTGTTCACACCTGAACTATCACCTCCTGTTCACACCTGAAATATCACCCCCTGTTCACACCTGAAATATCACCTCCTGTTCACACCTGAAATATCACCCCCTGTTCACACCTGAAATATCACCTCCTGTTCACACCTGAAATATCACCTCCTGTTCACACCTGAAATATTACCTCCTGTTCACACCTGAAATATCACCCCCTCTTCGCACCTGACATATCACCCCCTGTTCACACCTGAAATATCACCTCCTGTTCACACCTGAAATATCACCCCCTGTTCACACCTGTAATATCACCTCCTGTTCACAACTGAAATATCATCTCCTTTTCACACCTGAAATATCACCTCCTGTTCACACCTGAAATATCACCTCCTGTTCACACCTGAAATATCACCTCTGTTCACCCCTGAAATATCACCTCTGTTCACCCCTGAAATATCACCTCCTGTTCACCCCTGAAATATCACCTCCTGTTCACCCCTGAAATATCACCTCCTGTTCACACCTGAAATATCACCTCCTGTTCACCATTGAAATATCATCTCCTGTTCACACCTAAAATATAATCTGTTCACACCTGAAATATCACCCCCAGTTCACACCTGAAATATCACCCCCTGTTCACACCTGTAATATCACCTACTGTTCACACCTGAAATATCATCTCCTTTACACACCTGACATATCACCCCCTGTTCACACCTGAAATATCACCTCCTGTTCACACCTGAAATATCACCCCCTGTTCACACCTGAAATATCACCTCCTGTTCACACCTGAGATATCACCTCCTGTTCAAACCTGAAATATCATCTCCTGTTTACACCTGACATATCACCCCCTGTTCACACCCGACTTATCACCTCCTATTCACACCTGAAATATCACCCCCTGTTCACACCTGAAATATCACCCCTGTTCACACCTGAAATAGCACCTCCTGTTCACAAATGAAATATCACCTCCTGTTCACATCTGAAATATCACCTCCTGTTCACAACTGAAATATCATCTCCTGTTCACACCTGAAATATCATCTCCTGTTCACACCGGAAATATCACCTCCTGTTCACACCTGAAATATCACCCCCTGTTCACACTTGGAATATCACCTCCTGTTCACACCTGAAATATCATCTCCTGTTCACACCTGAAATATCACCTCCTGTTTACACCTGAAATATCATCTCCTGTTCACACCTGAAATATCACCTCCTGTTCACACCTGAAATATCACCCCCTGTTCACACCTGAAATATCACCTCCTGTTCACACCAGAAATATCAACTCCTGTTCACCCCTGAAATATCACTTCCTGTTCACACCTGAAATATCACCTCCTGTTCACACCTGAAATATCACCTCCTGTTCACACTGAAATATCACCCCCTGTGCACCCCTGAAATATCACCCCCTGTGCACCCCTGAAATATCACCCCCTGTTCACACCTGAAATATCACCTCCTGTTCACACCTGAATTATCACCTCCTGTTCACACCTGAAATATCACCCCCTGTTCACACCTGAAATATCACCTCCTGTTTACACCTGAAATATCACCTCCTGTTCACACCTGACATATCACCCCCAGTTCACACCTGAAATATCACCCCCTGTTCACACCTGTAATATCACCTACTGTTCACACCTGAAATATCATCTCCTTTTCACACCTGACATATCACCCCCTGTTCACACCTGAAATATCACCTCCTGTTCACCCCTGAAATATCACCTCCTGTTCACCCCTGAAATATCACCTCCTGTTCACACCTGAAATATCACCTCCTGTTCACCATTGAAATATCATCTCCTGTTCACACCTAAAATATAATCTGTTCACACCTGAAATATCACCCCCAGTTCACACCTGAAATATCACCCCCTGTTCACACCTGTAATATCACCTACTGTTCACACCTGAAATATCATCTCCTTTACACACCTGACATATCACCCCCTGTTCACACCTGAAATATCACCTCCTGTTCACACCTGAAATATCACCCCCTGTTCACACCTGAAATATCACCTCCTGTTCACACCTGAGATATCACCTCCTGTTCAAACCTGAAATATCATCTCCTGTTTACACCTGACATATCACCCCCTGTTCACACCCGACTTATCACCTCCTATTCACACCTGAAATATCACCCCCTGTTCACACCTGAAATATCACCCCTGTTCACACCTGAAATAGCACCTCCTGTTCACAAATGAAATATCACCTCCTGTTCACATCTGAAATATCACCTCCTGTTCACAACTGAAATATCATCTCCTGTTCACACCTGAAATATCATCTCCTGTTCACACCGGAAATATCACCTCCTGTTCACACCTGAAATATCACCCCCTGTTCACACTTGGAATATCACCTCCTGTTCACACCTGAAATATCATCTCCTGTTCACACCTGAAATATCACCTCCTGTTTACACCTGAAATATCATCTCCTGTTCACACCTGAAATATCACCTCCTGTTCACACCTGAAATATCACCCCCTGTTCACACCTGAAATATCACCTCCTGTTCACACCAGAAATATCAACTCCTGTTCACCCCTGAAATATCACTTCCTGTTCACACCTGAAATATCACCTCCTGTTCACACCTGAAATATCACCTCCTGTTCACACTGAAATATCACCCCCTGTGCACCCCTGAAATATCACCCCCTGTGCACCCCTGAAATATCACCCCCTGTTCACACCTGAAATATCACCTCCTGTTCACACCTGAATTATCACCTCCTGTTCACACCTGAAATATCACCCCCTGTTCACACCTGAAATATCACCTCCTGTTTACACCTGAAATATCACCTCCTGTTCACACCTGACATATCACCCCCAGTTCACACCTGAAATATCACCCCCTGTTCACACCTGTAATATCACCTACTGTTCACACCTGAAATATCATCTCCTTTTCACACCTGACATATCACCCCCTGTTCACACCTGAAATATCACCTCCTGTTCACACCTGAAATATCACCTCCTGTTCACACCTGAAATATCACCTCCTGTTCACACCTGAAATATGACCCCTGTTCACATGTGAAATATCACCTCCTGTTCACACCTGAAATATCACCTCCTGTTCACACCTGAAATATGACCCCTGTCCACATGTGAAATATCACCTCCTGTTCACACCTGAAATATCACCTCCTGTTCACACCTGAAATATCACCTCCTGTTCACACCTGAATTATCACCTCCTGTTCACACCTGAACTATCACCTCCTGTTCACACCTGAAATATCACCTCCTGTTCACACCTGAAATATCACCCCCTGTTCACACCTGAAATATCACCTCCTGTTCACACCTGAAATATCACCTCCTGTTCACACCTGAAATATTACCTCCTGTTCACACCTGAAATATCACCCCCTCTTCACACCTGACATATCACCCCCTCTTCACACCTGACATATCACCCCCTGTTCACATGTGAAATATCACCCCCTGTTCACACCTGTAATATCACCTCCTGTTCACAACTGAAATATCATCTCCTTTTCACACCTGAAATATCAACTCCTGTTCACAACTGAAATATCATCTCCTTTTCACCCCTGAAATATCACCTCCTGTTCACACCTGAAATATCACCTCCTGTTCACACCTGAAATATCACCTCCTGTTCACACCTGAAATATCACCTCCTGTTCACACCTGAAATATCACCCGTTCACACCTGAAATATCAACCCTGTTCACACCTGAAATATCACCTCCTGTTCAAACCTGAAATATCACCTCCTGTTCACACCTGAAATATCACCTCCTGTTCACACCTGAAATATGACCCCTGTTCACATGTGAAATATCACCTCCTGTTCACACCTGAAATATCACCTCCTGTTCACACCTGAAATATGACCCCTGTTCACATGTGAAATATCACCTCCTGTTCACACCTGAAATATCACCTCCTGTTCACACCTGAAATATCACCTCCTGTTCACACCTGAATTATCACCTCCTGTTCACACCTGAACTATCACCTCCTGTTCACACCTGAACTATCACCTCCTGTTCACACCTGAAATATCACCCCCTGTTCACACCTGAAATATCACCTCCTGTTCACACCTGAAATATCACCCCCTGTTCACACCTGAAATATCACCTCCTGTTCACACCTGAAATATCACCTCCTGTTCACACCTGAAATATTACCTCCTGTTCACACCTGAAATATCACCCCCTCTTCGCACCTGACATATCACCCCCTGTTCACACCTGAAATATCACCTCCTGTTCACACCTGAAATATCACCCCCTGTTCACACCTGTAATATCACCTCCTGTTCACAACTGAAATATCATCTCCTTTTCACACCTGAAATATCACCTCCTGTTCACACCTGAAATATCACCTCCTGTTCACACCTGAAATATCACCTCTGTTCACCCCTGAAATATCACCTCTGTTCACCCCTGAAATATCACCTCCTGTTCACCCCTGAAATATCACCTCCTGTTCACCCCTGAAATATCACCTCCTGTTCACACCTGAAATATCACCTCCTGTTCACCATTGAAATATCATCTCCTGTTCACACCTAAAATATAATCTGTTCACACCTGAAATATCACCCCCAGTTCACACCTGAAATATCACCCCCTGTTCACACCTGTAATATCACCTACTGTTCACACCTGAAATATCATCTCCTTTACACACCTGACATATCACCCCCTGTTCACACCTGAAATATCACCTCCTGTTCACACCTGAAATATCACCCCCTGTTCACACCTGAAATATCACCTCCTGTTCACACCTGAGATATCACCTCCTGTTCAAACCTGACATATCATCTCCTGTTTACACCTGACATATCACCCCCTGTTCACACCTGACTTATCACCTCCTATTCACACCTGAAATATCACCCCCTGTTCACACCTGAAATATCACCCCTGTTCACACCTGAAATAGCACCTCCTGTTCACAAATGAAATATCACCTCCTGTTCACATCTGAAATATCACCTCCTGTTCACAACTGAAATATCATCTCCTGTTCACACCTGAAATATCATCTCCTGTTCACACCGGAAATATCACCTCCTGTTCACACCTGAAATATCACCCCCTGTTCACACTTGGAATATCACCTCCTGTTCACACCTGAAATATCATCTCCTGTTCACACCTGAAATATCACCTCCTGTTTACACCTGAAATATCATCTCCTGTTCACACCTGAAATATCACCTCCTGTTCACACCTGAAATATCACCCCCTGTTCACACCTGAAATATCACCTCCTGTTCACACCAGAAATATCAACTCCTGTTCACCCCTGAAATATCACTTCCTGTTCACACCTGAAATATCACCTCCTGTTCACACCTGAAATATCACCTCCTGTTCACACTGAAATATCACCCCCTGTGCACCCCTGAAATATCACCCCCTGTGCACCCCTGAAATATCACCCCCTGTTCACACCTGAAATATCACCTCCTGTTCACACCTGAATTATCACCTCCTGTTCACACCTGAAATATCACCCCCTGTTCACACCTGAAATATCACCTCCTGTTTACACCTGAAATATCACCTCCTGTTCACACCTGACATATCACCCCCAGTTCACACCTGAAATATCACCCCCTGTTCACACCTGTAATATCACCTACTGTTCACACCTGAAATATCATCTCCTTTTCACACCTGACATATCACCCCCTGTTCACACCTGAAATATCACCTCCTGTTCACACCTGAAATATCACCCCCTGTTCACACATGACATATCACCCCCTGTTCACACCTGAAATATCACCTCCTGTTCACACCTGAAATATCACCTCCTGTTCACACCTGAAATATCACCTCCTGTTCACACCTGAAATATCACCTCCTGTTCACACCTGAAATATCACCTACTGTTCACACCTGAAATATCACCCGTTCACACCTGAAATATCAACTATGTTCACACCTGAAATATCACCTCCTGTTCACCCCTCAAATATCACCCCCTGTGCGCCCCTGAAATATCACCTCCTGTTCACACCTGAAATATCACCTCCTGTTCACACCTGAAATATCACCCGTTCACACCTGAAATATCAACCCTGTTCACACCTGAAATATCACCTCCTGTTCAAACCTGAAATATCACCTCCTGTTCACACCTGAAATATCACCTCCTGTTCACACCTGAAATATGACCCCTGTTCACATGTGAAATATCACCTCCTGTTCACACCTGAAATATCACCTCCTGTTCACACCTGAAATATGACCCCTGTTCACATGTGAAATATCACCTCCTGTTCACACCTGAAATATCACCTCCTGTTCACACCTGAAATATCACCTCCTGTTCACACCTGAAATATCACCTCCTGTTCACACCTGAAATATCACCCGTTCACACCTGAAATATCAACCCTGTTCACACCTGAAATATCACCTCCTGTTCACCCCTCAAATATCACCCCCTGTGCGCCCCTGAAATATCACCTCCTGTTCACACCTGAAATATCACCTCCTGTTCACACCTGAAATATCACCTCCTGTTCACACCTGAAATATCACCCGTTCACACCTGAAATATCAACCCTGTTCACACCTGAAATATCACCTCCTGTTCACACCTGAAATATCACCTCCTGTTCACACCTGAAATATGACCCCTGTTCACATGTGAAATATCACCTCCTGTTCACACCTGAAATATCACCTCCTGTTCACACCTGAAATATGACCCCTGTTCACATGTGAAATATCACCTCCTGTTCACACCTGAAATATCACCTCCTGTTCACACCTGAAATATCACCTCCTGTTCACACCAGAATTATCACCTCCTGTTCACACCTGAAATATCACCTCCTGTTCACACCTGAAATATCACCTCCTGTTCACACCTGAAATATCACCCCCTGTTCACACCTGAAATATCACCTCCTGTTCACACCTGAAATATCACCCCCTGTTCACACCTGAAATATCACCTCCTGTTCACACCTGAAATATCACCTCCTGTTCACACCTGAAATATTACCTCCTGTTCACACCTGAAATATCACCTCCTGTTCACAACTGAAATATCATCTCCTTTTCACACCTGAAATATCACCTCCTGTTCACACCTGAAATATGACCCCTGTTCACATGTGAAATATCACCTCCTGTTCACACCTGAAATATCACCTCCTGTTCACACCTGAAATATCACCTCCTGTTCACACCAGAATTATCACCTCCTGTTCACACCTGAAATATCACCTCCTGTTCACACCTGAAATATCACCTCCTGTTCACACCTGAAATATCACCCCCTGTTCACACCTGAAATATCACCTCCTTTTCACCCCTGAATTATCACCTCCTGTTCACACCTGAAATATCACCCCCTGTTCACACCTGAAATATCACCTCCTGTTTACACCTGAAATATCACCTCCTGTTCACACCTGACATATCACCCCCAGTTCACACCTGAAATATCACCCCCTGTTCACACCTGTAATATCACCTACTGTTCACACCTGAAATATCATCTCCTTTTCACACCTGACATATCACCCCCTGTTCACACCTGAAATATCACCTCCTGTTCACACCTGAAATATCACCCCCTGTTCACACATGACATATCACCCCCTGTTCACACCTGAAATATCACCTCCTGTTCACACCTGAAATATCACCTCCTGTTCACACCTGAAATATCACCTCCTGTTCACACCTGAAATATCACCTACTGTTCACACCTGAAATATCACCCTTTCACACCTGAAATATCAACTATGTTCACACCTGAAATATCACCTCCTGTTCACCCCTCAAATATCACCCCCTGTGCGCCCCTGAAATATCACCTCCTGTTCACACCTGAAATATCACCTCCTGTTCACACCTGAAATATCACCTCCTGTTCACACCTGAAATATCACCCCCTGTTCACACCTGAAATATCACCCGTTCACACCTGAAATATCAACCCTGTTCACACCTGAAATATCACCTCCTGTTCAAACCTGAAATATCACCTCCTGTTCACACCTGAAATATCACCCGTTCACACCTGAAATATCAACCCTGTTCACACCTGAAATATCACCTCCTGTTCACACCTGAAATATCACCTCCTGTTCACACCTGAAATATGACCCCTGTTCACATGTGAAATATCACCTCCTGTTCACACCTGAAATATCACCTCCTGTTCACACCTGAAATATGACCCCTGTTCACATGTGAAATATCACCTCCTGTTCACACCTGAAATATCACCTCCTGTTCACACCTGAAATATCACCTCCTGTTCACACCAGAATTATCACCTCCTGTTCACACCTGAAATATCACCTCCTGTTCACACCTGAAATATCACCTCCTGTTCACACCTGAAATATCACCCCCTGTTCACACCTGAAATATCACCTCCTGTTCACACCTGAAATATCACCCCCTGTTCACACCTGAAATATCACCTCCTGTTCACACCTGAAATATCACCTCCTGTTCACACCTGAAATATTACCTCCTGTTCACACCTGAAATATCACCTCCTGTTCACAACTGAAATATCATCTCCTTTTCACACCTGAAATATCACCTCCTGTTCACACCTGAAATATGACCCCTGTTCACATGTGAAATATCACCTCCTGTTCACACCTGAAATATCACCTCCTGTTCACACCTGAAATATCACCTCCTGTTCACACCAGAATTATCACCTCCTGTTCACACCTGAAATATCACCTCCTGTTCACACCTGAAACATCACCTCCTGTTCACACCTGAAATATCACCCCCTGTTCACACCTGAAATATCACCTCCTTTTCACCCCTGAATTATCACCTCCTGTTCACACCTGAAATATCACCCCCTGTTCACACCTGAAATATCACCTCCTGTTTACACCTGAAATATCACCTCCTGTTCACACCTGACATATCACCCCCAGTTCACACCTGAAATATCACCCCCTGTTCACACCTGTAATATCACCTACTGTTCACACCTGAAATATCATCTCCTTTTCACACCTGACATATCACCCCCTGTTCACACCTGAAATATCACCTCCTGTTCACACCTGAAATATCACCCCCTGTTCACACATGACATATCACCCCCTGTTCACACCTGAAATATCACCTCCTGTTCACACCTGAAATATCACCTCCTGTTCACACCTGAAATATCACCTCCTGTTCACACCTGAAATATCACCTACTGTTCACACCTGAAATATCACCCTTTCACACCTGAAATATCAACTATGTTCACACCTGAAATATCACCTCCTGTTCACCCCTCAAATATCACCCCCTGTGCGCCCCTGAAATATCACCTCCTGTTCACACCTGAAATATCACCTCCTGTTCACACCTGAAATATCACCTCCTGTTCACACCTGAAATATCACCCCCTGTTCACACCTGAAATATCACCCGTTCACACCTGAAATATCAACCCTGTTCACACCTGAAATATCACCTCCTGTTCAAACCTGAAATATCACCTCCTGTTCACACCTGAAATATCACCTCCTGTTCACACCTGAAATATGACCCCTGTTCACATGTGAAATATCACCTCCTGTTCACACCTGAAATATCACCTCCTGTTCACACCTGAAATATGACCCCTGTTCACATGTGAAATATCACCTCCTGTTCACACCTGAAATATCACCTCCTGTTCACACCTGAAATATCACCTCCTGTTCACACCTGAAATATCACCTCCTGTTCACACCTGAAATATCACCCGTTCACACCTGAAATATCAACCCTGTTCACACCTGAAATATCACCTCCTGTTCACACCTGAAATATCACCTCCTGTTCACCATTGAAATATCATCTCCTGTTCACACCTAAAATATAATCTGTTCACACCTGAATTATCACCCCCAGTTCACACCTGAAATATCACCCCCTGTTCACACCTGTAATATCACCTACTGTTCACACCTGAAATATCATCTCCTTTACACACCTGACATATCACCCCCTGTTCACACCTGAATCACACCTGAAATATCACCTCCTGTTCACACCTGAAATATCACCCCCTGTTCACACCTGAAATATCACCTCCTGTTCACACCTGAGATATCACCTCCTGTTCAAACCTGAAATATCATCTCCTGTTTACACCTGACATATCACCCCCTGTTCACACCTGACTTATCACCTCCTATTCACACCTGAAATATCACCCCCTGTTCACACCTGAAATATCACCCCTGTTCACACCTGAAATAGCACCTCCTGTTCACAAATGAAATATCACCTCCTGTTCACATCTGAAATATCACCTCCTGTTCACAACTGAAATATCATCTCCTGTTCACACCTGAAATATCATCTCCTGTTCACACCGGAAATATCACCTCCTGTTCACACCTGAAATATCACCCCCTGTTCACACTTGGAATATCACCTCCTGTTCACACCTGAAATATCATCACCTGTTCACACCTGAAATATCACCTCCTGTTTACACCTGAAATATCATCTCCTGTTCACACCTGAAATATCACCTCCTGTTCACACCTGAAATATCACCCCCTGTTCACACCTGAAATATCACCTCCTGTTCACACCAGAAATATCAACTCCTGTTCACCCCTGAAATATCACTTCCTGTTCACACCTGAAATATCACCTCCTGTTCACACCTGAAATATCACCTCCTGTTCACACTGAAATATCACCCCCTGTGCACCCCTGAAATATCACCCCCTGTGCACCCCTGAAATATCACCCCCTGTTCACACCTGAAATATCACCTCCTGTTCACACCTGAATTATCACCTCCTGTTCACACCTGAAATATCACCCCCTGTTCACACCTGAAATATCACCTCCTGTTCACACCTGACATATCACCCCCTGTTCACACCTGAAATATCACCTCCTGTTCACACCTGAAATATCACCCCCTGTTCACACATGACATATCACCCCCTGTTCACACCTGAAATATCACCTCCTGTTCACACCTGAAATATCACCTCCTGTTCACACCTGAAATATCACCTCCTGTTCACACCTGAAATATCACCTACTGTTCACACCTGAAATATCACCCGTTCACACCTGAAATATCAACTATGTTCACACCTGAAATATCACCCCCTGTTCACCCCTCAAATATCACCCCCTGTGCGCCCCTGAAATATCACCTCCTGTTCACACCTGAAATATCACCTCCTGTTCACACCTGAAATATCACCCGTTCACACCTGAAATATCACCTCCTGTTCACACCTGAAATATCACCTCCTGTTCACACCTGAAATATCACCTCCTGTTCACACCTGAAATATCACCTCCTGTTCACACCTGAAATATCACCTCCTGTTCACACCTGAAATATTACCTCCTGTTCACACCTGAAATATCACCTCCTGTTCACACCTGAAATATCACCTCCTGTTCACACCTGAAATATGACCCCTGTTCACATGTGAAATATCACCTCCTGTTCACACCTGAAATATCACCTCCTGTTCACACCTGAAATATCACCTCCTGTTCACACCTGAAATATCACCTCCTGTTCACACCTGAAATATCACCCGTTCACACCTGAAATATCAACCCTGTTCACACCTGAAATATCACCTCCTGTTCACCCCTCAAATATCACCCCCTGTGCGCCCCTGAAATATCACCTCCTGTTCACACCTGAAATATCACCTCCTGTTCACACCTGAAATATCACCTCCTGTTCACACCTGAAATATCACCCGTTCACACCTGAAATATCAACCCTGTTCACACCTGAAATATCACCTCCTGTTCAAACCTGAAATATCACCTCCTGTTCACACCTGAAATATCACCTCCTGTTCACACCTGAAATATGACCCCTGTTCACATGTGAAATATCACCTCCTGTTCACACCTGAAATATCACCTCCTGTTCACACCTGAAATATGACCCCTGTTCACATGTGAAATATCACCTCCTGTTCACACCTGAAATATTACCTCCTGTTCACACCTGAATTATCACCTCCTGTTCACACCTGAAATATCACCTCCTGTTCACACCTGAAATATCACCTCCTGTTCACACCTGAAATATCACCCCCTGTTCACACCTGAAATATCACCTCCTGTTCACACCTGAAATATCACCCCCTGTTCACACCTGAAATATCACCTCCTGTTCACACCTGAAATATCACCTCCTGTTCACACCTGAAATATTACCTCCTGTTCACACCTGAAATATCACCTCCTGTTCACAACTGAAATATCATCTCCTTTTCACACCTGAAATATCACCTCCTGTTCACAACTGAAATATCATCTCCTTTTCACCCCTGAATTATCACCTCCTGTTCACACCTGAAATATCACCCCCTGTTCACACCTGAAATATCACCTCCTGTTTACACCTGAAATATCACCTCCTGTTCACACCTGACATATCACCCCCAGTTCACACCTGAAATATCACCCCCTGTTCACACCTGTAATATCACCTACTGTTCACACCTGAAATATCATCTCCTTTTCACACCTGACATATCACCCCCTGTTCACACCTGAAATATCACCTCCTGTTCACACCTGAAATATCACCCCCTGTTCACACATGACATATCACCCCCTGTTCACACCTGAAATATCACCTCCTGTTCACACCTGAAATATCACCTCCTGTTCACACCTGAAATATCACCTACTGTTCACACCTGAAATATCACCCGTTCACACCTGAAATATCAACTATGTTCACACCTGAAATATCACCTCCTGTTCACCCCTCAAATATCACCCCCTGTGCGCCCCTGAAATATCACCTCCTGTTCACACCTGAAATATCACCTCCTGTTCACACCTGAAATATCACCTCCTGTTCACACCTGAAATATCACCCGTTCACACCTGAAATATCAACCCTGTTCACACCTGAAATATCACCTCCTGTTCAAACCTGAAATATCACCTCCTGTTCACACCTGAAATATCACCTCCTGTTCACACCTGAAATATGACCCCTGTTCACATGTGAAATATCACCTCCTGTTCACACCTGAAATATCACCTCCTGTTCACACCTGAAATATGACCCCTGTTCACATGTGAAATATCACCTCCTGTTCACACCTGAAATATCACCTCCTGTTCACACCTGAAATATCACCTCCTGTTCACACCTGAAATATCACCTCCTGTTCACACCTGAAATATCACCCGTTCACACCTGAAATATCAACCCTGTTCACACCTGAAATATCACCTCCTGTTCACCCCTCAAATATCACCCCCTGTGCGCCCCTGAAATATCACCTCCTGTTCACACCTGAAATATCACCTCCTGTTCACACCTGAAATATCACCTCCTGTTCACACCTGAAATATCACCTCCTGTTCACACCTGAAATATCACCCGTTCACACCTGAAATATCAACCCTGTTCACACCTGAAATATCACCTCCTGTTCAAACCTGAAATATCACCTCCTGTTCACACCTGAAATATCACCTCCTGTTCACACCTGAAATATGACCCCTGTTCACATGTGAAATATCACCTCCTGTTCACACCTGAAATATCACCTCCTGTTCACACCTGAAATATGACCCCTGTTCACATGTGAAATATCACCTCCTGTTCACACCTGAAATATCACCTCCTGTTCACACCTGAAATATCACCTCCTGTTCACACCTGAATTATCACCTCCTGTTCACACCTGAAATATCACCTCCTGTTCACACCTGAAATATCACCTCCTGTTCACACCTGAAATATCACCCCCTGTTCACACCTGAAATATCACCTCCTGTTCACACCTGAAATATCACCCCCTTTTCACACCTGAAATATCACCTCCTGTTCACACCTGAAATATCACCTCCTGTTCACACCTGAAATATTACCTCCTATTCACACCTGAAATATCACCTCCTGTTCACACCTGAAATATCACCTCCTATTCACACCTGAAATATCACCCCCTGTTCACACCTGAAATATCACCCCTGTTCACACCTGAAATAGCACCTCCTGTTCACAAATGAAATATCACCTCCTGTTCACATCTGAAATATCACCTCCTGTTCACACCTGAAATATCATCTCCTGTTCACACCTGAAATATCATCTCCTGTTCACACCGGAAATATCACCTCCTGTTCACACCTGAAATATCACCCCCTGTTCACACTTGAAATATCACCTCCTGTTCACACCTGAAATATCATCTCCTGTTCACACCTGAAATATCACCTCCTGTTCACACCTGAAATATCATCTCCTGTTCACACCTGAAATATCACCTCCTGTTTACACCTGAAATATCACCTCCTGTTCACACCTGAAATATCACTCCCTGTTCACACCTGACATATCACCCCCTGTTCACACCTGAAATATCACCTCCTGTTCACACCTGAAATATCACCCCCTGTTCACAAATGAAATATGACCCCTGTTCACTCCTGAAATATCAACTCCTGTTCACACCCAAAATATCACCTCCTGTTCACACCTGAAATATCACCCCCTGTTCACCCCTGAAATATCACCTCCTGTTCACACCTGAAATATCACCCCTGTTCACACGTGAAATATCACCTCCTGTTCACACCTGAAATATCACCTCCTGTTCACACCTGAAATATCACCTCCGGTTCACACCTGAAATATCACCTCCTGTGCACACCTAAAATATTACCCCCTGTTCACACCTGAAATATCACCTCCTGTTCATACCTGAAATATCACCCTAGTTCACACCTGAAATATCACCTCCTGTTCACACCTGAAATATCACCTCCTGTTCACACCTGAAATATCACCTCCTGTTTACACCTGAAATATCACCTCCTGTTCACACCTGAAATATCATCTCCTGTTCACACCTGAAATATCACCTCCTGTTTACACCTGAAATATCACCTCCTGTTCACACCTGAAATATCACTCCCTGTTCACACCTGACATATCACCCCCTGTTCACACCTAAAATATCACCTCCTGTTCACACCTGAAATATCACCCCCTGTTCACACCTGAAATATGACCCCTGTTCACTCCTGAAATATCAACTCCTGTTCACACCCGAAATATCACCTCCTGTTCACACCTGATATATCACCCCCTGTTCACCCCTGAAATATCACCTCCTGTTCACACCTGAAATATCACCCCTGTTCACACGTGAAATATCACCTCCTGTTCACACCTGAAATATCACCTCCTGTTCACACCTGAAATATCACCTCCGGTTCACACCTGAAATATCACCTCCTGTGCACACCTAAAATATTACCCCCTGTTCACACCTGAAATATCACCTCCTGTTCATACCTGAAATATCACCCTAGTTCACACCTGAAATATCACCTCCTGTTCACACCTGAAATATCACCTCCTGTTCACACCTGAAATATCTCCCCTGTTCACACCTGAAATATCACCTCCTGTTCAGACCTGAAATATCACCCCTGTTCACATCTGAAATATCACCTCCTGTTCACACCTGAAATATCAACTCCTGTTCACACCTGAAATATCACCCCTGTTCACACGTGAAATATCACCTCCTGTTCACACCTGATATATCACCTCCTGTTCACACCTGAAATATCACCTCCGGTTCACACCTGAAATATCACCTCCTGTGCACACCTAAAATATTACCCCCTGTTCACACCTGAAATATCACCTCCTGTTCATACCTGAAATATCACCCTAGTTCACACCTGAAATATCACCTCCTGTTCACACCTGAAATATCACCTCCTGTTCACACCTGAAATATCTCCCCTGTTCACACCTGAAATATCACCTCCTGTTCAGACCTGAAATATCACCCCTGTTCACATCTGAAATATCACCTCCTGTTCACACCTGAAATATCAACTCCTGTTCACACCTGAAATATCACCTCCTGTTCACACCTATAATATGACCCCTGTTCACATGTGAAATATCACCTCCTGTTCACACCTGAAATATTACATCCTGTTCACACCTGAAATATCACCTACTGTTCACACCTGAAATATTTTCTCCTGTGCACACCTGACATATCACCCCCTGTTCACACCTGAAATATCACCCCCTGTTCACACGTGAATTATCAACCCTGTTCACACCTGAAATATCACCTCTTGTTCACATCTGAAATATCACCTCCTGTTCACACCTGAAATATCACCTATTTCAGGGGTGAACAGGAGGTGATATTTCAGGTTTGAACAGGAGGTGATATTTCAGGTGTGAACAGGAGGTGATATTTCAGGTGTGAACAGGAGGTGATATTTCAGGTGAGAACAGGAGGTGATATTTCAGGTGTGAACAGGAGGTGATATTTCAGGTGTGAACAGGAGGTGATATTTCAGGTGTGAACAGGAGGTGATATTTCAGGTGTGAACAGGAGGTGATATTTCAGGTGTGAACAGGAGGTGATATTTCAGGTGTGAACAGGAGGTGATATTTCAGGTGTGAACTGGGGGTGATATTTCAGGTGTGAACAGGGGGTGATATTTCAGGTGTGAAAAGGTGATAATTCAGGTGTGAACAGGGGGTGGTATTTCAGGTGTGAACAGGAAGTGATATTTCAGGTGTGAACAGGAGGTGATATTTCAGGTGTGAACAGGAGGTGATATTTCAGGGGCGCACAGGGGTGATATTTCAGGGGTGAACAGGTGATATTTCAGGTGTGAACAGGAGGTGATATTTCTGGTGTGAACAGATGATATTTCAGGTGTGAACAGGAGATGATATTTCAGTGGTGAACAGGAGGTGATATTTCTGGTGTGAACAGGAGGTGATATTTCAGGTGTGAACAGGAGGTGATATTTCAGGTGTGAACAGAGGTGATATTTCAGGTGTGAACAGGAGGTGATATTTCAGGTGTGAACAGGAGGTGATATTTCAGGTGTGAACAGGGGTGATATTTCAGGTGTGAACAGGAGGTGATATTTCAGGTGTGAACAGGAGGTGATATTTCAGGTATGAACAGGAGGTGATATTTCAGGTGTGAACAGGGGGTGATATGTCATGTGTGAACAGGAGGTGATATTTCAGGTGTGAACAGGAGGTGATATTTCAGGTGTGAAAAGGTGATAATTCAGGTGTGAACAGGGGGTGGTATTTCAGGTGTGATCAGGAAGTGATATTTCAGGTGTGAACAGGAGGTGATATTTCAGGTGTGAACAGGAGGTGATATTTCAGGGGCGCACAGGGGTGATATTTCAGGGGTGAACAGGTGATATTTCAGGTGTGAACAGGAGGTGATATTTCTGGTGTGAACAGATGATATTTCAGGTGTGAACAGGAGATGATATTTCAGTGGTGAACAGGAGGTGATATTTCTGGTGTGAACAGGAGGTGATATTTCAGGTGTGAACAGGAGGTGATATTTCAGGTGTGAACAGAGGTGATATTTCAGGTGTGAACAGGAGGTGATATTTCAGGTGTGAACAGGAGGTGATATTTCAGGTGTGAACAGGGGTGATATTTCAGGTGTGAACAGGAGGTGATATTTCAGGTGTGAACAGGAGGTGATATTTCAGGTATGAACAGGAGGTGATATTTCAGGTGTGAACAGGGGGTGATATGTCATGTGTGAACAGGAGGTGATATTTCAGGTGTGAACAGGAGGTGATATTTCAGGTGTGAACAGGAGGTGATATTTCAGGTGTGAACAGGGGGTGATATGTCATGTGTGAACAGGAGGTGATATTTCAGGTGTAAACAGGAGGTGATATTTCAGGGGTGAACAGGAGGTGATATTTCAGGTGTGAACTGGAGGTGATATTTCAGGTGTGAACAGAGGTGATATTTCAGGTGTGAACAGGAGGTGATATTTCAGGTGTGAACAGGAGGTGATATTTCAGGTGTGAACAGGGGTGATATTTCAGGTGTGAACAGGAGGTGATATTTCAGGTGTGAACAGGGGGTGATATTTCAGGTGTGAACAGGAGGTGATATTTCAGGTGTGAACAGGGGGTGATATGTCATGTGTGAACAGGAGGTGATATTTCAGGTGTGAACAGGGGGTGATATGTCAGGTGTGAACAGGAGATGATATTTCAGGTGTGAACATGAGGTGATATTTCAGGTGTGAACAGGAGATGATATTTCAGGTGTGAACAGGAGGTGATATTTCAGGTGTGAACAGGAGGTGATATTTCAGGTGTGAACAGGAGGTGATATTTCAGGTGTGAACAGGAGGTGATAATTCAGGTGTGAACAGGAGATGATATTTCAGGGGTGAACAGGAGGTGATATTTCAGGTGTAAACAGGAGGTGATATTTCAGGGGTGAACAGGAGGTGATATTTCAGGTGTGAACAGGAGGTGATATTTCAGATGTGAACAGGGGTGATATTTCAGGTCTGAACAGGAGGTGATATTTCAGGGGTGAACAGGAGGTGATATTTCAGGTGTGAACAGGAGGTGATATTTCAGGTGTGAACAGGAGGTGATATTTCAGGTGAGAACAGGAGGTGATATTTCAGGTGTGAACAGGAGGTGATATTTCAGGTGTGAACAGGGGGTGGTATTTCAGGTGTGAACAAGAGGTGATATTTCAGGTGTGAACAGGAGGTGATATTTCAGGTGTGAACAGGAGGTGATATTTCAGGTGTGAACAGGAGGTGATATTTCAGGTGTGAACAGGAGGTGATATTTCAGGTGTGAACTGGGGGTGATATTTCAGGTGTGAACAGGGGGTGATATTTCAGGTGTGAAAAGGTGATAATTCAGGTGTGAACAGGGGGTGGTATTTCAGGTGTGAACAGGAAGTGATATTTCAGGTGTGAACAGGAGGTGATATTTCAGGTGTGAACAGGAGGTGATATTTCAGGGGCGCACAGGGGTGATATTTCAGGGGTGAACAGGTGATATTTCAGGTGTGAACAGGAGGTGATATTTCTGGTGTGAACAGATGATATTTCAGGTGTGAACAGGAGGTGATATTTCAGGTGTGAACAGGAGATGATATTTCAGTGGTGAACAGGAGGTGATATTTCTGGTGTGAACAGGAGGTGATATTTCAGGTGTGAACAGGAGGTGATATTTCAGGTGTGAACAGAGGTGATATTTCAGGTGTGAACAGGAGGTGATATTTCAGGTGTGAACAGGAGGTGATATTTCAGGTGTGAACAGGAGGTGATATTTCAGGTGTGAACAGGAGGTGATATTTCAGGTATGAACAGGAGGTGATATTTCAGGTGTGAACAGGGGGTGATATGTCATGTGTGAACAGGAGGTGATATTTCAGGTGTGAACAGGAAGTGATATTTCAGGTGTGAACAGGAGGTGATATTTCAGGTGTGAACAGGGGGTGATATGTCATGTGTGAACAGGAGGTGATATTTCAGGTGTGAACAGGAGGTGATATTTCAGGGGTGAACAGGAGGTGATATTTCAGGTGTGAACAGAGGTGATATTTCAGGTGTGAACAGGAGGTGATATTTCAGGTGTGAACAGGAGGTGATATTTCAGGTGTGAACAGGGGTGATATTTCAGGTGTGAACAGGAGGTGATATTTCAGGTGTGAACAGGGGGTGATATTTCAGGTGTGAACAGGAGGTGATATTTCAGGTGTGAACAGGAGGTGATATTTCAGGTGTGAACAGAGGTGATATTTCAGGTGTGAACAGGAGGTGATATTTCAGGTGTGAACAGGAGGTGATATTTCAGGTGTGAACAGGAGGTGATATTTCAGGTGTGAACAGGAGGTGATATTTCAGGTATGAACAGGAGGTGATATTTCAGGTGTGAACAGGGGGTGATATGTCATGTGTGAACAGGAGGTGATATTTCAGGTGTGAACAGGAAGTGATATTTCAGGTGTGAACAGGAGGTGATATTTCAGGTGTGAACAGGGGGTGATATGTCATGTGTGAACAGGAGGTGATATTTCAGGTGTGAACAGGAGGTGATATTTCAGGTGTGAACAGGAGGTGATATTTCAGGTGTGAACAGAGGTGATATTTCAGGTGTGAACAGGAGGTGATATTTCAGGTGTGAACAGGAGGTGATATTTCAGGTGTGAACAGGGGTGATATTTCAGGTGTGAACAGGAGGTGATATTTCAGGTGTGAACAGGGGGTGATATTTCAGGTGTGAACAGGAGGTGATATTTCAGGTGTGAACAGGGGGTGATATGTCATGTGTGAACAGGAGGTGATATTTCAGGTGTGAACAGGGGGTGATATGTCAGGTGTGAACAGGAGATGATATTTCAGGTGTGAACATGAGGTGATATTTCAGGTGTGAACAGGAGATGATATTTCAGGTGTGAACAGGAGGTGATATTTCAGGTGTGAACAGGAGGTGATATTTCAGGTGTGAACAGGAGGTGATATTTCAGGTGTGAACAGGAGGTGATAATTCAGGTGTGAACAGGAGGTGATATTTCAGGGGTGAACAGGAGGTGATATTTCAGGTGTAAACAGGAGGTGATATTTCAGGGGTGAACAGGAGGTGATATTTCAGGTGTGAACAGGAGGTGATATTTCAGGTGTGAACAGAGGTGATATTTTAGGTGTGAACAGGAGGTGATAATTCAGGTGTGAACAGGAGGTGATATTTCAGGGGTGAACAGGAGGTGATATTTCAGGTGTGAACAGAGGTGATATTTCAGGTGTGAACAGGAGGTGATATTTCAGGTGTGAACAGGAGGTGATATTTCAGGTGTGAACAGGGGTGATATTTCAGGTGTGAACAGGAGGTGATATTTCAGGTGTGAACAGGGGGTGATATTTCAGGTGTGAACAGGAGGTGATATTTCAGGTGTGAACAGGGGGTGATATGTCATGTGTGAACAGGAGGTGATATTTCAGGTGTGAACAGGGGGTGATATGTCAGGTGTGAACAGGAGATGATATTTCAGGTGTGAACATGAGGTGATATTTCAGGTGTGAACAGGAGATGATATTTCAGGTGTGAACAGGAGGTGATATTTCAGGTGTGAACAGGGGGTGATATTTCAGGTTTGAACAGGAGGTGATATTTCAGGTGTGAACAGGAGGTGATAATTCAGGTGTGAACAGGAGGTGATATTTCAGGTGTGAACAGGAGGTGATATTTCTGGTGTGAACAGGAGGTGATATTTCACATGTGAACAGGGGTCATATTTTAGGTGTGAACGGGAGGTGATATTTCAGGTGTGAACAGGAGTTGATATTTCAGGTGTGAACAGGAGGTGATATTTCAGATGTGAACAGGGGTGATATTTCAGGTCTGAACAGGAGGTGATATTTCAGGTGTGAACAGGGGAGATATTTCAGGTGTGAACAGGAGGTGATATTTCAGGTGTGAACTAGGGTGATATTTCAGGTATGAACAGGAGGTGATATTTCAGGTGTGAACAGGAGGTGATATTTCAGGTGTGAACAGGAGGTGATATTTCAGGGGTGAACAGGAGGTGATATTACAGGGGTGCACAGGAGGTGATATTTCAGGGGTGCACAGGAGGTGATATTTCAGGGTTGCACAGGAGGTGACATTTCACGTCTGAACAGGGGTGATATTTCAGTTGTGAACAGGAGGTGATATTTCAGGTTTGAACAGGAGGTGATATTTCAGGTGTGAACAGGGGTCATATTTCAGGTGTGAACAGGAGGTGATATTTCAGGTGTGAACAGGAGGTGATATTTCAGGTGTGAACAGGAGGTGATATTTCAGGTGTGAACAGGGGGTGATATGTCATGTGTGAACAGGAGGTGATATTTCAGGTGTAAACAGGAGGTGATATTTCAGGGGTGAACAGGAGGTGATATTTCAGGTGTGAACAGGAGGTGATATTTCAGGTGTGAACAGAGGTGATATTTCAGGTGTGAACAGGAGGTGATCTTTCAGGTGTGAACAGGAGGTGATATTTCAGGTGTGAACAGGGGTGATATTTCAGGTGTGAACAGGAGGTGATATTTCAGGTGTGAACAGGGGGTGATATTTCAGGTGTGAACAGGAGGTGATATTTCAGGTGTGAACAGGGGGTGATATGTCATGTGTGAACAGGAGGTGATATTTCAGGTGTGAACAGGGGGTGATATGTCAGGTGTGAACAGGAGATGATATTTCAGGTGTGAACATGAGGTGATATTTCAGGTGTGAACAGGAGATGATATTTCAGGTGTGAACAGGAGGTGATATTTCAGGTGTGAACAGGAGGTGATATTTCAGGTGTGAACAGGAGGTGATATCTCAGGTGTGAACAGGAGGTGATAATTCAGGTGTGAACAGGAGGTGATATTTCAGGGGTGAACAGGAGGTGATATTTCAGGTGTGAACAGGGGGTGATATGTCAGGTGTGAACAGGAGGTGATATTTCAGGTGTGAACAGGAGGTGATATTTCAGGTGTGAACAGAGGTGATATTTCAGGTGTGAACAGGAGGTGATAATTCAGGTGTGAACAGGAGGTGATATTTCAGGGGTGAACAGGAGGTGATATTTCAGGTGTAAACAGGAGGTGATATTTCAGGGGTGAACAGGAGGTGATATTTCAGGTGTGAACAGGAGGTGATATTTCAGGTGTGAACAGAGGTGATATTTCAGGTGTGAACAGGAGGTTATATTTCAGGTGTGAACAGGAGGTGATATTTCAGGTGTGAACAGGGGTGATATCTCAGGTGTGAACAGGAGGTGATATTTCAGGTGTGAACAGGAAGTGATATTTCAGGTGTGAACAGGAAGTGATATTTTAGGGGTGCACAGGAGGTGATATTTCAGGTGTGAACAGGTGGTGATATTTCAGGTGTGAACAGGAGGTGATATTTCAGGTGTGAACAGGAGGTGATATTTCAGGTGTGAACAGGAGGTGATATTTCAGGTGTGAACAAGAGGTGATATTTCAGGTGTGAACAGGAGGTGATATTTCAGGTGTGAACAGGAGGTGATATTTCAGGTGTGAACAGGAGGTGATATTTCAGGTGTGAACAGGAGGTGATATTTCAGGTGTGAACAGGGGGTGATATGTCAGGTGTGAACAGGAGGTGATATTTCAGGTGTGAGCAGGAGATGATATTTCAGGTGTGAACAGGAGGTGATATTTCAGGTGTGAACAGGGGGTGATATTTCAGGTGTGAAAAGGTGATAATTCAGGTGTGAACAGGGGGTGGTATTTCAGGTGTGAACAGGGGGTGGTATTTCAGGTGTGAACAGGAGGTGATATTTCAGGTGTGAACATGGGGTGATATTTCAGGTGTGAACAGGAGGTGATATTTCAGGTGTGAACAGGAGGTGATATTTCAGGTGTGAACAGGAGGTGATATTTCAGGTGTGAACAGGAGGTGATATTTCAGGTATGAACAGGAGGTGATATTTCAGGTGTGAACAGGAGGTGATATTTCAGGTGTGAACAGGTGGTGATTTTTCAGGTGTGAACAGGAAGTGATATTTCAGGTGTGAACAGGAAGTGATATTTTAGGGGTGCACAGGAGGTGATATTTCAGGTGTGAACAGGAGGTGATATTTCAGGTGTGAACAGGAGGTGATATTTCAGGTGTGAACAAGAGGTGATATTTCAGGTGTGAACAGGAGGTGATATTTCAGGTGTGGACAGGAGGTGATATTTCAGGGGTGAACAGGAGGTGATATTTCAGGTGTGAACAGGAGGTGATATTTCAGGTGTGAGCAGGAGATGATATTTCAGGTGTGGACAGGAGGTGATATTTCAGGGGTGAACAGGAGGTGATATTTCAGGTGTGAACAGGAGGTGATATTTCAGGTGTGAAAAGGGCGTGATATTTCAGGTTTGAACAGGAGGTGATATTTCACGTGTGAACAAGGGGTGATATTTCAGGTGTGAAAAGGAGGTGATATTTCAGGTGTGAACAGGTGGTGATATTTCAGATGTGAACAGGAGGTGATATTTCAGATGGGAACAGGAGGTGATATTTCAGGTGTGAAAAGGGGGTGATATTTCATGTATGAACAGGAGGTGATATTTTAGGTGTGAACAGGAGGTGATATTTCAGGTGTGAACAGGGGGTGATATTTCAGGTGTGAACAGGAGGTGATATTTGAAGAGTGAACAGGAGGTGATATTTCAGGGGTGAACAGGAGGTGATATTTCAGTTGTGAACAGGGGGTGATAATTCAGGTGTGAACAGGGGGTGATATTTCAGGTGTGAACAGGGGGTGATATTTCAGGTGTGAACAGGAGGTGATATTTCAGGGGTGAACAGGAGGTGATATTTCAGGTGTGAACAGGGGGTGATATTTCAGGTGTGAACAGGAGGTGATATTTCAGGTGTGAACAGGAGGTGATATTTCAGGTGTGAACAGGAGGTGATATTTCAGGTGTGAACAGGGGGTGGTATTTCAGGTGTGATCAGGAAGTGATATTTCAGGTGTGAACAGGAGGTGATATTTCAGGTGTGAACAGGAGGTGATATTTCAGGGGCGCACAGGGGTGATATTTCAGGGGTGAACAGGTGATATTTCAGGTGTGAACAGGAGGTGATATTTCTGGTGTGAACAGATGATATTTCAGGTGTGAACAGGAGATGATATTTCAGTGGTGAACAGGAGGTGATATTTCTGGTGTGAACAGGAGGTGATATTTCAGGTGTGAACAGGAGGTGATATTTCAGGTGTGAACAGAGGTGATATTTCAGGTGTGAACAGGAGGTGATATTTCAGGTGTGAACAGGAGGTGATATTTCAGGTGTGAACAGGGGTGATATTTCAGGTGTGAACAGGAGGTGATATTTCAGGTGTGAACAGGAGGTGATATTTCAGGTATGAACAGGAGGTGATATTTCAGGTGTGAACAGGGGGTGATATGTCATGTGTGAACAGGAGGTGATATTTCAGGTGTGAACAGGAGGTGATATTTCAGGTGTGAACAGGAGGTGATATTTCAGGTGTGAACAGGGGGTGATATGTCATGTGTGAACAGGAGGTGATATTTCAGGTGTAAACAGGAGGTGATATTTCAGGGGTGAACAGGAGGTGATATTTCAGGTGTGAACTGGAGGTGATATTTCAGGTGTGAACAGAGGTGATATTTCAGGTGTGAACAGGAGGTGATATTTCAGGTGTGAACAGGAGGTGATATTTCAGGTGTGAACAGGGGTGATATTTCAGGTGTGAACAGGAGGTGATATTTCAGGTGTGAACAGGGGGTGATATTTCAGGTGTGAACAGGAGGTGATATTTCAGGTGTGAACAGGGGGTGATATGTCATGTGTGAACAGGAGGTGATATTTCAGGTGTGAACAGGGGGTGATATTTCAGGTGTGAACAGGAGATGATATTTCAGGTGTGAACATGAGGTGATATTTCAGGTGTGAACATGAGGTGATATTTCAGGTGTGAACAGGAGGTGATATTTCAGGTGTGAACAGGAGGTGATATTTCAGGTGTGAACAGGAGGTGATATTTCAGGTGTGAACAGGAGGTGATATTTCAGGTGTGAACAGGAGGTGATATTTCAGGGGTGAACAGGAGGTGATATTTCAGGTGTAAACAGGAGGTGATATTTCAGGGGTGAACAGGAGGTGATATTTCAGGTGTGAACAGGAGGTGATATTTCAGATGTGAACAGGGGTGATATTTCAGGTCTGAACAGGAGGTGATATTTCAGGGGTGAACAGGAGGTGATATTTCAGGTGTGAACAGGAGGTGATATTTCAGGTGTGAACAGGAGGTGATATTTCAGGTGAGAACAGGAGGTGATATTTCAGGTGTGAACAGGAGGTGATATTTCAGGTGTGAACAGGGGGTGGTATTTCAGGTGTGAACAAGAGGTGATATTTCAGGTGTGAACAGGAGGTGATATTTCAGGTGTGAACAGGAGGTGATATTTCAGGTGTGAACAGGAGGTGATATTTCAGGTGTGAACAGGAGGTGATATTTCAGGTGTGAACTGGGGGTGATATTTCAGGTGTGAACAGGGGGTGATATTTCAGGTGTGAAAAGGTGATAATTCAGGTGTGAACAGGGGGTGGTATTTCAGGTGTGAACAGGAAGTGATATTTCAGGTGTGAACAGGAGGTGATATTTCAGGTGTGAACAGGAGGTGATATTTCAGGGGCGCACAGGGGTGATATTTCAGGGGTGAACAGGTGATATTTCAGGTGTGAACAGGAGGTGATATTTCTGGTGTGAACAGATGATATTTCAGGTGTGAACAGGAGGTGATATTTCAGGTGTGAACAGGAGATGATATTTCAGTGGTGAACAGGAGGTGATATTTCTGGTGTGAACAGGAGGTGATATTTCAGGTGTGAACAGGAGGTGATATTTCAGGTGTGAACAGAGGTGATATTTCAGGTGTGAACAGGAGGTGATATTTCAGGTGTGAACAGGAGGTGATATTTCAGGTGTGAACAGGAGGTGATATTTCAGGTGTGAACAGGAGGTGATATTTCAGGTGTGAACAGAGGTGATATTTCAGGTGTGAACAGGAGGTGATATTTCAGGTGTGAACAGGAGGTGATATTTCATGGGTGAACAGGAGTTGATATTTCAGGTGTGAACAGGAGGTGATATTTCAGGTGTGAACAGGGGGTGATATGTCATGTGTGAACAGGAGGTGATATTTCAGGTGTGAACAGGAGGTGATATTTCAGGTGTGAACAGGAGGTGATATTTCAGGTGTGAACAGGGGGTGATATGTCATGTGTGAACAGGAGGTGATATTTCAGGTGTGAACAGGAGGTGATATTTCAGGTGTGAACAGGAGGTGATATTTCAGGTGTGAACAGGAGGTGATATTTCAGGTGTGAACAGGAGGTGATATTTCAGGGGTGAACAGGAGGTGATATTTCAGGTGTGAACAGGAGGTGATATTTCAGGTGTGAACAGAGGTGATATTTCAGGTGTGAACAGGAGGTGATATTTCAGGTGTGAACAGGAGGTGATATTTCAGGTGTGAACAGGGGTGATATTTCAGGTGTGAACAGGAGGTGATATTTCAGGTGTGAACAGGGGGTGATATTTCAGGTGTGAACAGGAGGTGATATTTCAGGTGTGAACAGGGGGTGATATGTCATGTGTGAACAGGAGGTGATATTTCAGGTGTGAACAGGGGGTGATATGTCAGGTGTGAACAGGAGATGATATTTCAGGTGTGAACATGAGGTGATATTTCAGGTGTGAACAGGAGATGATATTTCAGGTGTGAACAGGAGGTGATATTTCAGGTGTGAACAGGAGGTGATATTTCAGGTGTGAACAGGAGGTGATATTTCAGGTGTGAACAGGAGGTGATAATTCAGGTGTGAACAGGAGGTGATATTTCAGGGGTGAACAGGAGGTGATATTTCAGGTGTAAACAGGAGGTGATATTTCAGGGGTGAACAGGAGGTGATATTTCAGGTGTGAACAGGAGGTGATATTTCAGGTGTGAACAGAGGTGATATTTCAGGTGTGAACAGGAGGTGATAATTCAGGTGTGAACAGGAGGTGATATTTCAGGGGTGAACAGGAGGTGATATTTCAGGTGTGAACAGAGGTGATATTTCAGGTGTGAACAGGAGGTGATATTTCAGGTGTGAACAGGAGGTGATATTTCAGGTGTGAACAGGGGTGATATTTCAGGTGTGAACAGGAGGTGATATTTCAGGTGTGAACAGGGGGTGATATTTCAGGTGTGAACAGGAGGTGATATTTCAGGTGTGAACAGGGGGTGATATGTCATGTGTGAACAGGAGGTGATATTTCAGGTGTGAACAGGGGGTGATATGTCAGGTGTGAACAGGAGATGATATTTCAGGTGTGAACATGAGGTGATATTTCAGGTGTGAACAGGAGATGATATTTCAGGTGTGAACAGGAGGTGATATTTCAGGTGTGAACAGGGGGTGATATTTCAGGTTTGAACAGGAGGTGATATTTCAGGTGTGAACAGGAGGTGATAATTCAGGTGTGAACAGGAGGTGATATTTCAGGTGTGAACAGGAGGTGATATTTCTGGTGTGAACAGGAGGTGATATTTCACATGTGAACAGGGGTCATATTTCAGGTGTGAACGGGAGGTGATATTTCAGGTGTGAACAGGAGTTGATATTTCAGGTGTGAACAGGAGGTGATATTTCAGATGTGAACAGGGGTGATATTTCAGGTCTGAACAGGAGGTGATATTTCAGGTGTGAACAGGGGAGATATTTCAGGTGTGAACAGGAGGTGATATTTCAGGTGTGAACTAGGGTGATATTTCAGGTATGAACAGGAGGTGATATTTCAGGTGTGAACAGGAGGTGATATTTCAGGTGTGAACAGGAGGTGATATTTCAGGGGTGAACAGGAGGTGATATTAGAGGGGTGCACAGGAGGTGATATTTCAGGGGTGCACAGGAGGTGATATTTCAGGGTTGCACAGGAGGTGACATTTCACGTCTGAACAGGGGTGATATTTCAGTTGTGAACAGGAGGTGATATTTCAGGTTTGAACAGGAGGTGATATTTCAGGTGTGAACAGGGGTCATATTTCAGGTGTGAACAGGAGGTGATATTTCAGGTGTGAACAGGAGGTGATATTTCAGGTGTGAACAGGAGGTGATATTTCAGGTGTGAACAGGGGGTGATATGTCATGTGTGAACAGGAGGTGATATTTCAGGTGTAAACAGGAGGTGATATTTCAGGGGTGAACAGGAGGTGATATTTCAGGTGTGAACAGGAGGTGATATTTCAGGTGTGAACAGAGGTGATATTTCAGGTGTGAACAGGAGGTGATCTTTCAGGTGTGAACAGGAGGTGATATTTCAGGTGTGAACAGGGGTGATATTTCAGGTGTGAACAGGAGGTGATATTTCAGGTGTGAACAGGGGGTGATATTTCAGGTGTGAACAGGAGGTGATATTTCAGGTGTGAACAGGGGGTGATATGTCATGTGTGAACAGGAGGTGATATTTCAGGTGTGAACAGGGGGTGATATGTCAGGTGTGAACAGGAGATGATATTTCAGGTGTGAACATGAGGTGATATTTCAGGTGTGAACAGGAGATGATATTTCAGGTGTGAACAGGAGGTGATATTTCAGGTGTGAACAGGAGGTGATATTTCAGGTGTGAACAGGAGGTGATATTTCAGGTGTGAACAGGAGGTGATAATTCAGGTGTGAACAGGAGGTGATATTTCAGGGGTGAACAGGAGGTGATATTTCAGGTGTGAACAGGGGGTGATATGTCAGGTGTGAACAGGAGGTGATATTTCAGGTGTGAACAGGAGGTGATATTTCAGGTGTGAACAGAGGTGATATTTCAGGTGTGAACAGGAGGTGATAATTCAGGTGTGAACAGGAGGTGATATTTCAGGGGTGAACAGGAGGTGATATTTCAGGTGTAAACAGGAGGTGATATTTCAGGGGTGAACAGGAGGTGATATTTCAGGTGTGAACAGGAGGTGATATTTCAGGTGTGAACAGAGGTGATATTTCAGGTGTGAACAGGAGGTGATATTTCAGGTGTGAACAGGAGGTGATATTTCAGGTGTGAACAGGGGTGATATCTCAGGTGTGAACAGGAGGTGATATTTCAGGTGTGAACAGGAAGTGATATTTCAGGTGTGAACAGGAAGTGATATTTTAGGGGTGCACAGGAGGTGATATTTCAGGTGTGAACAGGTGGTGATATTTCAGGTGTGAACAGGAGGTGATATTTCAGGTGTGAACAGGAGGTGATATTTCAGGTGTGAACAGGAGGTGATATTTCAGGTGTGAACAAGAGGTGATATTTCAGGTGTGAACAGGAGGTGATATTTCAGGTGTGAACAGGAGGTGATATTTCAGGTGTGAACAGGAGGTGATATTTCAGGTGTGAACAGGAGGTGATATTTCAGGTGTGAACAGGGGGTGATATGTCAGGTGTGAACAGGAGGTGATATTTCAGGTGTGAGCAGGAGATGATATTTCAGGTGTGAACAGGAGGTGATATTTCAGGTGTGAACAGGGGGTGATATTTCAGGTGTGAAAAGGTGATAATTCAGGTGTGAACAGGGGGTGGTATTTCAGGTGTGAACAGGGGGTGGTATTTCAGGTGTGAACAGGAGGTGATATTTCAGGTGTGAACATGGGGTGATATTTCAGGTGTGAACAGGAGGTGATATTTCAGGTGTGAACAGGAGGTGATATTTCAGGTGTGAACAGGAGGTGATATTTCAGGTGTGAACAGGAGGTGATATTTCAGGTATGAACAGGAGGTGATATTTCAGGTGTGAACAGGAGGTGATATTTCAGGTGTGAACAGGTGGTGATTTTTCAGGTGTGAACAGGAAGTGATATTTCAGGTGTGAACAGGAAGTGATATTTTAGGGGTGCACAGGAGGTGATATTTCAGGTGTGAACAGGAGGTGATATTTCAGGTGTGAACAGGAGGTGATATTTCAGGTGTGAACAAGAGGTGATATTTCAGGTGTGAACAGGAGGTGATATTTCAGGTGTGGACAGGAGGTGATATTTCAGGGGTGAACAGGAGGTGATATTTCAGGTGTGAACAGGAGGTGATATTTCAGGTGTGAGCAGGAGATGATATTTCAGGTGTGGACAGGAGGTGATATTTCAGGGGTGAACAGGAGGTGATATTTCAGGTGTGAACAGGAGGTGATATTTCAGGTGTGAAAAGGGCGTGATATTTCAGGTTTGAACAGGAGGTGATATTTCACGTGTGAACAAGGGGTGATATTTCAGGTGTGAAAAGGAGGTGATATTTCAGGTGTGAACAGGTGGTGATATTTCAGATGTGAACAGGAGGTGATATTTCAGATGGGAACAGGAGGTGATATTTCAGGTGTGAAAAGGGGGTGATATTTCATGTATGAACAGGAGGTGATATTTTAGGTGTGAACAGGAGGTGATATTTCAGGTGTGAACAGGGGGTGATATTTCAGGTGTGAACAGGAGGTGATATTTGAAGGGTGAACAGGAGGTGATATTTCAGGGGTGAACAGGAGGTGATATTTCAGTTGTGAACAGGGGGTGATAATTCAGGTGTGAACAGGGGGTGATATTTCAGGTGTGAACAGGGGGTGATATTTCAGGTGTGAACAGGAGGTGATATTTCAGGGGTGAACAGGAGGTGATATTTCAGGTGTGAACAGGGGGTGATATTTCAGGTGTGAACAGGAGGTGATATTTCAGGTGTGAACAGGAGGTGATATTTCAGGTGTGAACAGGAGGTGATATTTCAGGTGTGAACAGGAGGTGATATTTCAGGTGTGAACAGGGGGTGATATTTCAGGTGTGAACAGGAGGTGATATTTCAGGTGTGAACAGGAGGTGATATTTCAGGTGTGAACAGGAGGTGATATTTCAGGTGTGGACAGGAGGTGATATTTCAGGGGTGAACAGGAGGTGATATTTCAGGTGTGAACAGGAGGTGATATTTCAGGTGTGAAAAGGGCGTGATATTTCAGGTTTGAACAGGAGGTGATATTTCACGTGTGAACAAGGGGTGATATTTCAGTTGTGAAAAGGAGGTGATATTTCAGGTGTGAACAGGTGGTGATATTTCAGATGTGAACAGGAGGTGATATTTCAGATGGGAACAGGAGGTGATATTTCAGGTGTGAAAAGGGGGTGATATTTCATGTATGAACAGGAGGTGATATTTTAGGTGTGAACAGGAGGTGATATTTCAGGTGTGAACAGGGGGTGATATTTCAGGTGTGAACAGGAGGTGATATTTGAAGGGTGAACAGGAGGTGATATTTCAGGGGTGAACAGGAGGTGATATTTCAGTTGTGAACAGGGGGTGATAATTCAGGTGTGAACAGGAGGTGATATTTCAGGTGTGAAAAGGGTGTGATATTTCAGGTTTGAACAGGAGGTGATATTTCACTTGTGAACAGGGGGTGATATTTCAGGTGTGAACAGGTGGTGATATTTCAGGTGTGAAAAGGAGGTGATATTTCAGGTGTGAACAGGAGGTGATATTTCAGATGTGAACAGGAGGTGATATTTCAGATGGGAACAGGAGGTGATATTTCAGGTGTGAAAAGGGGGTGATATTTCATGTATGAACAGGAGGTGATTTTTAAGTTGTGAACAGGAGGTGATATTTTAGGTGTGAACAGGAGGTGATATTTCAGGTGTGAACAGGGGGTGATATTTCAGGTGTGAACAGGAGGTGATATTTGAAGGGTGAACAGGAGGTGATATTTCAGGGGTGAACAGGAGGTGATATTTCAGTTGTGAACAGGGGGTGATATTTCAGGTGTGAACAGGGGGTGATATTTCAGGTGTGAACAGGAGGTGATATTTCAGGTGTGAACAGGAGGTGATATTTCAGGGGTGAACAGGAAGTGATATTTCAGGTGTGAACAGGGGGTGATATTTCAGGTGTGAACAGGAGGTGATATTTCAGGTGTGAACAGGAGGTGATATTTCAGGGGTGAACAGGAGGTGATATTTCAGGTGTGAACAGGGGGTAATATTTCAGTTGTGAACAGGAGGTGATATTTCAGGTGTGAACAGGAGGTGATATTTCAGGTGTGAACAGGAGGTGATATTTCAGGTGTGAACAGGAGGTGATATTTCAGGTGTGAACAGGAGGTGATAATTCAGGTGCGAACAGGAAGTGATATTTTAGGTGTGAACAGGAGGTGATATTTCAGGTGTGAACAGGAGGTGATATTTCAGGTGTGAACAGGAGGTGATATTTCAGGTGTGAACAGGGGGTGATATTTCAGGTGTGAAAAGGTGATAATTCAGGTGTGAACAGGGGGTGGTATTTCAGGTGTGAACAGGGGGTGGTATTTCAGGTGTGAACAGGGGGTAATATTTCAGTTGTGAACAGGGGGTGATATTTCAGGTGTGAAAAGGTGATAATTCAGGTGTGAACAGGGGGTGGTATTTCAGGTGTGAACAGGGGGTGGTATTTCAGGTGTGAACAGGAGGTGATATTTCAGGTGTGAACATGGGGTGATATTTCAGGTGTGAACAGGAGGTGATATTTCAGGTGTGAACAGGAGGTGATATTTCAGGTGTGAACAGGAGGTGATATTTCAGGTGTGAACAGGAGGTGATATTTCAGGTATGAACAGGAGGTGATATTTCAGGTGTGAACAGGAGGTGATATTTCAGGTGTGAACAGGTGGTGATTTTTCAGGTGTGAACAGGAAGTGATATTTCAGGTGTGAACAGGAAGTGATATTTTAGGGGTGCACAGGAGGTGATATTTCAGGTGTGAACAGGAGGTGATATTTCAGGTGTGAACAGGAGGTGATATTTCAGGTGTGAACAAGAGGTGATATTTCAGGTGTGAACAGGAGGTGATATTTCAGGTGTGGACAGGAGGTGATATTTCAGGGGTGAACAGGAGGTGATATTTCAGGTGTGAACAGGAGGTGATATTTCAGGTGTGAGCAGGAGATGATATTTCAGGTGTGGACAGGAGGTGATATTTCAGGGGTGAACAGGAGGTGATATTTCAGGTGTGAACAGGAGGTGATATTTCAGGTGTGAAAAGGGCGTGATATTTCAGGTTTGAACAGGAGGTGATATTTCACGTGTGAACAAGGGGTGATATTTCAGGTGTGAAAAGGAGGTGATATTTCAGGTGTGAACAGGTGGTGATATTTCAGATGTGAACAGGAGGTGATATTTCAGATGGGAACAGGAGGTGATATTTCAGGTGTGAAAAGGGGGTGATATTTCATGTATGAACAGGAGGTGATATTTTAGGTGTGAACAGGAGGTGATATTTCAGGTGTGAACAGGAGATGATATTTCAGGTGTGAACAGGAGGTGATATTTCAGGTGTGAACAGGAGGTGATATTTCAGGTGTGAACAGGAGGTGATATTTCAGGTGTGAACAGGAGGTGATATTTCAGGTGTGAACAGGAGATGATATTTCAGGTGTGAACAGGAGGTGATATTTCAGGTGTGAACAGGAGGTGATATTTCAGGTGTGAACAGGAGGTGATATTTCAGGTGTGAACAGGAGATGATATTTCAGGTGTGAACAGGAGGTGATATTTCAGGTGTGAACAGGAGCTGATATTTCAGGTGTGAACAGGAGGTGATATTTCAGGTGTGAACAGGGGGTGGTATTTCAGGGGTGAACAGGAGGCTATATTTGGTTGTGCTCGCTCAGTCAGGTGTCACCAGCAGATGGTTGCGCTCGCTTATTCCGGCATCACCAGCAGATGGTTGCGCTCGCTCATTCTGGCGTCACCAGCAGATGGTTGCGCTCGCTCAGTCCGGTGTCACCAGTAGATGGTTGCGCTCACTCAGTCTGGCGTCACCAGCAGATGGTTGCGCTCGCTCAGTCCGGTGTCACTAGTAGATGGTTGCGCTCGCTCAGTCTGGTGTCACGAGCAGATGGTTGCGCTCGCTTATTCCGGCATCACCAGCAGATGGTTGCGCTCGCTCAGTCTGGCGTCACCAGCAGATGGTTGCGCTCGCTCAGTCCGGTGTCACCAGTAGATGGTTGCGCTCCCTCAGTCCGGTGTCACCAGCAGATGGTTGCGCTCGCTTATTCCGGCATCACCAGCAGATGGTTGCGCTCGCTCAGTCTGGCGTCACCAGCAGATGGTTGCGCTCGCTCAGTCTAGCGTCACCAGCAGATAGTTGCGCTTGCTTAGTCCGGTGTCACCAGTAGATGGTTGCGCTCTCTGTCTGGCGTCGCCAGCAGATGGTTGTGCTCGATCAGTCTGGTGTCACCAGCAGATGGTTGCGCTCGCTCATTTCGGTGTCACCAGAAGTTGGTTGCGCTCGCTCAGTCCAGAGTCACCGGTAGATGGTTGCGCTCTCTGTCTGGCGTCACCAGTAGATGGTTGTGCTCGATCAGTCTGGCGTCACCAGCAGATGGTTGCGCTGGATCAGTCTGGCGTCACCAGCAGATGGTTGCGCTAGCTCAGTGCGGTGTCACCGGTAGATGGTTGCGCTCGCTCAGTCAGGTGTCACCAGCAGGTGGTTGCGCTCGCTTATTCCGGCATCACCAGCAGATGGTTGCGCTCGCTCATTCTGGCGTCACCATCAGATGGTTGCGCTCGCTCAGTTCGGTGTCACCAGTAGATGGTTGCGCTCGCTCAGTCCGGTGTCACTAGTAGATGGTTGCGCTCCCTCAGTCCGGTGTCACTAGCAGATGGTTGCGCTCGCTTATTCCTGCATCACCAGCAGATGGTTGCGCTCGCTCAGTCTGGCGTCACCAGCAGATGGTTGCGCTCGCTCAGTCTGGCGTCACCAGCAGATAGTTGCGCTCGCTCAGTCCGGTGTCACCATTAGATGGTTGCGCTCGCTCAGTCCGGTGTCACCGGTAGATGGTTGCGCTCTCTGTCTGGCGTCACCAGCAGATGGTTGTGCTCGATCAGTCTGGCGTCACCAGCAGATGGTTGCGCTCGCTCATTTCGGTGTCACCAGTAGATGGTTACGCTAGCTCAGTCCGGTGTCACCGAGAGATTGTTGCGCTCGCTCATTTCGGTGTCACCAGTAGATGGTTGCGCTAGCTCAGTCCGGTGTCAGCAGTAGATGGTTGCGCTCGCTCATTTCGGTGTCACCAGTAGATGGTTGCGCTCGCTCAGTCCGGTGTCACCAGCAGATGGTTGCGCTCTCTGTCTGGCGTCACCAGTAGATGGTTGCGCTAGCTCAGTCCGGTGTCACTAGTAGATGGTTGTGGTTGATCAGTCTGGCGTCACCAGCAGATGGTTGCGCTAGCTCAGTCCACTGTCAACGGTAGATTCTTGCGCTCGCTCAGTCCGGTGTCACCAGCAGATGGTTGCCCTCGCTTATGTCGGCATCACCAGCAGATTGTTGCGCTCGTTCAGTCTGGCGTCACCAGCAGATGGTTGCGCTCGCTCAGTCCGGTGTCACCAGTAGATGGTTGCACTCGCTTAGTCTGGCGTCACTAGAAGATGGTTGCGCTCGCTCAGTCTGGTGTTACCAGTAGATGTTTGCGCTCGCTCAGTCCAGTGTCACCAGGAGATGGTTGCGCTCGCTCAGTTTGGTGTTACCAGTAGATGGTTGCGCTCGCTCAGTCCGGTGTCACCAGTAGATGGTTGCTTTCGCTCAGTCCGGTGTCACCAGCAGATGGTTGCGCTCGCTTATTCCGGCATCAACAGCAGATGGTTGTGCTCGCTCAGTCTGGCATCACCAGCAGATGGTTGTGCTTGATCAGTCTGGCGTCACCAGCAGATGGTTGCGCTAGCTCAGTGCGGTGTCACCGGTAGATGGTTGCGCTCGCTCAGTCAGGTGTCACCAGCAGATGGTTGCGCTTGCTTATTCCGGCATCACCAGCAGATGGTTGCGCTCGCTCATTCTGGCGTCACCAGCAGATGGTTGCGCTCGCTCAGTCCGGTGTCACCAGTAGATGGTTGCGCTCACTCAGTCTGGCGTCACCATCAGATGGTTGCGTTCGCTCAGTCCAGTGTCACTAGTAGATGGTTGCGCTCGCTCAGTCTGGTGTCACCAGCAGATGGTTGTGCTCGCTTATTCCGGCATCACCAGCAGATGGTTGCGCTCGCTCAGTCTGGCGTCACCAGCAGATGGTTGCGCTCGCTCAGTCCGGTGTCACCAGTAGATGGTTGCGCTCCCTCAGTCCAGTGTCACCAGCAGATGGTTGCGCTCGATCAGTCTGGTGTCATCAGCAGATGGTTGCGCTCGCTCATTTCGGTGTCACCAGTAGATGGTTGCGCTCGCTCAGTCCGGTGTCACCGGTAGATGGTTGCGCTCTCTGTCTGGCGTCACCAGCAGACGGTTGTGCTCGATCAGTCTGGCGTCACCAGCAGATGGTTGCGCTCGCTCATTTCGGTGTCACCAGTAGATGGTTACGCTAGCTCAGTCCGGTGTCACCGGTAGATGGTTGTGCTCGCTCATTTCGGTGTCACCAGTACATGGTTGCGCTCGCTCAGTCCGGTGTCACCAGTAGATGGTTGCGCTCTCTGTCTGGCGTCACCAGTAGATGGTTGCGCTAGCTCAGTCCGGTGTCACCAGTAGATGGTTGCGCTCGCCCAGTCCGGTGTCACCAGTAGATGGTTGCGCTCCCTCAGTCCGGTGTCATCGAGAGATGGTTGTGCTAGCTTAGTCCGGCCTTCTCCTTAGTGATGCAGCGACCTCCCAGTAGCACAGTTCTTCCAGTTTCTCACATACAGCGGCTGTAGACTTCGGTGATGAATTTATGAATAATCGTCCTGCTGCCGGCACCTCAAGACGTGCTTCTTTGAACAGATCCGTTTGGAGTTGTCGCCGTCCTGTCGGTGTAATGGAGAACGTTGGCCTTTCTTCTCTTGGCTCCTGCTCAGTCCCGCGCTCTGCCCCCTGCCGATCTGAGCACTTTTAATTTTCATTTATTCATTTGATACTTCTCGGTTTTTGGTCCGGCTCCATCACTAACACCAAAATTGCAAATCACAGCAGGATCCTACCCCGTCCTCATAAGGCTCCATTCATCCAATATCAGAAAGTCATTAGAAGACGCATCACTAAAATATCACCGGAGCACGGTAATAGCCGGCACATAATAGGGTCCGGGGGCCAGGAGTCCACAGTACTCCTCTCTGGGGTCACTGACGGTAGGTGGCGATACCG
The DNA here is from genome assembly GCF_032444005.1 of Ranitomeya imitator. NCBI lineage: Eukaryota > Metazoa > Chordata > Amphibia > Anura > Dendrobatidae > Ranitomeya > Ranitomeya imitator. Next base: position 152,361,337 of record NC_091290.1, on the reverse strand, counting down.
ATGGCTACTCAATACTCCTCTATCCTCCTGCAGACTCCTCTGTGCCCGTCCTCTCCCAGACTCCTCTGCCCTTCTCCAGATCCTGTCCCCTTCCAAACTCCTTTGTCCTCCTCCTCCAGGACAGAGGAGTCTGGAGGAGGAGGACAGGGGGGTCTAGGGGAGGATTTTGCATAGAGCACATAGCAGCACTCCTGGGTATGAGGTAGTCGGGAGATGGCTGATGCCTGGAGGGGGGTCTGGCTGACAGTGATGTCTTGTGTTTGGGGGGCTTCCTTTCAGCTGTCACGCTTTCCTTGTAGCACATTTTCTAATATTCAGCTTCTCATTTTCTTAGCCGGTGAAGTGTTAACCCCAATGGTGAGTGGTGTCCGATCCCGCACACTGACCCCCGGATCTCTCAGCGCCTTCTATATTTAAGCTGTTATTTTCCCGGAGGCTTCCTCCATGGCCCGAAATGTCCGCTACACGCCACACAGAACCCCGATATCTTCTCATTCCGGAATCCTGATTTATGTGACTGAGACAAAAGTTTTATGTTCCTGTACAAGAGCGAAAGTGGAAATGACCAAAGACGCAGGACACATCGTAAGGTGTGAACAGTGTGTACAGGAGCACCCCAAAGAGCTGGACCCAAGAGGCATTATCCTGCACCACGAGTATCATTATCCTGCACCCCGAGTGTCCGTGTCATCGTCCATCGCCGCAGGAAATGAACATGGAGGGTTCAACCCCAGAGAAGCAGGAACTGAACATGGAGGGTTGAGCCCCGGAGAAGCAGGAACTGAGCATGGAGGGTTCAGTTCCGTGGAAGCAGGAACTAAAGATGGAGGGTTCAGCCCCAGAGAGGCAGGAACTGAACATGGAGGGTTCAGCCCCAGAGAAGCAGGAACTGAACATGGAGGATTCAGCCCCAGAGAAGCAGGAACTGAACATGGAGGGTTCAGCCCCAGAGAAGCAGGAACTAAAGATGGAGGGTTCAGACCCAGAGAAGCAGGAACTGAACATGGAGGGTTCAGCCCCGGAGAAGCAGGAACTGAACATGGAGGGTTCAGCCCCAGAGAAGCAGGAACTGAGCATGAAGGGTTCAGCTCCGGAGAAGCAGGAACTGAACATGGAGGGTTCAGCCCCAGAGAAACAGGAACTAAAGATGGAGGGTTCAGCTGTGGAGAATCAGGAACTGAGCATGGAGGGTTCAACCCCAGAGAAGCAGGAACTGAACATGGAGGGTTCAGCCCCTGAGAAGCAGGAACTGAACATGGAGGGTTCAGCCCCAGAGAAGCAGGAACTGAACATGGAGGGTTCAGCCCCAGAGAAGCAGGAACTGAACATGGAGGGTTCAGCTGTGGAGAATCAGGAACTGAACATGGAGGGTTCAGCCCCGGAGAAGCAGGAACTGAACATGGAGGGTTCAGCCCCAGAGAAGCAGGAACTGAGCAAGGAGGGTTCAGCCCCAGAGAAGCAGGAACTGGACATGGAGGGTTCAGCCCCAGAGAAGCAGGAACTGAACATGGAGGGTTCAGCCCCAGAGAAGCAGGAACTGAACATGGAGGGTTCAGCCCCAGAGAAGCAGGAACTGAACATGGAGGGTTCAGCCCCAGAGAAACAGGAACTAAAGATGGAGGGTTCAGCTGTGGAGAATCAGGAACTGAGCATGGAGGGTTCAAACCCAGAGAAGCAGGAACTGAACATGGAGGGTTCAGCCCCGGAGAAGCAGGAACTGAACATGGAGGGTTCAGCCCCAGAGAAGCAGGAACTGAACATGGAGGGTTCAGCCCCAGAGAAGCAGGAACTGAACATGGAGGGTTCAGCCCCAGAGAAGCAGGAACTAAAGATGGAGGGTTCAGCTGTGGAGAATCAGGAACTGAGCATGGAGGATTCAACCCCAGAGAAGCAGGAACTGAACATGGAGGGTTCAGCCCCAGAGAAGCAGGAACTGAACATGGAGGGTTCAGCTGTGGAGAATCAGGAACTGAGCATAGAGGGTTCAGCCCCGGAGAAGCAGGAACTGAACATGGAGGGTTCAGCTGTGGAGAATCAGGAACTGGACATGGAGGGTTCAGCCCCAGAGAAGCAGGAACTGAGCATGGAGGGTTCAGCCCTGGAGAAGCAGGAACTGAACATGGAGGGTTCAGCCCCAGAGAAGCAGGAACCGAACACGGAGGTTTCAGCTGTGGAGAATCAGGAACTGGACATGGAGGGTTCAGCCCCAGAGAAGCAGAAACTGAACATGAAGGGTTCAGCCCTGGAGAAGCAGGAACTGAACATGGAGGGTTCAGCCCCAGAGAAGCAGAAACTGAACATGAAGGGTTCAGCCCCAGAGAAGCAGGAACTGGACATGGAGGGTTCAGCCCCAGAGAAGCAGGAACTGAACATGGAGGGTTCAGCCCCAGAGAAGCAGGAACTGAACATGGAGGGTTCAGCCCCAGAGAAGCAGGAACTGGACATGGAGGGTTCAGCCCCAGAGAATCAGGAACTGAGCATGGAGGGTTCAGCCCCGGAGAAGCAGGAACTGGACATGGAGGGTTCAGCAGCACAGAAGCAGGAACTGAGCATGGAGGGTTCAGCCGCGGAGAAGCAGGAACTGAACATGGAGGGTGCAGGAACTGGACATGGAGGGTTCAGCCGTGGAGAAGCAGGAACTGAACATGGAGGGTTCAGCCATGGAGAATCAGGAACTGAACATGGAGGGTTCAGCCTCGGAGAAGCAGGAACTGGACATGGAGGGTGCAGGAACTGGACATGGAGGGTTCAGCCGTGGAGAAGCAGGAACTGAACATGGAGGGTTCAGCCGTGGAGAATCAGGAACTGAACATGGAGGGTTCAGCCGTGGAGAATCAGGAACTGGACATGGAGGGTTCAGCAGCAGAGAAGCAGGAACTGAACATGGAGGGTTCAGCTGTGGAGAATCAGGAACTGAGCATGGAGGGTTCAGCCCCGGAGAAGTAGGAACTGAACATGGAGGGTTTAGCCCCAGAGAAGCAGGAACTGGACATGGAGGGTTCAGCAGCAGAGAAGCAGGAACTGAACATGGAGGGTTCAGCTGTGGAGAATCAGGAACTGAGCATGGAGGGTTCAGCCCCGGAGAAGCAGGAACTGAACATGGAGGGTTCAGCCCCGGAAAAGCAGGAACCGAACATGGAGGGTTCAGCCCCAGAGAAGCAGGAACTGAACACGGAGGTTTCAGCTGTGGAGAATCAGGAACTGGACATGGAGAGTTCAGCCCCGGAGAAGCAGGAACTGAACATGGAGGGTTCAGCCCCAGAGAAGCAGAAACTGAAAATGGAGGGTTCAGCCCCAGAGAAGCAGAAACTGAAAATGGAGGGTTCAGCCCCAGAGAAGCAGGAACTGGACATGGAGGGTTTAGCCCCAGAGAAGCAGGAACTGAACATGGAGGGTTCAGCAGCAGAGAAGCAGGAACTGAACATGGAGGGTTCAGCCCCGGAGAAGCAGGAACTGAACATGGAGGGTTCAGCCCCGGAGAAGCAGGAACCGAACATGGAGGGTTCAGCCGTGGAGAATCAGGAACTGAGCAAGGAGGGTTCAGCTCCAGAGAAGCAGGAACTGGACATAGAGGGTTCAGCCCCGGAGAAGCAGGAACCGAACATGGAGGGTTCAGCCATGGAGAATCAGGAACTGAGCATGGAGGGTTCAGCTCCAGAGAAGCAGGAACTGGACATGGAGGGTTCAGCCCCGGAGAAGCAGGAACCGAACATGGAGGGTTCAGCCGTGGAGAAGCAGGAACTGAACATGGAGGGTTCAGCCCCAGAGAATCAAGAACTGGACATGTAGGGTTCAGCCCCGTAGAAGCAGGAACTGGACATGGTGGGTTCAGCCCCAGAGAAGCAGGAACTGAACATGGAGGGTTCAGCCCCGGAGAAGCTGGAACTGAACATGGAGGGTTCAGCCCCGGGGAAGCAGGAACTGAACATTGTGGGTTCAGCCCCAGAGAAGCAGGAACTGGACATGGTGGGTTCAGCCCCAGAGAAGCAGGAACTGAACATGGAGGGTTCAGCCCCGGGGAAGCAGGAACTGGACATTGTGGGTTCAGCCCCAGAGAAGCAGGAACTGAACATGGAGGGTTCAGCCCCGTAGAAGCAGGAAATGGACATGGTGGGTTCAGCCCCAGAGAAGCAGGAACTGAACATGGAGGGTTCAGCCCCAGAGAAGCAGGAACTGAACATGGAGGGTTCAGCCCCGGAGAAGCAGGAACTGAACATGGAGGGTCCAGCCCTGTAGAAGCAGGAACTGGACATGTAGGGTTCAGCCCTGTAAAAGCAGGAACTGAACATGGAGAGTTCAGCCACGGAGAAGCAGGAACTGGACATGGAGGGTTCAGCCCCGGAGAAGCAGGAACTGGACATGGAGGGTTCAGCCCCGGAGAAGCAGGAACTGAACATGGAGGGTTCAGCCCTGGAGAAGCAGGAACTGAACATGGAGGGTTCAGCCGTGGAGAATCAGGAACTGAGCAAGGAGGGTTCAGCTCCAGAGAAGCAGGAACTGGACATAGAGGGTTCAGCCCCGGAGAAGCAGGAACCGAACATGGAGGGTTCAGCCATGGAGAATCAGGAACTGAGCATGGAGGGTTCAGCTCCAGAGAAGCAGGAACTGGACATGGAGGGTTCAGCCCCGGAGAAGCAGGAACCGAACATGGAGGGTTCAGCCGTGGAGAAGCATTAACTGAACATGGAGGGTTCAGCCCCAGAGAATCAGGAACTGGACATGTAGGGTTCAGCCCCGTAGAAGCAGGAACTGGACATGGTGGGTTCAGCCCCAGAGAAGCAGGAACTGAACATGGAGGGTTCAGCCCCGGAGAAGCAGGAACTGAACATGGAGGGTTCAGCCCCGGAGAAGCAGGAACTGAACATTGTGGGTTCAGCCCCAGAGAAGCAGGAACTGGACATGGTGGGTTCAGCCCCAGAGAAGCAGGAACTGAACATGGAGGGTTCAGCCCCGGAGAAGCAGGAACTGGACATTGTGGGTTCAGCCCCAGAGAAGCAGGAACTGAACATGGAGGGTTCAGCCCCAGAGAAGCAGGAACTGAACATGGAGGGTTCAGCCCCGTAGAAGCAGGAACTGGACATGGTGGGTTCAGCCCCAGAGAAGCAGGAACTGAACATGGAGGGTTCAGCCCCAGAGAAGCAGGAACTGAACATGGAGGGTTCAGCCCCGGAGAAGCAGGAACTGAACATGGAGGGTCCAGCCCTGTAGAAGCAGGAACTGGACATGTAGGGTTCAGCCCTGTAAAAGCAGGAACTGAACATGGAGAGTTCAGCCACGGAGAAGCAGGAACTGGACATGGAGGGTTCAGCCCCGGAGAAGCAGGAACTGGACATGGAGGGTTCAGCCCCCGAGAAGCAGGAACTGGACATGGAGGGTTCAGCGGCGGAGAAGCAGGAACTGGACATGGAGGGTTCAGCCCCAGAGAAGCAGGAACTGGACATGGAGGGTTCAGCCGCGGAGAAGCAGGAACTGAACATGGAGGGTTCAGCCCCAGAGAAGCAGGAACTGGACATGGAGGGTTCAGCTGTGGAGAAACAGGAACTGAACATGGAGGGTTCAGCCCCAGAGAAGCAGGAACTGGATATGGAGGGTTCAGCCGCGGAGAAGCAGGAACTGGACATGGAGGGTTCAGCCCCAGAGAAGCAGGAACTGAACATGGAGGGTTCAGCCCCAGAGAAGCAGGAACTGAACATGGAGGGTTCAGCCCCAGAGAAGCAGGAACTGGACATGGAGGGTTCAGCTATGGAGAAGCAGGAACTGAACATGGAGGGTTCAGCTGTGGAGAAGCAGGAACTGAACATGGAGGGTTCAACCCCGGAGAAGCAGGAACTGGTTCAGCCCCAGAGAAGCAGGAACTGAACATGGAGGGTTCAGCCCCAGAGAAGCAGGAACTGAACATGGAGGGTTCAGCCCCAGAGAAGCAGGAACTGGACATGGAGGGTTCAGCTGTGGAGAAGCAGGAACTGAACATGGAGGGTTCAGCTGTGGAGAAGCAGGAACTGAACATGGAGGGTTCAACCCCGGAGAAGCAGGAACTGAACATTGTGGGTTCAGCCCCAGAGAAGCAGGAACTGGACATGGTGGGTTCAGCCCCAGAGAAGCAGGAACTGAACATGGAGGGTTCAGCCCCGGAGAAGCAGGAACTGGACATTGTGGGTTCAGCCCCAGAGAAGCAGGAACTGAACATGGAGGGTTCAGCCCCAGAGAAGCAGGAACTGAACATGGAGGGTTCAGCCCCGTAGAAGCAGGAACTGGACATGGTGGGTTCAGCCCCAGAGAAGCAGGAACTGAACATGGAGGGTTCAGCCCCAGAGAAGCAGGAACTGAACATGGAGGGTTCAGCCCCGGAGAAGCAGGAACTGAACATGGAGGGTCCAGCCCTGTAGAAGCAGGAACTGGACATGTAGGGTTCAGCCCTGTAAAAGCAGGAACTGAACATGGAGAGTTCAGCCACGGAGAAGCAGGAACTGGACATGGAGGGTTCAGCCCCGGAGAAGCAGGAACTGGACATGGAGGGTTCAGCCCCCGAGAAGCAGGAACTGGACATGGAGGGTTCAGCCGCGGAGAAGCAAGAACTGGACATGGAGGGTTCAGCCCCAGAGAAGCAGGAACTGGACATGGAGGGTTCAGCTGTGGAGAAGCAGGAACTGAACATGGAGGGTTCAGCCCCAGAGAAGCAGGAACTGGATATGGAGGGTTCAGCCGCGGAGAAGCAGGAACTGGACATGGAGGGTTCAGCCCCCGAGAAGCAGGAACTGGACATGGAGGGTTCAGCCGCGGAGAAGCAGGAACTGGACATGGAGGGTTCAGCCCCAGAGAAGCAGGAACTGGACATGGAGGGTTCAGCCGCGGAGAAGCAGGAACTGAACATGGAGGGTTCAGCCCCAGAGAAGCAGGAACTGAACATGGAGGGTTCAGCCCCAGAGAAGCAGGAACTGAACATGGAGGGTTCAGCCCCAGAGAAGCAGGAACTGGACATGGAGGGTTCAGCTGTGGAGAAGCAGGAACTGGACATGGAGGGTTCAGCTGTGGAGAAGCAGGAACTGGACATGGAGGGTTCAGCTGTGGAGAAGCAGGAACTGGACATGGAGGGTTCAGCCCCGGAGAAGCAGGAACTGAACATGGAGGGTTCAGCCCCAGAGAAGCAGGAACTGAACATGGAGGGTTCAGCCCCAGAGAAGCAGGAACTGGACATGGAGGGTTCAGCTGTGGAGAAGCAGGAACTGGACAAGGAGGGTTCAGCTGTGGAGAAGCAGGAACTGAACATGGAGGGTTCAGCCACGGAGAAGCAGGAACTGAACATGGAGGGTTCAGCCCCGTAGAAGCAGGAACTGGACATGGTGGGTTCAGCCCCATAGAAGCAGGAACTGAACATGGAGGGTTCAGCCCCAGAGAAGCAGGAACTGAACATGGAGGGTTCAGCCCCGGAGAAGCAGGAACTGAACATGGAGGGTCCAGCCCTGTAGAAGCAGGAACTGGACATGTAGGGTTCAGCCCTGTAAAAGCAGGAACTGAACATGGAGAGTTCAGCCACGGAGAAGCAGGAACTGGACATGGAGGGTTCAGCCCCCGAGAAGCAGGAACTGGACATGGAGGGTTCAGCCGCGGAGAAGCAGGAACTGGACATGGAGGGTTCAGCCCCAGAGAAGCAGGAACTGGACATGGAGGGTTCAGCTGTGGAGAAGCAGGAACTGAACATGGAGGGTTCAGCCCCAGAGAAGCAGGAACTGGATATGGAGGGTTCAGCCGCGGAGAAGCAGGAACTGGACATGGAGGGTTCAGCCCCCGAGAAGCAGGAACTGGACATGGAGGGTTCAGCCGCGGAGAAGCAGGAACTGGACATGGAGGGTTCAGCCCCGAGAAGCAGGAACTGAACATGGAGGGTTCAGCCGCGGAGAAGCAGGAACTGAACATGGAGGGTTCAGCCCCAGAGAAGCAGGAACTGAACATGGAGGGTTCAGCCCCAGAGAAGCAGGAACTGAACATGGAGGGTTCAGCCCCAGAGAAGCAGGAACTGGACTTGGAGGGTTCAGCTGTGGAGAAGCAGGAACTGGACATGGAGGGTTCAGCTGTGGAGAAGCAGGAACTGGACATGGAGGGTTCAGCCCCAGAGAAGCAGGAACTGAACATGGAGGGTTCAGCCCCAGAGAAGCAGGAACTGAACATGGAGGGTTCAGCCCCAGAGAAGCAGGAACTGGACATGGAAAGTTCAGCTGTGGAGAAGCAGGAACTGGACATGGAGGGTTCAGCTGTGGAGAAGCAGGAACTGAACATGGAGGGTTCAGCCACGGAGAAGCAGGAACTGAACATGGAGGGTTCAGCCCCAGAGAAGCAGGAACTGGACATGGAGGGTTCAGCCGCGGAGAAGCAGGAACTGAACATGGAGGGTTCAGCCCCAGAGAAGCAGGAACTGGACATGGAGGGTTCAGCTGTGGAGAAACAGGAACTGAACATGGAGGGTTCAGCCCCAGAGAAGCAGGAACTGGATATGGAGGGTTCAGCCGCGGAGAAGCAGGAACTGGACATGGAGGGTTCAGCCCCAGAGAAGCAGGAACTGAACATGGAGGGTTCAGCCCCAGAGAAGCAGGAACTGAACATGGAGGGTTCAGCCCCAGAGAAGCAGGAACTGGACATGGAGGGTTCAGCTGTGGAGAAGCAGGAACTGAACATGGAGGGTTCAGCTGTGGAGAAGCAGGAACTGAACATGGAGGGTTCAACCCCGGAGAAGCAGGAACTGAACATGGAGGGTTCAGCCCCAGAGAAGCAGGAACTGGACATGGAGGGTTCAGCTGTGGAGAAGCAGGAACTGAACATGGAGGGTTCAGCTGTGGAGAAGCAGGAACTGAACATGGAGGGTTCAACCCCGGAGAAGCAGGAACTGAACATTGTGGGTTCAGCCCCAGAGAAGCAGGAACTGGACATGGTGGGTTCAGCCCCAGAGAAGCAGGAACTGAACATGGAGGGTTCAGCCCCGGAGAAGCAGGAACTGGACATTGTGGGTTCAGCCCCAGAGAAGCAGGAACTGAACATGGAGGGTTCAGCCCCAGAGAAGCAGGAACTGAACATGGAGGGTTCAGCCCCGTAGAAGCAGGAACTGGACATGGTGGGTTCAGCCCCAGAGAAGCAGGAACTGAACATGGAGGGTTCAGCCCCAGAGAAGCAGGAACTGAACATGGAGGGTTCAGCCCCGGAGAAGCAGGAACTGAACATGGAGGGTCCAGCCCTGTAGAAGCAGGAACTGGACATGTAGGGTTCAGCCCTGTAAAAGCAGGAACTGAACATGGAGAGTTCAGCCACGGAGAAGCAGGAACTGGACATGGAGGGTTCAGCCCCGGAGAAGCAGGAACTGGACATGGAGGGTTCAGCCCCCGCGAAGCAGGAACTGGACATGGAGGGTTCAGCCGCGGAGAAGCAGGAACTGGACATGGAGGGTTCAGCCCCAGAGAAGCAGGAACTGGACTTGGAGGGTTCAGCTGTGGAGAAGCAGGAACTGAACATGGAGGGTTCAGCCCCAGAAAAGCAGGAACTGGATATGGAGGGTTCAGCCGCGGAGAAGCAGGAACTGGACATGGAGGGTTCAGCCCCCGAGAAGCAGGAACTGGACATGGAGGGTTCAGCCGCGGAGAAGCAGGAACTGGACATGGAGGGTTCAGCCCCAGAGAAGCAGGAACTGGACATGGAGGGTTCAGCCGCGGAGAAGCAGGAACTGAACATGGAGGGTTCAGCCCCAGAGAAGCAGGAACTGAACATGGAGGGTTCAGCCCCAGAGAAGCAGGAACTGAACATGGAGGGTTCAGCCCCAGAGAAGCAGGAACTGGACATGGAGGGTTCAGCTGTGGAGAAGCAGGAACTGGACATGGAGGGTTCAGCTGTGGAGAAGCAGGAACTGAACATGGAGGGTTCAGCCACGGAGAAGCAGGAACTGAACATGGAGGGTTCAGCCCCGTAGAAGCAGGAACTGGACATGGTGGGTTCAGCCCCAGAGAAGCAGGAACTGAACATGGAGGGTTCAGCCCCAGAGAAGCAGGAACTGAACATGGAGGGTTCAGCCCCGGAGAAGCAGGAACTGAACATGGAGGGTCCAGCCCTGTAGAAGCAGGAACTGGACATGTAGGGTTCAGCCCTGTAAAAGCAGGAACTGAACATGGAGAGTTCAGCCACGGAGAAGCAGGAACTGGACATGGAGGGTTCAGCCCCGGAGAAGCAGGAACTGGACATGGAGGGTTCAGCCCCCGAGAAGCAGGAACTGGACATGGAGGGTTCAGCCACGGAGAAGCAGGAACTGGACATGGAGGGTTCAGCCCCAGAGAAGCAGGAACTGGACATGGAGGGTTCAGCTGTGGACAAGCAGGAACTGAACATGGAGGGTTCAGCCCCAGAGAAGCAGGAACTGGATATGGAGGGTTCAGCCGCGGAGAAGCAGGAACTGGACATGGAGGGTTCAGCCCCCGAGAAGCAGGAACTGGACATGGAGGGTTCAGCCGCGGAGAAGCAGGAACTGGACATGGAGGGTTCAGCCCCAGAGAAGCAGGAACTGAACATGGAGGGTTCAGCCCCAGAGAAGCAGGAACTGAACATGGAGGGTTCAGCCCCAGAGAAGCAGGAACTGAACATGGAGGGTTCAGCCCCAGAGAAGCAGGAACTGGACATGGAGGGTTCAGCTGTGGAGAAGCAGGAACTGGACATGGAGGGTTCAGCTGTGGAGAAGCAGGAACTGGACATGGAGGGTTCAGCCACGGAGAAGCAGGAACTGAACATGGAGGGTTCAGCCACGGAGAAGCAGGAACTGAACATGGAGGGTTCAGCCCCAGAGAAGCAGGAACTGGACATGGAGGGTTCAGCTGTGGAGAAGCAGGAACTGGACATGGAGGGTTCAGCTGTGGAGAAGCAGGAACTGAACATGGAGGGTTCAGCCACGGAGAAGCAGGAACTGAACATGGAGGGTTCAGCCCCAGAGAAGCAGGAACTGGACATGGAGGGTTCAGCCCCAGAGAAGCAGGAACTGGACATGGAGGGTTCAGCCCCAGAGAAGCAGGAACTGGACATGGAGGGTTCAGCCACGGAGAAGCAGGAACTGAACATGGAGGGTTCAGCCCCAGAGAAGCAGGAACTGGACATGGAGGGTTCAGCCCCAGAGAAGCAGGAACTGGACATGAAGGGTTCAGCCACGGAGAAGCAGGAACTGAACATGGAGGGTTCAGCCACGGAGAAGCAGGAACTGAACATGGAGGGTTCAGCCCCAGAGAAGCAGGAACTGGACATGGAGGGTTCAGCTGTGGAGAAGCAGGAACTGGACATGGAGGGTTCAGCTGTGGAGAAGCAGGAACTGAACATGGAGGGTTCAGCCCCAGAGAAGCAGGAACTGAACATGGAGGGTTCAGCCCCAGAGAAGCAGGAACTGGACATGGAGGGTTCAGCCCCAGAGAAGCAGGAACTGGACATGGAGGGTTCAGCTGTGGAGAAGCAGGAACTGGACATGGAGGGTTCAGCTGTGGAGAAGCAGGAACTGAACATGGAGGGTTCAGCCACGGAGAAGCAGAGACTCCGGATACGGCGTCCTCCACAGAAGACAGAGTCCGTCTCGCGTGGAGAATGGGCCCTCTATCTGTGGCCCTTGGAAAACACCAGAACATGGGCTTCTAGAGTGGGGGAAGGGAGAGAAGGAGCGCCCCCAACTGTGCAAGCAATGCACACATGCCCCCACGAAGCCCCCACCAGCTTGGCCTGGGACCCTCCTGCGCATCTCATGGTTGGACGCTTTGTCCTCCAAAAAACGGTTCATCCTCCCAGTAGGGGAAACGCTGGATTAATGGGAAATGCTCCATTACTGGGGGTACAGCAGAGCCAACAGACCCCTGGAGATCAGACCTCTGGACCCTCAGGCCCCCTGAGAAGTAAGAAGTAACTCAGAGACGCCCTATTATTACATCCAGACGCCGGCGGTCCAATAATCCAGAATATCTGCCGCTCCGGCACTGGTAATATGGCTGCACCGTGTGCAGACCTCCCAGCGGCCGCTGTGACGGGGGCACAGGATTGGCACGGTGCACTTTTGTTGCCCCCTCAGGGACGACTTTGGGGGTTACGTTACCGCGCGCTGTTTAATGTAAATAATCGGAGGATAACTCTCACCGTCTGCTGCCAGATTGTGACCACGATGACCCGTGATGGCCGCGTCCACATTGACCCGATGACCCCCCATTTCTGACATTTCAGGGTCTATGCAGCCGTCCACGTGTGTGCGGTCGTGGGACCCCGCTGGGGCCTCATGGGACTGATTAGCCTGACCTGTAATTGGTCACTGATGTGCCCCTCTTAGCAAGGTGGGGGGCGCCGGGGTCCGCGCCTCCAGGTGGGGAAAGCTCTACTGTAACACGCGTCGTGTCCTCACCGTGCTAAGAGCTCCACTCGCTGTCAGTGAATGGAGACATTGGGGAACTTCTCACAGCTGAGGGTCCTTTACACAAGGAAATACCAGCAGATAACGGTGCGGAGGACGTAGATGGCGGACGACGGCAGCGAAGACGATCAATAGAGCCCGGATACAAGAGGGCGACCCGCCCCGATATCACCGGATACAGTGTATAATATAGGGGGACTCACCCCGATATCACCGGATACAGTGTATAATATAGGGGGACTCGCCCCGATATCACCGGATACAGTGTATAATATAGGGGGACTCGCCCCGATATCACCGGATACAGTGTATAATATAGGGGGACTCACCCCGATATCACCGGATACAGTGTATAATATAGGGGGACTCGCCCCGATATCACCGGATACAGTGTATAATATAGGGGGACTCGCCCCGATATCACCGGATACAGTGTATAACATAGGGGGACTCGACCCGATATCACCGGATACAGTGTATAATATGGGGGACTTGCCCCGATATCACCGGATACAGTGTATAAAATAGGGGGACTCGCCCCGATATCACCGGATACAGTGTATAATATAGGGGGACTCGCCCCGATATCACCGGATACAGTGTATAACATAGGGGGACTCGCCCCGATATCACCGGATACAGTGTATAATATAGGGGGACTCGCCCCGATATCACCGGATACAGTGTATAATATAGGGGGACTCGCCCCGATATCACCGGATACAGTGTATAATATAGGGGGACTCGCCCCGATATCACCGGATACAGTGTATAATATAGGGGGACTCGCCCCGATATCACCGGATACAGTGTATAATATAGGGGGACTCGCCCCGATATCACCGGATACAGTGTATAATATAGGGGGACTCACCCCGATATCACCGGATACAGTGTATAATATAGGGGGACTCGCCTGTTGTGAATTCTGTGGCTGAGTTCACTTCTGTGGTCACAAGTGGTATTGCAGTCTCTGGGCTTCCTCCCTCAGGTGTTTTGGTGAGCTCGTTGGCTGCCTTGCTATTTAGCTCCACCTGAGTCTGTCTTCCTTGCTCCTTGTCAATGTTCCAGTGTTGGATCTGAGCTACTGCATCTTTCCTTGGGCCTGCTGCTCTGCTAGATAAGTGCTTCTAGTTTGTTTTCTGTTTTTTTCTGTCCAGCTTGCTATTGTCTTTTGCTGGAAGCTCTGAGAAGCAGAGGGGTGCACCGCCGTGCTGTTAGTTCGGCACGGTGGGTCTTTTTGCCCCTTTGCGTGGTTTTCGTTTTAGGGTTTTTTGTAGACTGCATAGTTCTCTTTGCTATCCTCGCTCTGTCTAGAATATCGGGCCTCACTTTGCTGAATCTATTTCATTCCTACGTTTGTCTTTTCATCTTGCTAACAGTCATTATATGTGGGGGGCTGCCTATTCCTTTGGGGGATTTCTCTGAGGTAAGTCAGGCTTGTATTTCTATCTTCAGGCTAGTCAGCTCCTCAGGCAGTGCCGAGTTGCATAGGTAGTTGTTAGGCGCAATCCACTGCTGCTTATAGTTGTGTGAGGATAGATCAGGTACTGCAGTCTACAGAGATTCCACGTCTCAGAGCTCGTCCTATTGTTTTTGGTTTTTGCCAGATCTCTGTATGTGCGCTGATTACTGCACGCTGTGTTGCCTGATTGCCAGCCATAACAGTACAAGGAGCCTCACCAATGATTCCCAATAGAGGGAAAAAAGAAATCCTGACATCATTTTTTTTTCTTAGCTCTGTCTTCAGTCTTTTTTTTCCCCTAGACATTAGAGTGCTTCAGGACACAGCTGTGGACATGGATATTCAGGGTCTGTGCTCCTCAATGGATAATCTCGTTGTAAATGTACAAAAGATTCAAGATACTATTGATCAGAAATCGATGCTAGAACCAAGAATTCCGATTCCTGATTTGTTTTTTTGGTGACAGAACTAAGTTCCTGAGCTTCAGAAATAATTGTAAGCTATTTTTGGCCTTGAAACCTCATTCTTCTGGTAATCCTATTCAACAGGTTTTGATTATTATTTCTTTTTTGCGCGGCGACCCACAGGACTGGGCGTTTTCTCTTGCACCAGGAGATTCTGCATTGAGTAATGTTGATGCATTTTTCCTGGCGCTCGGATTGCTTTACGATGAGCCTAATTCAGTGGATCAGGCTGAGAAAAATCTGCTGGCTTTATGCCAGGGTCAGGATGATGTAGAAGTATATTGTCAGAAATTTAGGAAATGGTCAGTACTCACTCTGTGGAATGAATCTGCACTAGCGGCTTTGTTCAGAAAGGGTCTCTCTGAAGCTCTTAAGGATGTAATGGTGGGATTTCCTATGCCTGCTGGTTTGAATGAGTCTATGTCCTTGGCCATTCAGATCGGTCGTCGCTTGCGCGAGCGTAAATCTGTGCACCATCTGGCGGTACTGCCTGAGAGTAAACCTGAGCCTATGCAGTGCGACAGGACTATGACTAAAGTAGAACGGCAAGAACACAGACGTCTGAACAGACTGTGTTTCTATTGTGGTGATTCTACTCATGCTATTTCTAATTGTCCTAAACGCACTAGGCGGTTCGATAGCTCTGCCGTTATTGGTACTGTACAGTCCAAATTCCTTTTGTCCATTACCTTAATGTGCTCTTTGTCATCGTATTCTGTCATGGCGTTTGTGGATTCAGGCGCTGCCCTGAATCTGATGGATTTGGATTATGCTAAACGTTGTGGATTTTTCTTGGAGCCTTTGCGGTGTCCTATTCCGTTGAGAGGAATTGATGCTACACCTTTGGCCAAGAATAAGCCTCAGTACTGGGCCCAGCTGACCATGTGCATGGCTCCTGCACATCAGGAAGTTATTCGCTTTCTGGTACTGCATAATTTGCATGATGTGGTCGTGTTGGGGTTGCCATGGCTACAAACCCATAATCCAGTATTGGATTGGAACTCTATGTCGGTAACCAGCTGGGGTTGTCAGGGAGTACATGGTGATGTTCCATTTTTGTCTATTTCGTCATCCATTCCTTCTGACATCCCAGAGTTCTTGTCGGACTTTCAGGATGTATTTGAAGAGTCCAAGTCTGATGCCCTACCTCCGCATAGGAATTGTGATTGTGCTATCGATTTGATTCCTGGTAGTAAATTCCCTAAGGGTCGTTTATTTAATTTGTCCGTACCTGAACACACCGCTATGCGCAGTTATGTGAAGGAGTCCCTGGAGAAGGGACATATTCGCCCATCGTCGTCACCATTGGGAGCAGGGTTCTTTTTTGTAGCCAAGAAGGATGGTTCGCTAAGACCGTGTATTGATTACCGCCTTCTTAATAAGATCACTGTTAAGTTTCAGTATCCCTTGCCATTGATTTCTGACTTGTTTGCTCGGATTAAGGGGGCTAGTTGGTTTACTAAGATTGATCTTCGTGGTGCGTATAATCTGGTGAGAATCAGGCAGGGAGATGAATGGAAAACGGCATTTAATACGCCCGAGGGTCATTTTGAGTATCTGGTGATGCCGTTCGGACTTGCCAATGCTCCATCTGTTTTTCAGTCTTTTATGCATGACATTTTCCGTGAGTATCTGGATAAATTCTTGATTGTTTACTTGGATGACATTTTGATCTTCTCAGATGATTGGGAGTCTCATGTGAAGCAAGTCAGAATGGTTTTCCAGGTACTGCGTGCTAATTCCTTGTTCGTGAAGGGATCAAAGTGTCTCTTCGGTGTGCAGAAAGTTTCATTTTTGGGGTTCATCTTTTCCCCTTCTACTATCGAGATGGATCCGGTTAAGGTTCAGGCCATCCAGGATTGGACTCAGCCGACATCTCTAAAAAGTCTGCAGAAATTCCTGGGCTTTGCTAATTTTTATCGTCGCTTCATCTGTAATTTTTCTAGCATTGCCAGACCATTGACCGATTTGACCAAGAAGGGTGCTGATTTGGTTAATTGGTCTTCTGCTGCCGTGGAAGCTTTTCAGGAGTTGAAGCATCGTTTTTGCTGTGCCCCTGTGTTGTGTCAACCTGATGTTTCTCTTCCGTTCCAGGTCGAGGTTGATGCTTCTGAGATTGGTGCAGGGGCGGTTTTGTCACAGAGAGGTTCTGGTTGCTCAGTGTTCAAACCATGTGCTTTCTTTTCCAGGAAATTTTCTGCTGCTGAGCGTAACTATGATGTGGGCAACCGAGAGTTGCTGGCCATGAAGTGGGCATTCGAGGAGTGGCGTCATTGGCTTGAGGGTGCTAAGCATCGCGTGGTGGTATTGACTGATCATAAGAACTTGACTTATCTCGAGTCTGCCAAGCGCTTGAATCCTAGACAGGCCCGTTGGTCGTTATTTTTTGCTCGTTTTGATTTTGTGATTTCATACCTTCCGGGCTCTAAAAATGTGAAGGCGGATGCTCTGTCTAGGAGTTTTGTGCCCGACTCTCCGGGGTTATCTGAGCCGGCGAGTATCCTCAAGGAAGGAGTCATTGTGTCTGCCATCTCCCCTGATTTGCGGAGAGTGTTGCAGAAATTTCAGGCTAATAAACCTGATCGTTGTCCGGCCGAGAAACTGTTCGTCCCTGATAGGTGGACTAGTAAAGTTATCTCTGAACTTCATTGTTCGGTGCTGGCCGGTCATCCAGGAATCTTTGGTACCAGGGAGTTGGTTGCTAGATCCTTCTGGTGGCCATCTCTGTCACGGGATGTGCGTGCTTTTGTGCAGTCCTGTGGAATTTGTGCTAGGGCTAAGCCCTGCTGTTCACGTGCCAGTGGGTTGCTTTTGCCCTTGCCGGTCCCGAAGAGGCCTTGGACACATATTTCGATGGATTTCATTTCTGACCTTCCCGTTTCTCAAAAAATGTCGGTCATTTGGGTGGTCTGTGATCGCTTTTCTAAAATGGTCCATCTGGTGCCCTTGGTTAAATTGCCTTCCTCCTCTGATTTGGTGCCTTTGTTCTTCCAGCATGTGGTTCGTTTACATGGCATTCCTGAGAATATTGTTTCTGACAGAGGTTCCCAGTTTGTCTCGAGGTTCTGGCGAGCCTTTTGTGGTAGGATGGGCATTGACCTATCTTTCTCCTCGGCCTTCCATCCTCAGACTAATGGCCAGACCGAACGAACCAATCAGACCTTGGAAACATATCTGAGATGTTTTGTTTCCGCTGACCAGGATGATTGGGTGTCATTTTTGCCGTTGGCTGAGTTCGCCCTTAATAATCGGGCCAGCTCGGCTACCTTGGTCTCTCCATTTTTCTGCAATTCTGGGTTCCATCCTCGTTTCTCTTCAGGACAGGTTGAGTCTTCGGACTGTCCTGGTGTGGATTCTGTGGTGGACAGGTTGCAGCAGATCTGGACTCAGGTAGTGGACAATTTGACCTTGTCCCAGGAGAAGGCTCAGCTTTTCGCTAATCGCAGACGCCGTGTGGGACCCCGACTTCGTGTTGGGGATTTGGTTTGGTTATCTTCTCGTCATATTCCTATGAAGGTTTCCTCTCCTAAATTTAAACCTCGTTTTATTGGTCCGTATAGGATTTCTGAGATTCTCAATCCGGTGTCTTTTCGTCTGACCCTCCCAGACTCCTTTTCCATACATAATGTATTCCATAGGTCGTTGTTGAGGAGATACGTGGCACCTATGGTTCCATCTGTGGAGCCTCCTGCCCCTGTTTTGGTGGAGGGGGAATTGGAGTATATTGTGGAGAAGATTTTGGATTCTCGTGTCTCTAGACGGAAACTCCAGTATCTGGTCAAATGGAAGGGTTATGCTCAGGAAGATAATTCCTGGGTTTTTGCCTCTGATGTCCATGCCCCAGATCTTGTTCGTGCCTTTCATGTGGCTCATCCTGGTCGGCCTGGGGGTTCTGGTGAGGGTTCGGTGACCCCTCCTCAAGGGGGGGGGTACTGTTGTGAATTCTGTGGCTGAGTTCACTTCTGTGGTCACAAGTGGTATTGCAGTCTCTGGGCTTCCTCCCTCAGGTGTTTTGGTGAGCTCGTTGGCTGCCTTGCTATTTAGCTCCACCTGAGTCTGTCTTCCTTGCTCCTTGTCAATGTTCCAGTGTTGGATCTGAGCTACTGCATCTTTCCTTGGGCCTGCTGCTCTGCTAGATAAGTGCTTCTAGTTTGTTTTCTGTTTTTTTCTGTCCAGCTTGCTATTGTCTTTTGCTGGAAGCTCTGAGAAGCAGAGGGGTGCACCGCCGTGCTGTTAGTTCGGCACGGTGGGTCTTTTTGCCCCTTTGCGTGGTTTTCGTTTTAGGGTTTTTTGTAGACTGCATAGTTCTCTTTGCTATCCTCGCTCTGTCTAGAATATCGGGCCTCACTTTGCTGAATCTATTTCATTCCTACGTTTGTCTTTTCATCTTGCTAACAGTCATTATATGTGGGGGGCTGCCTATTCCTTTGGGGGATTTCTCTGAGGTAAGTCAGGCTTGTATTTCTATCTTCAGGCTAGTCAGCTCCTCAGGCAGTGCCGAGTTGCATAGGTAGTTGTTAGGCGCAATCCACTGCTGCTTATAGTTGTGTGAGGATAGATCAGGTACTGCAGTCTACAGAGATTCCACGTCTCAGAGCTCGTCCTATTGTTTTTGGTTTTTGCCAGATCTCTGTATGTGCGCTGATTACTGCACGCTGTGTTGCCTGATTGCCAGCCATAACACTCGCCCCAATATCACCGGATACAGTGTATAATATAGGGGGACTAACCCCGATATCACCGGATACAGTGTATAATATATGGGGACTCGTCCCGATATCACCGGATACAGCGTATAATATAGGGGGACTCGCCCCGATATCACCGGATACAGCGTATAATATAGGGGGACTCGCCCCGATATCACCAGATACAGCGTATAATATAGGGGGACTCACCCCGATATCACCGGATACAGTGTATAATATAGGGGGACTCGCCCCGATATCACCAGATACAGTGTATAATATAGGGGGACTCGTCCCGATATCACCGGATACAGTGTATAATATAGGGGGACTCGCCCCGATATCACCGGATACAGTGTATAATATAGGGGGACTCGCCCCGATATCACCGGATACAGCGTATAATATAGGGGGACTCGCCCCGATATCACCGGATACAGCGTATAATATAGGGGGACTCGCCCCGATATCACCGGATACAGCGTATAATATAGGGGGACTCGCCCCGATATCACCGGATACAGCGTATAATATAGGGGGACTCGCCCCGATATCACCGGATACAGCGTATAATATAGGGGGACTCGCCCCGATATTACCGGATACAGCGTATAATATAGGGGGACTCGCCCCGATATCACCGGATACAGTGTATAATATAGGGGGACTCGCTCCGATATCACCGGATACAGTGTATAATATAGGGGGACTCGCTCCGATATCACCGGATACAGTGTATAATATAGGGGGACTCGCCCCGATATTACCGGATACAGTGTATAATATGGGGGGACTCGCCCCGATATCACCGGATACAGTATATAATATAGGGGGACTCGTCCCGATATCACCGGATACAGTGTATAATATAGGGGGACTCGCCCCGATATCACCGGATACAGTGTATAATATAGGGGGACTCGTCCCGATATCACCGGATACAGTGTATAATATAGGGGGACTCGCCCCGATATCACCGGATACAGTGTATAATATAGGGGGACTCGCCCCGATATCACCGGATACAGTGTATAATATAGGGGGACTCGCCCCGATATCACCGGATACAGTGTATAATATAGGGGGACTCGCCCCGGATATCACCGGATACAGTGTATAATATAGGGGGACTCGCCCCGGATATCACCGGATACAGTGTATAATATAGGGGGACTCGCCCCGGATATCACCGGATACAGCGTATAATATAGGGGGACTCGCCCCGATATCACCGGATACAGCGTATAATATAGGGGGACTCGCCCCGATATCACCGGATACAGCGTATAATATAGGGGGACTCGCCCCGATATCACCGGATACAGCGTATAATATAGGGGGACTCGCCCCGATATCACCGGATACAGCGTATAATATAGGGGGACTCGCCCCGATATCACCGGATACAGCGTATAATATAGGGGGACTCGCCCCGATATCACCGGATACAGCGTATAATATAGGGGGACTCGCCCCGATATCACCGGATACAGTGTATTATATAGGGGCACTCGCCCCGATATCACCGGATACAGTGTATAATATAGGGGGACTCGCCCCGATATCACCGGATACAGTGTATAATATAGGGGGACTCGCCCCGATATCACCGGATACAGTGTATAATATAGGGGGACTCGCCCCGATATCACCGGATACAGTGTATAATATAGGGGGACTCGCCCCGATATCACCGGATACAGTGTATAATATATCGGGGGACTCGCCCCGATATCACCGGATACAGCGTATAATATAGGGGGACTCGCCCCGATATCACCAGATACAGCGTATAATATAGGGGGACTCGTCCCGATATCACCGGATGCAGTGTATAATATAGGGGGACTCGCCCCGATATCACCGGATACAGTGTATAATATAGGGGGACTCGCCCCGATATCACCGGATACAGTGTATAATATAGGGGGACTCGCCCCGATATCACCGGATACAGTGTATAATATAGGGGGACGCGCCCCGATATCACCGGATACAGTGTATAATATAGGGGGACTCGCCCCGATATCACCAGATACAGTGTATAATATAGGGGGACTCGCCCCGATATCACCGGATACAGCGTATAATATAGGGGGACTCGCCCCGATATCACCGGATACAGCGTATAACATAGGGGGACTCGCCCCGATATCACCAGATACAGTGTATAATATAGGGGGACTCGCCCCGATATACAATGTGCCCCTGGATACACTGTAGCCATGATCCAGGTCTCTGATACAATGGGCCCCTGGATACATTATTACTTGGTGCCTCTGATACAATGTAACAGAAGTTCTGCACGTTATTCCCAGTGATGATGTCCTTGCCCTCGGAGGTGGGGGGCAGCGGTCGCCCCCAGTGAGGGCAGAGGGGTAAACACTGCAGCTAATCAGCTCAGGGTAATGAGCCCTGTAATCTGCATTCTTCATCATGGCTCCTGATCCTTCATCTCATCTGATCCCAATTTCAGGTGTTGGGAGGATTACCAGGCGGTGTCAGCGACTCCCATCATTGCAGCCAATGGTTTCCATATGTGCTCCCTGCCCCCACCCTGGACAGGGGCCACGATTAACCCATGCTTCCCCAAATCACTCTAGAATGTCATATTCTGATCTGCAAATATTCAGGACTGATAGACCCCCATGTGGGGCAGCGGGTGATGGGTGGCAGACGGGGCGCCCCGCTACCCCCGATGTGATGGGCGCAGTCTGCTGCCGGGACCTTCCCCAGAACTGCCAGCGCCAATTTGTAATTCACACGATTTATTGTAAAAGAAACGAATAGGTTTATTCTGTGCAAACATAAAGCCGCTATCACTCAGGGTGTAATATGGGGGTATCGGCACTGCATATGGGGGCACTGGGGTTCTGCCCTCTCCCTGCCCCCATATTGGATGATGTAATGTGGGGTAATGCTGCAGTGGGGCCAGGGATGATGGGAGTAGTGATACATCTATTATCTATCTATCTATCTATCTATTATCTATCTATCATCTATCTATTATCTATCTATCTATCTATCTATCTATCTATCTATCTATCTATCTATCTATCTATCTATTACATTGGTCAACACAATTTTTCTGCTTTCTTATTACCTAGAAAATTCTGCACCACATTACAAAATGCTTCCAAGCTCTTTCTTCTGTCTCATTCATTGATGTGATAACATTAGGTTTCTTATTTGAGGTCCATCAAATATTCCAGCCTTTTTCTTCTCTTCACTAAGACCAGGAAAAGTTGAACATACAGTATATAGTTAAAGCATTCTCCACTGTGATTGAGAGCTCTGACGAACTGCTTCATCAATCCAAGTTTTATGTGTAAGGGAGGAAAGACAATATCCTTCCTATCCACTAGACTCGGGATCATGGATGACATTCTTATCGCCAGATGCCAAACTCTGTCGCTGAGGCCATTCAGTGTTCACCCAATGCTCTGCTGTAGCTCTACTGTCCCAGTAGCACAGAAAACAAGGTGTCATCATAACATATGGGAATTATGCATGTTCAAAGAAAGCAAAGATATTCTCACATTTATTGGGAGACTAAATGAAAACTAAATTTACCTTAGTAAACCGTATAAACCGGCACTTTTCATACACTACTTATATTTATCATGGAATTCATGAAAATGGGCTCTATACCTATAGCGCAAAAACATGATGTGATACAGAAATTATAAGATCAGATTTGAAATCAGCACCCTCAAATTAGTCTAAAACTGTTCTTAAAGTCCATGCCAGAAATTTTTTTTTGTAGACCAGTGTAATGTATCTATTATTATTATTATTATTATTTATTGTTATAGCACCATTTATTCCATGGCGCTTTACATGTGAGGAGGGGTCTACATAATAAAAACAAGTACAATAATCTTAATCAATACAAGTCATAACTGGTACAGTAGGAAAGAGGACCCTGCCCGCGAGGGCTCACAATCTACAAGGGATGGGTGAGGATACAGGAGGAGAGAGGACCCTGCCCACGAGGGCTCACAATCTACAAGGGATGGGTGAGGATACAGGAGGAGAGAGGACCCTGCCCGCGAGGGCTCACAATCTACAAGGGATGGGTGAGGATACAGTAGGAAAGAGGACCCTGCCCGCGAGGGCTCACAATCTACAAGGGATGGGTGAGGATACAGGAGGAGAGAGGACCCTGCCCGCGAGGGCTCACAATCTACAAGGGATGGGTGAGGATACAGGAGGAGTGAGGACCCTGCCCGCGAGGGCTCACAATCTACAAGGGATGGGTGAGGATACAGGAGGAGTGAGGACCCTGCCCGCGAGGGCTCACAATCTACAAGGGATGGGTGAGGATACAGTAGGAAAGAGGACCCTGCCCGCGAGGGCTCACAATCTACAAGGGATGGGTGAGGATACAGGAGGAGAGAGGACCCTGCCCACGAGGGCTCACAATCTACAAGGGATGGGTGAGAATACAGGAGGAGAGAGGACCCTGCCCGCGAGGGCTCACAATCTACAAGGGATGGGTGAGGATACAGGAGGAGAGAAGACCCTGCCCGCGAGGGCTCACAATCTACAAGGAATGGGTGAGGATACAGGAGGAGAGAGGACCCTGCCCGCGAGGGCTCACAATCTACAAGGGATGGGTGAGAATACAGGAGGAGAGAGGACCCTGCCCGCAAGGGCTCACAATCTACAAGGAATGGGTGAGGATACAGGAGGAGGGAGGACCCTGCCTGCGAGGGCTCACAATCTACAAGGGATGGGTGAGGATACAGGAGGAGTGAGGACCCTGCCCGCGAGGGCTCACAATCTACAAGGGATGGGTGAGAATACAGGAGGAGAGAGGACCCTGCCCACGAAGGCTCACAATCTACAAGGGATGGGTGAGAATACAGGAGGAGAGAGGACCCTGCCCGCGAGGGCTCACAATCTACAAGGGATGGGTGAGAATACAGGAGGAGAGAGGACCCTGCCCGCGAGGGCTCACAATCTACAAGGGATGGGTGAGGATACAGGAGGAGAGAGGACCCTGCCCGCGAGGGCTCACAATCTACAAGGGATGGGTGAGAATACAGGAGGAGAGAGGACCCTGCCTGCGAAGGCTCACAATCTACAAGGGATGGGTGAGGATACAGGAGGAGAGAGGACCCTGTCCGCGAGGGCTCACAATCTACTAGGGATGGGTGAGAATACAGTAGGAGAGAGGACCCTGCCCGCGAGGGCTCACAATCTACAAGGGATGGGTGAGAATACAGGAGGAGAGAGGACCCTGTCCGCGAGGGCTCACAGTCTACTAGGGATGGGTGAGAATACAGTAGGAGAGAGGACCCTGCCCGCGAGGGCTCACAATCTACAAGGGATAGGTGAGGATACAGGAGGAGAGAGGACCCTGCCCGCGAGGGCTCACAATCTACAAGGGATGGGTGAGGATATAGGAGAAGAGAGGACCCTGCCTGCGAGGGCTCACAATCTACAAGGGATGGGTGAGAATACAGGAGGAGAGAGGACCCTGCCCGCGAGGGCTCACAATCTACAAGGGATGGGTGAGGATACAGGAGGAGAGAGGACCCTGCCCGCGAGGGCTCACAATCTACAAGGGATGGGTGAGGATACAGGAGGAGTGAGGACCCTGCCCGCGAGGGCTCACAATCTACAAGGGATGGGTGAGGATACAGGAGGAGTGAGGACCCTGCCCGCGAGGGCTCACAATCTACAAGGGATGGGTGGGGATACAGTAGGAGAGAGGACCCTGCCCGCAAGGGCTCACAATCTACAAGGGATGGGTGAGAATACAGGAGGAGAGAGGACCCTGCGCGCGAAGGCTCACAATCTACAAGGGATGGGTGAGAATACAGGAGGAGAGAGGACCCTGCCCGCGAGGGCTCACAATCTACAAGGGATGGGTGAGAATACAGGAGGAGAGAGGACCCTGCCCGCGAGGGCTCACAATCTACAAGGGATGGGTGAGGATACAGGAGGAGAGAGGACCCTGCCCGCGAGGGCTCACAATCTACAAGGGATGGGTGAGAATACAGGAGGAGAGAGGACCCTGCCTGCGAAGGCTCACAATCTACAAGGGATGGGTGAGGATACAGGAGGAGAGAGGACCCTGTCCGCTTGGGCTCACAATCTACTAGGGATGGGTGAGAATGCAGTAGGAGAGAGGACCCTGCCCGCGAGGGCTCACAATCTACAAGGGATGGGTGAGGATACAGGAGGAGAGAGGACCCTGCCCGCGGGGGCTCACAATCTACAAGGGATGGGTGAGAATACAGGAGGAGAGAGGACCCTGCCCGCGATGGGTCACAATCTACAAGGGATGGGTGAGGATACAGGAGGAGAGAGGACCCTGCCCGAGAGGGCTTACAATCTACAAGGGATGGGTGAGGATACAGGAGGAGAGAGGACCCTGCCCGCGAGGGCTCACAATCTACAAGGGATGGGTGAGGATACAGGAGGAGAGAGGACCCTGCCTGCGAGGGCTCACAATCTACAAGGGATGGGTGAGGATACAGGAGGAGAGAGGACCCTGCCCGCGAGGGCTCACAATCTACAAGGGATGGGTGAGGATACAGGAGGAGAGAGGACCCTGCCTGCGAGGGCTCACAATCTACAAGGGATGGGTGAGGATACAGGAGGAGAGAGGACCCTGCCCGCGGGGGCTCACAATCTACAAGGGATGGGTGAGAATACAGTAGGAGAGAGGACCCTGCCCGCGAGGGCTCACAATCTACAAGGGATGGGTGAGGATACAGGAGGAGAGAGGACCCTGCCCGCGGGGGCTCACAATCTACAAGGGATGGGTGAGGATACAGGAGGAGAGAGGACCCTGCCCGCGATGGGTCACAATCTACAAGGGATGGGTGAGGATACAGGAGAGAGGACCCTGCCCGTAAGGGCTCACAATCTACAAGGGATGGGTGAGGATACAGGAGGAGAGAGGACCCTGCCCGCGAGGGCTCACAATCTACAAGGGATGGGTGAGGATACATGAGGAGAGAGGACCCTGCCCGCGAGGGCTCACAATCTACAAGGGATGGGTGAGAATACAGGAGGAGAGAGGACCCTGCCAGCGAGGGCTCACAATCTACAAGGGATGGGTGAGAATACAGGAGGAGAAAGGACCCTGCCCGCGAGGGCTCACAATCTACAAGGGATGGGTGAGGATACAGTATGCGAGGGTAGAGCTGGTCGTGCAGCGGCTTGGTCAATCGGTGGTTACTGCAGGTTGTAGGCTTGTCGGAAGAGGTGGGTCTTCAGGTTCTTTTTGAAGGGTTCGATGGTAGGCGAGAGTCTGATGTGTTGTGGTAGAGGGTTCCAGAGTAGGGGTGATACGCGAGAGAAATCTTGTATACGATTGTGAGAAGAGGAGATAAGAGGGGAGTAGAGAAGGAGATCTTGTGAGGATCGGAGGTTGCGTGCAGGAAAGTACCGGGAGACAAGGTCACAGATGTATGGAGGAGACAGGTTGTGGATGGCTTTGTACGTCATGGTTAGGGTTTTGTACTGGAGTCTCTGGGCAATGGGGAGCCAGTGAAAGGGATTGACAGAGGGGAGAGGCCGGGGAATAGCGGGGGGACAGGTGGATTAGTCGGGCAGCAGAGTTTAGAATAGATTGGAGGGGTGCGAGAGTGTTAGAGGGGAGGCCACAGAGCAGGAGGTTGCAGTAGTCAAGGCGAGAGATGATGAGGGCATGGACTAGGGTTTTTGCAGATTCTTGGTTGAGGAATGTATGGATTCGTGAAATATTTTTGAGTTGAAGTCGGCAGGAAGTGGAAAGGGCTTGGATATGTAGTTTCTATTATCTATCATCTATCTATTATCTATCTATAATCTATCATTTATTATCTATCTATCATCTATCTATCATCTATTATCTATCTATCATCTATTATCTATATATCTATTGTCTATCTATTATCTATCATCTATCTATCTATTATCTATCATCTATCTATCATCTATTATCTATCTATTATTTATCTATAATCTATTATCTATTATTTATCAATCTATCTATTATCTATTATTTATCATCTGTCATCTATCTATTATCTATCTATCTGTCATCTATTTTCTATCTATTATCTATCTATCTATTATCTATCTATCTATTATCTATCTATCATCTATCTATCTATTATCTATCTATCTATCATCTATTATCTATCTATCTATCTATCTATCTATCTATCTATTATTATTATTATTATTTATTGTTATAGCGCCATTTATTCCATGGCGCTTTACATGTGAGGAGGGGTATACATAATAAAAACAAGTACAATAATCTTAAACAATACAAGTCATAACTGGTACAGGAGGAGAGAGGACCCTGCCTGCGAGGGCTCACAATCTACAAGGGATGGGTGAGAATACAGGAGGAGAGAGGACCCTGCCCGCGAGGGCTCACAATCTACAAGGGATGGGCGAGGATACATGAGGAGAGAGCACCCTGCCCGCGAGGGCTCACAATCTACAAGGGATGGGTGAGGATACAGGAGGAGAGAGGACCCTGCCCGCGAGGGCTCACAATCTACAAGGGATGGGTGAGGATACAGGAGGAGAGAGGACCCTGCCCGCGAGGGCTCACAATCTACAAGGGATGGGTGAGGATACAGGAGGAGAGAGGACCCTGCCCGCGAAGGCTCACAATCTACAAGGGATGGGTGAGGATACAGGAAGAGAGAGGACCCTGCCCGCGAGGTCTCACAATCTACAAGGGATGGGTGAGGATACAGGAGGAGAGCGGACCCTGCCCGCGAGGGCTCACAATCTACAAGGGATGGGTGAGGATACAGGAGGAATGAGGACCCTGCCCGCGAGGGCTCACAATCTACAAGGGATGGGTGAGGATACAGGAGGAGAGAGGACCCTGCCAGCGAGGGCTCACAATCTACAAGGGATGGGTGGGGATACAGGAAGAGAGAGGACCCTGCCCGCGATGGCTCACAATCTACAAGGGATGGGTGAGAATACAGTAGGTGAGGGTAGAGCTGGCTGTGCAGCGGTTTGGTCGATCGGTGGTTACTGCAGGTTGTAGGCTTGTCGGAAGAGGTGGGTCTTCAGGTTGTTTTTGAAGGTTTCGATGGTAGGCGAGAGTCTGATATGTTGTGGTAGAGAGTTCCAGAGTAGGGGTGATACGCGAGAGAAATCTTGTATACGATTGTGGGAAGAGGAGATAAGAGGGGAGTAGAGAAGGAGATCTTGTGAGGATCGGAGGTTGCGTGCAGGTAAGTACCGGGAGACGAGGTCACAGATGTATGGAGGAGACAGGTTGTGGATGGCTTTGTACGTCATGGTTAGGGTTTTGTACTGGAGTCTCTGGGTAATGGGGAGCCAGTGAAGGGATTGACAGAGGGGAGAGGCCGGGGAATAGCGGGGGGACAGGTGGATTGGTCGGGCAGCAGAGTTTAGAATAGATTAGAGGGGTGCGAGAGTGTTAGAGGGGAGGCCACAGAGCAGGAGGTTACAGTAGTCAAGGCGAGAGATGATGAGGGCATACACTAGGGTTTTTGCAGATTCATGGTAATTCATAATCAGAACCTCCCACTCCCGTCTCCAAGACTTTACACGTGCTGCGCCGATTCTTTGGAACGCACTACCTAGGTTAATGCGATTAATCCCCAATCCCCACAGTTTTAAGCGTGCCCTAAAAACTCATTTGTTCAGACTGGCCTACCGCCTCAATGCATTAATGTAAGGATCCCTGTGTGGCCTATTTAAAAAAAAAAAAAAAATGTTCTCATTCACTTTATGCAGTATTATCCCTCTGTGTCTGTACTGCTACATACTTAGGCAGTTAACTGGTTCATGCAGCTTTACATGAACACCCGAGCCTTACACTATGGCCGGTCCGAATAACTAAAGCAATTGTTACCATCCACCTCTCCTGTCTCCCCTTTTCCCCATAGTTTGTAAGCTTGCGAGCAGCAGGGCCCTCACTCCTCCTGGTATCTATTTTGAACTGTATTTCTGTTATGCTGTAATGTCTATTGTCTGTGCAAGTCCCCTCTATAATTTGTAAAGCGCTGCGGAATATGTTGGCGCTATATAAATAAAAATTATTATTATTATTATTTTTATGGTTGAGGATTGAACGGATTCGTGAAATATTTTTGAGTTGAAAGCGGCAGGAAGTGGAAAGGGCTTGGATATGTGGTTTGAAGGAGAGATCAGCGTCAAGGATTACCCCAAGACAGCGAGCTTGTGGGACTGGGGAGAGTGGGCAGCCATTTTCTGTAATGGATAGGTTCGTTGGGGGGGTCGCGTGACATGGGGGAAAGATGATGAATTCTGCTTTGTCCATGTTAAGTTTCAGAAATCTAGCGGAGAAGAAGGATGAAATATTGGACAGACATTGAGGGATTCTGGTTAGAAGGGAGGTGATATCTGGTCCAGAGATGTAGATCTGTGTGTCATCAGCAAGAGCAGGGACCCTAGCACTGAACCTTATGGGACTCCGACAGATAGGGGGCGAGGTGAGGAGGTTGTGTGTGAGTGGGAGACGCTGAATGTCCAGTCTGTTAGGTATGATGAGATCCAGGATAGGGCCAAGTCTGCGATGCCAAGGGATGAGAGGGTCTGTAATAATAGGGAATTCTCCACTGTGTCAAAGGCAGCCGACAGGTCCAGGAGGAGGAGGATAGAGTAGTGTCGCTTGCTCTTGGCGGTTAAGAGGTCATTGGTGACCTTAGTAAGGGCAGTTTCAGTGGAGTGGTGTGACCTACAGCCAGATTGTAAGCGGTCAAACAGGGAGCAAGAAGATAGATGGGAGGACAGTTCAAGGTAGATGTGTTGTTCCAGTAGTTTGGAGACATAGGGGAGCAGTGATATAGGGCGATAGCTAGATACAGAGGATGGGTCAAGAGAGGGCTTTTTGAGGATAGGTGTGATGGAGGCATGTTTAAAGCTTGAGGGGAAAACACCAGTTGTTAGTGATAAGTTGAAGAGATGGGTTAGGGTTGGGATGAGGGCAGCACGGTGGCGCAGTGGTTAGCACAGCAGCCTTGCAGCGCTGGAGTCCTGGGTTCTAATCCCACCTTGGACAACATCTGCAAAGAGTTTGTATGTTCTCTCCGTGTTTGCGTGGGTTTCCTCCGGGCACTCCGGTTTCCTCCCACATTCCAAAGACATACTGATAGGGAATTTAGATTGTGAGCCCCATCTGGGACAGCGATGATAATGTGTGCAAACTGTAAAGCGCTGCGGAATATGTTAGCGCTATATAAAAATAAAAAAAATAAAGATTATTAAGACTGTGGTGAGGTTTGGGATGAGGTGGGATGGGATCGGGTCAAGTGCACAGGTGGTGAAATGCGATCTTGAGAGTAGAGTGGAGATTCGATCTTCTGTAATGGTGGAGAAGTTGGTTTTGGAGGTGGAGGGCTGGGAAATCGGGAGGACGGGCTCTGGGGGTTGTTGACCAAAACTGTCTATCTATCTATTATCTATCTATTATCTATCTATCTATTATCTATCTATTATCTATCTATTATCTATCTATCTATTATCTATCTATCTATTATCTATCATCTATCTATTATCTATCTATCTATTATCTATCTATCTATCTATTTATCTATCTATCTATCATCTATTATCTATCTATCTATTATCTATCTAACTATCAATTATCTATCTGATATCTATCTATCTATCTATCTATCTATCTATTATCTATCTATCATCTATTATCTATCTATTATCTATCTATCTATTATCTATCTATCTATTATCTATCTATTATTTATCATCTGTCATCTATTTTCTATCTATCTAGGAATCCAGAAAACGGAGGCAGCACACCATTAGCAGTGGAACAAACTCCTGCTTTTCCAATACTAATGGTGTGCTGCCTTCGTTTTCTGGATTCCTAGATTTGAGGTTTGGTCTATGCCTGGGGGGCTCTGCACCCGACTCTATTTTTCTATTTTCACTTTTGTGTTTTTTGTGCTGCTCTAATACTCTATCTATTATCTATCTATCTATCTATCTATCTATCTATCTATCTATCTATCTATCTATCTATCTATCTATCTATTATCTATCTATTATCTATTATATATCTCTTTTGTATTATCTATTATCCATTATCTATCATCTATCTATAATCTATCTATTATCTATCTATCTATTATCTATCTATAATCAATGTATCATCTATCTATTATCCATCTATCATCTATTATCTATCTATAATCAATTATCTATCTATCTATCATCTGTCTATTATCTATCTATTATCTATCATTTATCTATTATCTATCTATCTATCATCTATCTATATCATCTATCTCTAATCTATCATCTATATCATCTATCTATTATCTATCTATAATCTAGTATCCATCTATCATCTATTATCTACCTATTATCTATCTATCATCTATCTATCATCTATTATCTATAATCTATTATCTCTCCATCTCTCATCCTTCCGTCCTTAGTGGGGGTTGCACTTTCTTTAGACTCCAGCAGTTGTAGTAATCAGATGCAGGGGGTCCATGCTGGCAGCAGATGTGGTCTCCACCATGGGGGGCTCCTCCCTGCGGACATGAAAGCCTCTCCCCGGTGAGGGGTCAGCAGCCGTCAGTAATCAGGGGAGGAATCAGCAGCTTAATTGACTTTTCAATATTCTTGTCAGGATCCTATATATCAGCTGCAGAGCCGACACCTGACTGCGGGGAGGGGTCCACAAGTAAAAGCCCCCGGACCCTGCCCCCATTACATCGGCCATGTGTTTTCTGTGGACCACACCACAATTACAACTGACAGGACTACAGAGGTCAGGACGTTCCCCCAGCATGGTGACGGAGACCACAAAACATTGCACTATGGAGATGAGATAATGCCACCATGGTATTGGTCGCTTGTCAGCGCTCCTCGGGGGCGGGCACAGCTGCTCAGCTCTTCTTAACTCTCCCTCCCCCTGGTGGAGGGAGGTCGAGGTGACGGCTGATACAATGTTGCAGCCTCCTGACGATCCGCACTTGTCTTCTATATAATCCAGCGATCTCTTATATCCGTGTGATTGTAATTTTAGCGATTTCCCCCTTTCATCTTCAGTCTTGTCCTCCTCATTGTTACTGACTCATGATTTCACCTTTCGTCTGAAATAGATAAAATGTAACAATTGGTGAATGTTTTATAGGAAAATATCAAAATCCAAAGAAACAAAATCTCAGAAATGAAAGGACGGGTTGTGCTCCTCCATCTGTCATCCTGACCGTCCATTTACAGACCATGTTCGGGCCCACCGTGCCCCCGGACCGGGGCTGGTCTCCATGTGCTGACACCTGTAGCTGTTGCTGATGGGCGCTGGGGACTACAACTCTGGGAGGATGATGGAATTCTCATACCTTCCTCTCAGCTGCCATTTTATGCCTAAAAGCTTTCAGCACAAAGCCTCTATCCCCCTCCCTGATTTATGGTCGATTGCAAAACCATTGTAATCCAGTGGCCCCTGACCGGCAGGAAGATCCCCCCAACAAAGCACAAGACATTCCCAGGAGAGACCACGGGAGACGAAAATCCCAGAAATCAGAAGTCAGGTTCTCTCAGGATTGTAAAAATCCTATTTCTCATCCATTTCTGGGAAAGTTGGGTAAAAACGGCCAATGATCAACACCCACAAGGATTGTAACCCACTCGTCTAAGGGGCCACAATGGGAAATCTGCTTAATTATGATGTGACGTAAAAGAAGCTGCTAAATCATTGTGGATCCAGCAAGGAACGTGATCAGATCAGGACATCATCGCATAAAAGAACCTGCAGCAACGTGGTACAGCGCCAAACAGTGCAGAAGTCGTCAGGGTCCAGAGACGACCCAAAATCAACACCGGGATCAACCCATGCTGACCACAGAGGCAACAAAGAGAAGGACAGTGATGACCCTGATCAAAGACCGCTCCAATATTCATCCAACAGAATGTCCAGGAGATAATGGGAACTCTACACCATACGGACAAATTACCACTGGACACTATAATACTGCCCTGTGTACAAGAATATAACTACTATAATACTGCTCCTATATACAAGAATATAACTACTATAATACTGCCCCTATGTACAAGAATATAACTACTATAATACTGCCCCTATGTACAAGAATATAACTACTATAATACTGCCCTTGTGTACAAGAATATAACTACTATAATACTGCCCCTATGTACAAGAATATAACTACTATAATACTGCCCCTATGTACAAGAATATAACTACTATAATACTGCCCCTATGTACAAGACTATAACTACTATAATACTGCCCCTATGTACAAGAATATAACTACTATAATACTGCTCCTATGTACAAGAATATAACTACTATAATACTGCTCCTATGTACAAGAATATAACTACTATAATACTGCTCCCTATGTACAAGAATATAACTACTATAATACTGCTCCCTATGTACAAGAATATAACTACTATAATACTGCCCTTGTGTACAAGAATATACCTACTATAATACTGCCCCTATGTACAAGAATATAACTACTATAATACTGCCCCTATGTACAAGAATATAACTACTATAATACTGCCCTTGTGTACAAGAATATAACTACTATAATACTGCCCCTATGTACAAGAATATAACTACTATAATACTGCCCCTATGTACAAGAATATAACTACTATAATACTGCCCTTGTGTACAAGAATATAACTACTATAATACTGCCCCTATGTACAAGAATATAACTACTATAATACTGCCCCTATGTACAAGAATATAACTACTATAATACTGCTCCTATGTACAAGAATATAACTACTATAATATTGCCCTTGTGTACAAGAATATAACTACTATAATACTGCTCCTATGTACAAGAATATAACTACTATAATACTGCCCCTATGTACAAGAATATAACTACTATAATACTGCTCCTATGTACAAGAATATAACTACTATAATATTGCCCTTGTGTACAAGAATATAACTACTATAATACTTCTCCTATGTACAAGAATATAACTACTATAATACTGCCCCTATGTACAAGAATATAACTACTATAATACTGCCCCTATGTACAAGAATATAACTACTATAATACTGCTCCTATGTACAAGAATATAACTACTATAATACTGCTCCTATGTACAAGAATATAACTACTATAATACTGCTCCTATGTACACGAATATAACTACTATAATACTGCTCCTATGTACAAGAATATAACTACTATAATATTGCCCTTGTGTACAAGACTATAACTACTATAATACTGCCCCTATATACAGGAATATAACTACTATAATACTGCCCCTATGTACAAGAATATAACTACTATAATACTGCCCCTATGTACAAGAACATAACTACTATAATACTACCCCTATGTACAAGAATATAACTACTATAATACTGCCCCTATGTACAAGAATATAACTACTATAATACTGCTCCTATGTACAAGAATTAACTACTATAATACTGCTCAATATGTACAAGAATATAACTACTATAATACTGCCCCTATGTACAGGAATATAACTACTATAATACTGCCCCTATGTACAAGAATATAACTACTATAATACTGCCTCTATGTACAAGAATATAACTACTATAATACTGCTCCTATGTACAAGAATTAACTACTATAATACTGCTCAATATGTACAAGAATATAACTACTATAATACTGCCCCTATGTACAGGAATATAACTACTATAATACTGCCCCTATATACAGGAATATAACTACTATAATACTGCCCCTATGTACAAGAATATAACTACTATAATACTGCCCCTATGTACAAGAATATAACTATTATAATACTGCTCCTATGTACAAGAATTAACTACTATAATACCGCTCCTATGTACAAGAATATAACTACTATAATACCGCCCCTATGTACAAGAATATAACTACTATAATACTGCCCCTATGTACAAGAATATAACTACTATAATACTGCTCAATATGTACAAGAATATAACTACTATAATACTGCCCCTATGTACAAGAATATAACTACTATAATACTGCCCCTATGTACAGGAATATAACTACTATAATACTGCTCCTATGTACAAGAATATAACTACTATAATACTGCCCCTATGTACAGGAATATAACTACTATAATACTACTCCTATGTACAAGAATATAACTACTATAATACTGCTCCTATGTACAAGAATATAACTACTATAATACTGCCCCCTATGTACAGGAATAGAACTACTATAATACTGCCTCTATGTACAAGAATATAACTACTATAATACTGCTCCTATGTACAAGAATATAACTACTGTAATACTGCTCCTATGTACAAGAATATAACTACTATAATACTGCCCCTATGTACAAGAATATAACTACTATAATACTGCTCCTATGTACAGGAATATAACTACTATAATACTGCCCCTATGTACAAGAATATAACTACTATAATACTGCACCTATGTACAAGAATATAACTACTATAATACTGCCCCTATGTACAAGAATATAACTACTATAATACTGCTCCCTATGTACAAGAATATAACTATGATAATACTGCCCCCTATGTACAAGAATATAACTACTATAATACTGCCTCCTATGTACAGAAATATAACTACTATAATACTGCTCCTATGTACAAGAATATAACTACTATAATACTGCCCCTATGTACAAAAATATAACTACTATAATACTGCCCCCTATGTACAAGAATATAACTACTATAATACTGCCCCCTATGTACAAGAATATAACTACTATAATACTGCCCCCTATGTACAAGAATATAACTACTATAATACTGCCCCTATGTACAAGAATATAACTACTATAATACTGCTCCTATGTACAAGAATATAACTACTATAATACTGCCCCCTATGTACAAGAATATAACTACTATAATACTGCTCCTATGTACAAGAATATAACTACTATAATACTACCCCTATGTACAAGAATATAACTACTATAATACTACCCCTATGTACAAGAATATAACTACTATAATACTGCTCCTATGTACACGAATATAACTACTATAATACTGCTCCTATGTACAAGAATATAACTACTATAATATTGCCCTTGTGTACAAGACTATAACTACTATAATACTGCCCCTATATACAGGAATATAACTACTATAATACTGCCCCTATGTACAAGAATATAACTACTATAATACTGCCCCTATGTACAAGAACATAACTACTATAATACTACCCCTATGTACAAGAATATAACTACTATAATACTGCCCCTATGTACAAGAATATAACTACTATAATACTGCTCCTATGTACAAGAATTAACTACTATAATACTGCTCAATATGTACAAGAATATAACTACTATAATACTGCCCCTATGTACAGGAATATAACTACTATAATACTGCCCCTATGTACAAGAATATAACTACTATAATACTGCCTCTATGTACAAGAATATAACTACTATAATACTGCTCCTATGTACAAGAATTAACTACTATAATACTGCTCAATATGTACAAGAATATAACTACTATAATACTGCCCCTATGTACAGGAATATAACTACTATAATACTGCCCCTATATACAGGAATATAACTACTATAATACTGCCCCTATGTACAAGAATATAACTACTATAATACTGCCCCTATGTACAAGAATATAACTATTATAATACTGCTCCTATGTACAAGAATTAACTACTATAATACCGCTCCTATGTACAAGAATATAACTACTATAATACCGCCCCTATGTACAAGAATATAACTACTATAATACTGCCCCTATGTACAAGAATATAACTACTATAATACTGCTCAATATGTACAAGAATATAACTACTATAATACTGCCCCTATGTACAAGAAGATAACTACTATAATACTGCCCCTATGTACAGGAATATAACTACTATAATACTGCTCCTATGTACAAGAATATAACTACTATAATACTGCCCCTATGTACAGGAATATAACTACTATAATACTACTCCTATGTACAAGAATATAACTACTATAATACTGCTCCTATGTACAAGAATATAACTACTATAATACTGCCCCCTATGTACAGGAATAGAACTACTATAATACTGCCTCTATGTACAAGAATATAACTACTATAATACTGCTCCTATGTACAAGAATATAACTACTGTAATACTGCTCCTATGTACAAGAATATAACTACTATAATACTGCCCCTATGTACAAGAATATAACTACTATAATACTGCTCCTATGTACAGGAATATAACTACTATAATACTGCCCCTATGTACAAGAATATAACTACTATAATACTGCACCTATGTACAAGAATATAACTACTATAATACTGCCCCTATGTACAAGAATATAACTACTATAATACTGCTCCCTATGTACAAGAATATAACTATGATAATACTGCCCCCTATGTACAAGAATATAACTACTATAATACTGCCTCCTATGTACAGAAATATAACTACTATAATACTGCTCCTATGTACAAGAATATAACTACTATAATACTGCCCCTATGTACAAAAATATAACTACTATAATACTGCCCCCTATGTACAAGAATATAACTACTATAATACTGCCCCCTATGTACAAGAATATAACTACTATAATACTGCCCCCTATGTACAAGAATATAACTACTATAATACTGCCCCTATGTACAAGAATATAACTACTATAATACTGCTCCTATGTACAAGAATATAACTACTATAATACTGCCCCCTATGTACAAGAATATAACTACTATAATACTGCTCCTATGTACAAGAATATAACTACTATAATACTACCCCTATGTACAAGAATATAACTACTATAATACTACCCCTATGTACAAGAATATAACTACTATAATACTGCTCCTATGTACACGAATATAACTACTATAATACTGCTCCTATGTACAAGAATATAACTACTATAATATTGCCCTTGTGTACAAGACTATAACTACTATAATACTGCCCCTATATACAGGAATATAACTACTATAATACTGCCCCTATGTACAAGAATATAACTACTATAATACTGCCCCTATGTACAAGAACATAACTACTATAATACTACCCCTATGTACAAGAATATAACTACTATAATACTGCCCCTATGTACAAGAATATAACTACTATAATACTGCTCCTATGTACAAGAATTAACTACTATAATACTGCTCAATATGTACAAGAATATAACTACTATAATACTGCCCCTATGTACAGGAATATAACTACTATAATACTGCCCCTATGTACAAGAATATAACTACTATAATACTGCCTCTATGTACAAGAATATAACTACTATAATACTGCTCCTATGTACAAGAATTAACTACTATAATACTGCTCAATATGTACAAGAATATAACTACTATAATACTGCCCCTATGTACAGGAATATAACTACTATAATACTGCCCCTATATACAGGAATATAACTACTATAATACTGCCCCTATGTACAAGAATATAACTACTATAATACTGCCCCTATGTACAAGAATATAACTATTATAATACTGCTCCTATGTACAAGAATTAACTACTATAATACCGCTCCTATGTACAAGAATATAACTACTATAATACCGCCCCTATGTACAAGAATATAACTACTATAATACTGCCCCTATGTACAAGAATATAACTACTATAATACTGCTCAATATGTACAAGAATATAACTACTATAATACTGCCCCTATGTACAAGAATATAACTACTATAATACTGCCCCTATGTACAGGAATATAACTACTATAATACTGCTCCTATGTACAAGAATATAACTACTATAATACTGCCCCTATGTACAGGAATATAACTACTATAATACTACTCCTATGTACAAGAATATAACTACTATAATACTGCTCCTATGTACAAGAATATAACTACTATAATACTGCCCCCTATGTACAGGAATAGAACTACTATAATACTGCCTCTATGTACAAGAATATAACTACTATAATACTGCTCCTATGTACAAGAATATAACTACTGTAATACTGCTCCTATGTACAAGAATATAACTACTATAATACTGCCCCTATGTACAAGAATATAACTACTATAATACTGCTCCTATGTACAGGAATATAACTACTATAATACTGCCCCTATGTACAAGAATATAACTACTATAATACTGCACCTATGTACAAGAATATAACTACTATAATACTGCCCCTATGTACAAGAATATAACTACTATAATACTGCTCCCTATGTACAAGAATATAACTATGATAATACTGCCCCCTATGTACAAGAATATAACTACTATAATACTGCCTCCTATGTACAGAAATATAACTACTATAATACTGCTCCTATGTACAAGAATATAACTACTATAATACTGCCCCTATGTACAAAAATATAACTACTATAATACTGCCCCCTATGTACAAGAATATAACTACTATAATACTGCCCCCTATGTACAAGAATATAACTACTATAATACTGCCCCCTATGTACAAGAATATAACTACTATAATACTGCCCCTATGTACAAGAATATAACTACTATAATACTGCTCCTATGTACAAGAATATAACTACTATAATACTGCCCCCTATGTACAAGAATATAACTACTATAATACTGCTCCTATGTACAAGAATATAACTACTATAATACTACCCCTATGTACAAGAATATAACTACTATAATACTACCCCTATGTACAAGAATATAACTACTATAATACTGCTCCTATGTACACGAATATAACTACTATAATACTGCTCCTATGTACAAGAATATAACTACTATAATATTGCCCTTGTGTACAAGACTATAACTACTATAATACTGCCCCTATATACAGGAATATAACTACTATAATACTGCCCCTATGTACAAGAATATAACTACTATAATACTGCCCCTATGTACAAGAACATAACTACTATAATACTACCCCTATGTACAAGAATATAACTACTATAATACTGCCCCTAT
Organism: Ranitomeya imitator; assembly: GCF_032444005.1. Taxonomy (NCBI): domain Eukaryota; kingdom Metazoa; phylum Chordata; class Amphibia; order Anura; family Dendrobatidae; genus Ranitomeya; species Ranitomeya imitator. The sequence continues at coordinate 152,321,351 of NC_091290.1, read as the reverse complement.
GTACAAGAATATAACTACTATAATACTGCTCCTATGTACAAGAATTAACTACTATAATACTGCTCAATATGTACAAGAATATAACTACTATAATACTGCCCCTATGTACAGGAATATAACTACTATAATACTGCCCCTATGTACAAGAATATAACTACTATAATACTGCCTCTATGTACAAGAATATAACTACTATAATACTGCTCCTATGTACAAGAATTAACTACTATAATACTGCTCAATATGTACAAGAATATAACTACTATAATACTGCCCCTATGTACAGGAATATAACTACTATAATACTGCCCCTATATACAGGAATATAACTACTATAATACTGCCCCTATGTACAAGAATATAACTACTATAATACTGCCCCTATGTACAAGAATATAACTATTATAATACTGCTCCTATGTACAAGAATTAACTACTATAATACCGCTCCTATGTACAAGAATATAACTACTATAATACCGCCCCTATGTACAAGAATATAACTACTATAATACTGCCCCTATGTACAAGAATATAACTACTATAATACTGCTCAATATGTACAAGAATATAACTACTATAATACTGCCCCTATGTACAAGAATATAACTACTATAATACTGCCCCTATGTACAGGAATATAACTACTATAATACTGCTCCTATGTACAAGAATATAACTACTATAATACTGCCCCTATGTACAGGAATATAACTACTATAATACTACTCCTATGTACAAGAATATAACTACTATAATACTGCTCCTATGTACAAGAATATAACTACTATAATACTGCCCCCTATGTACAGGAATAGAACTACTATAATACTGCCTCTATGTACAAGAATATAACTACTATAATACTGCTCCTATGTACAAGAATATAACTACTGTAATACTGCTCCTATGTACAAGAATATAACTACTATAATACTGCCCCTATGTACAAGAATATAACTACTATAATACTGCTCCTATGTACAGGAATATAACTACTATAATACTGCCCCTATGTACAAGAATATAACTACTATAATACTGCACCTATGTACAAGAATATAACTACTATAATACTGCCCCTATGTACAAGAATATAACTACTATAATACTGCTCCCTATGTACAAGAATATAACTATGATAATACTGCCCCCTATGTACAAGAATATAACTACTATAATACTGCCTCCTATGTACAGAAATATAACTACTATAATACTGCTCCTATGTACAAGAATATAACTACTATAATACTGCCCCTATGTACAAAAATATAACTACTATAATACTGCCCCCTATGTACAAGAATATAACTACTATAATACTGCCCCCTATGTACAAGAATATAACTACTATAATACTGCCCCCTATGTACAAGAATATAACTACTATAATACTGCCCCTATGTACAAGAATATAACTACTATAATACTGCTCCTATGTACAAGAATATAACTACTATAATACTGCCCCCTATGTACAAGAATATAACTACTATAATACTGCTCCTATGTACAAGAATATAACTACTATAATACTACCCCTATGTACAAGAATATAACTACTATAATACTACCCCTATGTACAAGAATATAACTACTATAATACTGCCCCTATGTACAGAATATAACTACTATAATACCTGCCCCTATGTACAAGAATATAACCACTATAATACTGCCCCTATGTACAAGAATATAACTACTATAATACTGCCCCTATGTACAGAATATAACTACTATAACACTGCTCCTATGTACAAGAATATAACTACTATAATACTGCCCCTATGTACAAGAATATAACTACTATAATACTGCTCCCTATGTACAAGAATATAACTACTATAATACTGCCCCTATGTACAAGAATATAACTACTATAATACTGCCCCCTATGTACAAGAATATAACTACTATAATACTGCCCCCTATGTACAAGAATATAACTACTATAATACTGCTCCTATGTACAAGAACATAACTACTATAATACTGCCCCCTATGTACAAGAATATAACTACTATAATACTGCTCCTATGTACAAGAATATAACTACTATAATACTGCTCCTATGTACAAGAATATAACTACTATAATACTGCTCCTATGTACAGAATATAACTACTATAACACTGCTCCTATGTACAAGAATATAACTACTATAATACTGCTCCCTATGTACAAGAATATAACTACTATAATACTGCCCCCTATGTACAAGAATATAACTACTATAATACTGCCCCCTATGTACAAGAATATAACTACTATAATACTGCTCCTATGTACAAGAACATAACTACTATAATACTGCCCCTATGTACAAGAATATAACTACTATAATACTGCCCCTATGTACAAGAATATAACTACCATAATACTGCTCCTATGTACAAGAATATAACTACCATAATACTGCCCCTATGTACAAGAATATAGCTACTATAATACTGCCCCTATGTACAAGAATATAACTACTATAATACTGCCTCCTATGTACAAGAATATAACTACTATAATACTGCCTCCTATGTACAAGAATATAACTACTATAATACTGCCTCCTATGTACAAGAATATAACTACTATAATATTGCCTCCTATGTACAAGAATATAACTACTATAATACTGCCCCCTATGTACAAGAATATAACTACTATAATACTGCCCCCTATGTACAAGAATATAACTACTATAATACTGCTCCTATGTACAAGAATATAACTACTATAATACTGCCCCCTATGTACAAGAATATAACTACTATAATACTGCTCCTATGTACAAGAATATAACTACTATAATACTGCCTCCTATGTACAAGAATATAACTACTATAATACTGCTCCTATGTACAAGAATATAACTACTATAATACTGCTCCTATGTACAAGAATATAACTACTATAATACTGCCCCTATGTACAAGAATATAACTACTATAATACTGCCCCCTATGTACAAGAATATAACTACTATAATACTGCTCCTATGTACAAGAATATAACTACTATAATACTGCTCCTATGTACAAGAATATAACTACTATAATACTGCTCCTATGTACAAGAATATAACTACTATAATACTGCTCCTATGTACAAGAATATAACTACTATAATACTGCCCTGTGTTTACTAATATAACTCTTTCACCCTCCGCTGTGTCTTCTGATGCCGCCTGCACACGTCTGCCTGTTTTTCATCTCTTCTATGTAAAGCTGACGATTTATTACCTTGTTATTATTGTTTTTCGGGGTCTCTGGGGATTGCGGGACATTTTCCCCAGGACGGGCTGTAATTAGTGGGGACTGGATAGGAAGTAATGTAGATGGCTGTGCGCTTCCTGTGGCGCGGGGCCTCTCGCTGCTGATCGCCAGGTACGGTCGGATCCTGGGGTGTTGCTGCGTTGGAGGAAGCTGATAAGTGTGAGGCACAGAACATAAATACCTGATATGGCCGCCGCTCTGGGCTTTCCTCGCTGCGGTCTCCACCATGCTTCCTGATCAGGTTATTATCAGACTGCGTGTTTTTCCGCCGTCTGATGTCGGTCCAGACACTCGTCATATTGATGTAGCGCGGATCATTATCTGCTCTGTTCACATTTGCTGACTTCACAAAACACGAATCCCGGGACACAACAGTGGGATTTTATAACATTTCATTAGTGGGATGGAGGGTCCGCACCCCTGAGGCTGGGCCGGTTCCAGACGTCGTGGCTTGCGACCTCTGCAGTTAATAGTTATAGGGCTCGTTCACATGACCAGATTTTCGCTCTTAGTGCTGATCATGAAAAAAACGGATTGTACACGGACAAGGGAGAGATAAGTCCCACTATTCTGGGGGAAATCTTGATTTACGCTTGTGTGAGTGACCCCATACCCCGATTTACAGACTTCATGCAGTTGTCACGGGGAACAAACAGACCACAAATAGACACTGGGGGGACAGTAAGTTCTGCCCAATTTTCTGCTCGCTTTATATGAAGTGTAAATGATGCCGTTATGTAACACATATCAGTGATACTGAGGGGCCGCTGCTGCTTGTTACGGACCTTTCCAGCATCCAGCAACAGGAGAAGCTGCTGCTGTCACTGTCAGCTCCTTCTGGCACACGCCTCTGACATCTTGCCCGCTGATCATATAAACCCACTCAGGTGGCCGTTTTCTGCCTGAGTATTCAGGTAATTGACATGCAGCCTGTGTTTGACTACTACTCCACACTAATCCTGTCCACAAGTGAGACTCCTGACATACCCAGCTCTACTGTGCCACTGGGCTGTGCTATGTCAATGCTTATTGAGTAATTGATGCAAAAGGCACCCGACCATGTATTTTACTTATCAAAAAAGCATAAAAGCCATCGTACTGCGACAAGGTGACCCAATCGGACCATCCTATCCTGTCTCTTACCATGAGTCAGCCAGCCTTAATGTAGATGAGGGCAGAGCAGGACAGGGCCCGACTGTTCAGACACCTGTCTGTGGAGGGCTATATTAATGATATGCCTAGCTCAGAAATTGGGGCCACACCTCTGTTTGTACAAGAAACTACAGCAAAACCAAAGAAATGAGCCGGAGCATAGGTTGGTATACGTGCAATGTGTGAGAGATTGTTCACACTGGCCATTCCTCCAACCTCAGTTTCGCCACCTGCTTTCCATCCTCCATTCCTGTAGCTGCCCTCCAGCCTCCGTTCTTTCAGCTGCCCTACAGCCTCCACAACTTCTACTGATTCACCTCGCCGCATCATCATCATCATCTGTCTGTGCTCCATTACTACTGTTTATCCGGACCGATGAATCTGGAGGTTTCGCCTCACCAAGGGAGGCATCACAGGCGTGTTCCACAGAGATACATGAAGCGCCTGAGATTTTAGGACTAGTCGGCTACAAAGTATCATGAAAAAAGTTCTAAAGCAACATAGCCTCATCCACGGAGGCGATTTTGTTCCGGATACTTTGTTGCAGGGCATCTCGGGAAAGTTGCTGCTTTTTGTATTCTTCTTGTGGCCCCCGTTGTGTCTCGCCGGCCGCCTCATGAAGACATGAGCAGGAATGTGGTCGTCATAGGTCTCATGACAGTCGGAATAGGATCTGTTGGGTCTCATGACCCCCGTGCGACTCTCTGGATCACCATGGAGGCACCTGTCTTATTACATAAGTCTGTGCGTTACGCGGCTCTAATGCTGGGGCTCCAAGGGCTGTAATAGACGCTCTTGTGAAAGTTTGCACCCCCCTTCCATGTCTGTGGTAAACTTGTCACCTGTCACATAAAACTCTCTGCTTTCTCTGGATGAGTCTTCTAAATGTCGGCTCCAGGTGATCGAAGGCCAGGACAAGGCTCCTCGCGTTCCTCTCCCCAATTTGACATGCGGGTGAGGATTTCTCTGGTGCCCTCCGCTTCGCCATCTGCTTTCTCGGGCTTAATTGTATTTTCTGGGAAGATTCCACGGTCAGGTGCCACGACCTGTGATCCTGAGACGTCTGTCAGCACCACAAACAAGCCACGAATGAACCTCAGAATTGTTGTAAATGAAGGTGCCGGGGACAGGGGGCGCATATACTTATATCGCTCAGTCCCTGGAAAGTGTGTGCCCTTCAAGGGGAGAAGGAGCAAAAGACGCCCCCGGGGGAAACAACAAGCAGCAAAACAAAATATCACAGTAAAAAAGGCATAAAGAAATAAGAGTAAAACCAGACAAAGTAATACAAAATCACAGTGAAGTGAAGTTTACAAAGTTCCACTTTTGGGCAGATTCAGGCGGAATGAAATTGTTCTAATTTGCCACTAAATCATTTTTTTATATTCTGAGGTTTTTCCCAGACCCTAGATCATAATAAATGGAGGGCTTGGAAGGGGTTCAAAATAATAAATACTGATCCTCACCTGTTCAAGGTGACCTGTCAGCCTTTGGGGCCTCTTCGCTCTTGGACCTGTTGGCACTGGGGCCTCTTTGCTCTTGGACCTGTTGGGATTAGTGCCTCTTCGCTCTTGGACCTGTCAGCACTGGGGCCTCTTCGCTCTTGGACCTGTTGGCATTGGGGGCTCTTTGCTCTTGGACCTTTCGGCACTGGGGCCTCTTTGCTCTTGGACCTTTCGAGATTGGGGCCTCTTCGCTCTTGGAAATGTCAGCACTGGGGCCTCTTTGCTCTTGGACCTGTCGGCATTGGGGCCTCTTTGCTCTTGGACCTATTGGCACTGGGGCCTCTTCACTCTTGGACCTGTCGGCACTGAGGCCTCTTTGCTCTTGGACCTGTCGGCACTGAGGCCTCTTCACTCTTGGACCTGTCAGCACTGGGGCCTCTTTGCTCTTGGACCTGTCGGCACTGAGGCCTCTTCCCTCTTGGACCTGTCGACACTGGGGTCTCTTTGCTCTTCGACCTGATGGCACTAGACATCACGCCGTCACAACCGGTCATAGATGTGCATTACGCCCCCATGACCGAATTACATCTTCTGTCAAAAGATCTGAAGAAGAAAAACTGACTGTAGGGATTGAGCGGAGAACACAGCACAAAGCAGGGACAGGACAGGGGAGTATAAGCTTTTATTAGCAACAAGCTGCCGTTTTGCAGGTTTTGTGCAAATTGACTTAGAACTTTTTTGAATTTTGGACCGAATTCAATTAAATTTGTTCCGAATCATTTCCTCATTTGTGTAAATGACACAATTCTAACGAATAATATATAAACTGATGAAAACGACAATCACTAATTCCATTATTTGTTTTTCCTTTTCCTGGTACAAAGGTTTAGCTCAGCGCCCTGATCCTGTATCTCAACACCCTGGATCCAGGGTGCTAATACTCCTGCAATCCAAGAATTGTGTGTGGAGCCAGTGACAGGCGGCTGCAATCCACACATTCCCTGGTGGTGGCACTTATGTTATGTGACCGTCACATTCCTCCCCATCAGCAGCTGGTGGTCACTGACTGTCTCATTACTGGAACCTGCACCTTTTCCCAGACCTCGGCTTTATTCTTTACCCAGTTCGGACTTGAGGGACACAGAACTGATTATTCCTATTTCCCTCCTGATCATAACGACTATTAGGGGAGACGGTCAGAGCCGCAGTGAACGTCAGCGCTAGGTCACAATGACGAGACACAAGGACACGACGAGCACCAGGCACTTGTGTTACTATGGGGCTATGTTCACACCAGGCACTAATGTTACTATAGGGCTATGTTCACACCAGGCACTTGTGTTACTATCGGGCTATGTTCACACCAGGCACTAATGTTACTATCGGGCTATGCTCACACCAGGCACTTGTGTTACTATCGGGCTATGTTCACAGCAGGCACTAATGTTACTATTGGGCTATGCTCACACCAGGCACTAATGTTACTATCGGGCTATGTTCACACCAGGCACTAATGTTACTATCGGGCTATGTTCACACCAGGCACTAATGTTACTATGGGGCTATGCTCACACCAGGCACTAATGTTACTATCGGGCTATGCTCACACCAGGCACTAATGTTACTATCGGGCAATGCTCACACCAGGCACTTATGTTACTATCGGGCTATGTTCACAGCAGGCACTAATGTTACTATTGGGCTATGTTCACACCAGGCACTAATGTTACTATTGGGCTATGTTCACACCAGGCACTAATGTTACTATTGGGCTATGTTCACACCAGGCACTAATGTTACTATTGGGCTATGTTCACACCAGGCACTAATGTTACTATCAGGCTATGTTCACACCAGGCACTTGTGTTACTATCGGGCTATGTTCACACCAGGCACTAATGTTACTATTGGGCTATGTTCACACCAGGCACTAATGTTACTATCAGGCTATGTTCACACCAGGCACTTGTGTTACTATCGGGCTATGTTCACACCAGGCACTAATGTTACCATTGGGCTATATTCACACCAGGCACTAATGTTACTGATTTCCAGCCTCCATTCCTCTAGCTACCCTCTAGCCTCCATTTTTCCAGCCTTTGTTCATTTTGCTGCCATCCTGCCTGTGTTCCTCCAACCTCCATTTTTCCATCTGCTCTCCAGCCTCCACAACTTCTACTGATTCATCCCCTGTGTATGTGATGTGGTGACCCCCACACTGGCTGATAAATGCGGGGACATAGCTGTACCAGGGAGGGTTATGGAGCCATCTTTAGCTGCCTTGCATGGTGACAACCTCGGCCTCATGTGTGCAGTGCAGTTGTCAGGTCTCCTCCCGCTCCTCTGAGCAGCTGACACTCAGCACATTGCTCAGCAGGGGGCAGCAATGAGCTCAGGAGGAAGCTCCTCACACTTTCGAGAGTTTGGAGACTGATGCATGATGGGAGCAACATTTGTGGGATAAATAAAGGGGTTCAGTGACCCCATGTTGTATAATGTCTGCACCATGTGACCCAGAGAGGACCCCGCACCGGTGATGGCAATATCTGCTGTGACTGGAGACTCCCTTTAAGGACTGTGGCAATTTAAAGGATCTTGAGTTTCAGGACTTCAGTGTCACTTACCAGAAGAGTCGCCCTAAATGGGGCATCCAAAATTGATTTCCTTGAGCTCCTGTCACGGCTGGTCACGCTCCGACAACCTAAAATGATCCTAAGTGCCCATCTAATGACACAGGAGACGACTGTCTGCACCCGATCCTGATGATGGGGCAGGACTGAGTGGGCTGTACTGTGTGTGGGGGAATCACAGGACCCCTGATCCCAGCTCCCCAACATAGCCATCTCCTGGCAGCCATGATGGGGCAGCTACAATCACCTCCTCCTGGGTCATCTGCAGAAATCATCAGGAGACCTCAATCCTCCTAGGACAGACTTATGCCAAGGAGCGGATCTGGTTACTGACCTCTGAGGACCCCGGGGGTCTCCGGGCTCTTTAACACTTTGGAAATAAATTGTTACAGTGCAGATGTGGCCCCCAAGTCTTGTTAGTGGCGTTTCTGGAGGAGTCTCCATGAAGTAATGAGGGGAAGGTTAATAAGTGTTGTCATGTTAGCAGAAGACATTTTGGGATGTCCCAGTACACAGAGAGCCACAACCATAGACTAAGGGCCTGCAGGCTGGACCCCACTGCTGGACCTATGAATATATAGTCCGAACGCCACTACTGGACCTATAAACCTATAGGCAGGACCCCATTGCTGGACCCATAAACCTAAAGGCTGGACCGCATTGTTGGACCTATGAACCTACAGTCCAGATGCCACTCCTGGACCTATAAACCTATAGGCAGGACCCCATTGCTGGACCTCATTGTTGGACCTATCAACCTTCAGTCCAGAAGCCACTCCTGGATCTATAAAGCTATAGCCAGGACCCCATTGCTGGACCTCATTGTTGGACCTATGAACCTACAGTTCAGACGCCACTCCTGGACCTATAAACCTATAGGCAGGACCCCATTGCTGGACCCATAAACCTAAAGGCTGGACCTCATTGTTGGACCTATGATCCTTCAGTCCAGATGCCACTCCTGGATGTATAAACCTATAGGCAGGACCCCATTGCTGGACCCATAAACTTAAAGGCTAGACCTAATTGTTGAACTTATGAAACTACAGTCCAGACGCCACTCCTGGACCTATAAAGCTATAGACAGGACCCCATTGCTAGACCCATAAACTTAAAGGCTAGATCTAATTGTTGAACTTATGAACCTACAGTCCAGACGCCACTCCTGGACCTATAAAGCTATAGGCAGGACCCCATAAGCCTAAAGGCTGGACCTTATTGTTGGACCTATGAACCGTTAGTCTGGACCCCAATGCTGGAGCTATGAATATAAAGTCCGGACGCCACTGCTGGACTTGTTAACCTGCAAGCAGGACCCCATTACTAGACCCATAAACCTAGAGGCAGGACCCCACTACAGGACCTTTTGCCCTTCAAGCAGGACCCCATTGCTGGACCCATAAACCTACATCCTGGACCCCAATGCTGGACCCTTAAACCTACAGTCCGGACCCCACTGCTGGACCTGAATCATAAACTGTGACTAAAGGTCACATAGTGATAGAATAATCTCCCGGACTACATCCCCCATTATTGGGAAATTTTCATTTCCATTGATTTTACGATCCGCCCTTGTAACCTGCTTTGCTTTTGGTTGTTCTTTCAGCAATGAAAAGGTTAATTGGGGACAGGGGCATCTCTTAGAGGTCAGCAGCAGGACCCCCAGCCTGGGATTCTCACCTGTGAAACCTAATCTGGGGGGGGATGTGCTGCGGCTTATTCTGTTACCATATAGAGATTTATATGGACAGGAGGGGCAGGCTGCGCTTATGGCGGACATGGCGTCGGGCCTTTCTTTACACCTATTGGTAACATTGATGTGGAGCTCTTCATCATCGCTGACAGCGCCCCATCTGTTCCCAGTCACTCATGTCACAGCAGGAATAAGCCCTGGCCGGCTCCATTACCCGGGGCCCCATGGTAGAGCCCCCCATCCATCAAACCTATGTGCGGGGTGTTACATTGTTCCCATCTATAATGGTCAGTACTCGGACCTGCTTGCTGTCGGCGAATGATAGCATTCCGGTTTATACGCAGAAGCAGAAACCCTACAAAGCTGAGGGTTTGTTACAGTGTAGTAGTTTAGATCTGGGGTGTCGGTAATGATCTGAGGTTCCAGCACT